>NW_025336481.1:4597549-4671089 GCF_004798865.1 Varanus komodoensis
TGCCCAGCTGCTCAGCAGCTACTGTAGGCAGGCTGGCCGCCTCTGGTGGAGGAGGGAGCACACGGCCAGTGAGACCAGTAGCCACTGCCAACCACCTCCTCCACGAATCTGTCCAATCCCCCTTTAAACCCCTCCAAACTGGTGGCCATCAGCACTTCCGACGGCAGTGAATTCCACAGTTTAACTATACCTTAGGTGAGTAAGTTCTTTCTTCTATCTGTCCCAAGCCTGCCACCAGTCAACCTCATGGGAAACAGCATGATGGACCAGCTGGACCTTTGGCCTGATCCAGCAGAGGGAGTCCGGAATGGCATTTTTGTGCCTGGAAGCAACGCATCTGTGAATATTGGGTGCTGGCAATGTAGCTCCTGCCTTCACACCTGTGTGACCAACGTGGGAAACATCCCTGGGGTGGATGGGCCCGTAGCCTGACCCAGCTGGGCTGTTCTGCTGCTGATGCTCAAGGCCACGTGCCCCCAGCAAAAGCCTCTTCTTCAGATTTGCACCCCATCCTTCTCTTCTGAACTTCCTTCCCGAACTGCGATCTGCAGATACTTCCAGCCCATCTGCTTTCAGCAGCAGGGGCTTCTTTGCTGGTGGACCAAGTACCCCATCGTGGCTTTTAATGCCACGTTTAATCCTGCCAAGACCAGCAGCCTTGCTAGCCAGCTTGAAAGAATGTGTAAGTCTTCCAGCACTTCAGAGCCTGGTTTCTTTTCTTCCCTAAGGAAGATTTCAAAAGCTGTTGGGAGTTGCGTGTGTATTGTTGAGGTGAGGCACAACTGGGGTCGAAATAAAATCAGTGCTACGAGAATAAGCCCTAACAGAATGGGATTTTACCAAGCGATGCTTATTTGAAGTGGGACTCACCTTCTAGTATGAAACAGAAGTGTTCTTTCTCCTTCGCCTTCCCCTTCCCCTTCCTTTTGTATTTAGTTTGGCTTTGTACGATTTTTAACAAATTTTATATATGTACCACTCAGTTTCAGCCACAAGGAATAAGATTCATTACTTTATAGGACACGCAGACACATACGCTGCTCTCTTGGGCTCATGCAAGTACTGGCTTATTTTCCCCATAAAATTCTTAAATCAATGGCAGGGGAGCATTTTCTTGGTGACTTTGTGAAAGAAAACAAAGGCAAATCCTACAGGAAACATGCTCACATACCTGTAAAAGCCTGAGCCAAAACACTTCAATAGAGGCTCATTCCAATGCGTATCCCATGGAGCTTTAAATGATTTTCGAAGAGATCTGTGCAACAAGGTGGAGGAGAACGCAAGGACAACGCAATCTCTGAAGCACGTACTGCTATTGTTGTTATTCTGACAACTGATCTCATTTCTGCACTGCCCAATAGCTTCCCAGTCTCTGGGAAGCTCATAACACTTCGTACAAATACAATACAAAACACAAGTACAATAGAATGACATATGATTGCAATACCAAATTTAAAGCAGAATGTAAAACACTTCGAGCCACTACAACAACTTCCACAGAGCTTGTTGTGATGTGCCTGAAGTCCTTTCTGACTTGTGAATGATTCTCTTCCAGAATGTCCTGCCCTTGACGGTTCTCGCAAATTCAAGGCTGTGGCTTCCCGTAAAGAAGTCGCTCCATCTCACAGCTGCTCTTTCTCATTTTCTTCTGCCTTTCAAGAACTAAAGCAAGTTCAGTACAACGAGGCTTGTTTAAAGGAAAACAAACAAACAAACAAACAGCTGGCAGGAGTCCTTGGCTGATGCTTTTAGAGCTAATGCTTGCCATTCACCGACTCAACATTGAGGCCAGTCTTAACCTGGTGCTGAATGACAGCACGGTTGGTGTCGGGGGGGCGGGGGGCTTGGTGGAGAGGTCATTCCATAATTGGGGGCTGACACTGGGAAGGCCCTCCTCCTTCTCCCCCCCCCACTTTCATGTGCAGGAGAGCAGATTTGGCTTTGCAACCCTTTGCCAAATATTCAGAACGGTGGTCCTCTTCCACGTTCCGTGCAGCCAGCCAGACCCTTTTCCAGGTTACTCCATTGAATGAGCCCTTGGACGCCTTTCCCAATTCCCCTCCTGCTGCCCTGCCAGTAACAACAACAATAATACACACCCAGTGCAAGTCCCAAGAGGCACTGGTTGTGATTTCCACTGCTGCCATGCGTTGTGCTGTCTTTTCTCTAGGTGGCCATTTCTGGCCAGCTAGAATTAGTGCCATGGAGGGAAAGAGAAGGAGGCTGGGGAAGCCATTGGAGCGGAGTTAACGCCATGGCCTCACCTGCTGCCTTCCCTCCACCCAGTCCTTCCCCTCTCTGAGGCCCAGTTGTGACCTCAGGAAGGGGCAGCTGGTGCAGGTTGTTCCACACTGGCTGTGCGGGAGGCGTTCCTATTCTGGACACATGTTCTCAGAAGTCGGACTCCAAAACATCCCGGGACCTTCCAGATAATGTCTGGAAGCTATAGACTTGCACCGTAAGCATCTCAGTCTGTGTTGGGCTGTTCCTGAAAGCCTCACCCATCTTGAGGGATTCAAAACAATAATATCCTATACTTCTGTCAACTTTGGGTTTCCCCAGGAATGTGTGTACCTAAGGATACACGTGGAATCCTTTGGACTTCGGGCGACTGTTTCCTGACTGAGTCTGAGTTCCCGGCGAGGGTGCTCAGCATTTGTGCAGCACTCCCCGGGAATGGAGCCTGCATGGCACCTACGCAAGCCAGGACCCACATCGCGTGCTTGGCTTGGGCAAAAGAAGGAGATTGCCAGCCGCCCAACCCTCCCTCTGCAGGTGTTTGCAGACTGTCCCTCAGCTTGGCTTGCTTTCCAAGAGCAGGCCAAGCTTAAGTGGAAGTCTGATCATGGATTCCATGGGGCTTCATTGCACCCTTTCATACAGTTCCATGTATCTTCCATATAGCCTGAAGTGCTGGATCCTACCTCATCTTGGGTGCTAAGCAAGGTCAGGGCTGGTTGTAGTCTGGATGGGTGACCAAAATGTTGTGGATGGTGTAGAGTTTTGGCTGTGGGTGGTATAAAAATGTAATAATAATAATAATTAATCCCCTGTGCTGTTTTTCTTAGCTATTTTAGCTACAGTTCTATCAACATCATCAGTTGGTGGGAGAATTATTTACTATTAAATTTTTGTCTGACCTCCTCTTGGCATGGATGGCTTTTGCAGACTTAAAATCCCGATATTTTATGGGTGAGAAAAGCCTCACAGGAGCTAGAAGTGCAGGTCTGGGCAAACACAGAGCATCCGATTGTTTCCAAAAGTTTAGTTCAGCCCTGGATGTTGTTTGCTAAAGACAGATGATTTCAGCTATTCTTACGGACAGGATTGTTATGAGGGAAAATGAAAAGCTTTCCTTAAGTAATCATACACTGATGAAAAGTTGAGCTGGAAAAAGGCAACAATTCCCCTGAAACTCACTTCAGTTAAAGAACTGAGGATTCTTTAACTACATCCTGAACTTAACACATAAAATACTGGTAAGGCAAATGCACCGTTCAGATCATGGCACTGAAATATCCTTTTCTGTCTAACCAGGTTGTTTCCTGAACTCTGCAAGACAGAACCAGCTCAAGCGAATTTAAAGTGGGTGAGAAGTTTCCAGTTGAGCACTAGTGGAATGATCTGTACCACCAATCATAGTTTTTCCCACCTTGGGAAGCTCATGTATGTCCTTTTCATATATGTAACATAGAAACATAGAAACCGAGCGAGTCAGAAAGGGTCTCCCAGGCCATCTAGTCTGACCCCCGGCTCCAGCCGGCTCCGCTCATGACATGCCCACCATGTGCATGTCCAGCCTGTCCTTGAACACCCTCACCGATGGGGCCTCAACCACCTCCCGGGAAAGCCCATTCCACACCCTCGGGGTCCTGACTGTCAGGAAGTGCTATGTATAACTCTAAAGCTAATTTGTGTGATTTTAAGAGAAGGTGGGTGGATGCATTTATTACAAACGGTTGTATGTTTGCTTTCGCGCTTAGTTTTCTGAGATATTGTCCCCTTGGGGAATTTTCCAAGCCTGGGTTGAGCATTGTCCAGTGCTGGTGGTCAAGCTATGCCTTTACCCAGAGCATTCTGACATCTGGCACCGCCAGCTACTCTATCCTTGGCCGTACATTTGACTAGAAGGCAGACCAGGAGTTTCCTTGCCTCTGTGTACAAAGAAGGAACACGAGCACAGCCTCTATGTCTATTAAAATCAGCCTTCACTCAGATTCTCATCTCTGTGAAGTCCAGCCCCATGGCTACAAAACACCTGAAAGAATTCATGGGCATCCATATTTCTGAGGTTCATCGGGAAGGAATCCCATGGCCATACGTTGGGCAACTCCAGAATTTTAAGCCATAAGGAGATTGCACCAACTTTTCTGTGCTCCTCACAGCGGTTCATTATCGTTATCCGTGTGAACTGGCTTTCCTTATATCACCATGAGGGCTCCAAAGTCCCATTTAAAGATGGCATGTGGAATACCAATCTGCCAGTTGGGTACCACGAGCAGATGCAGTGATTACATCAGTGTTATTTAGCTTTGGTTTCTCTGCATTTCTGGGCTGTCACAAGAAATTCGGGGAGGGGGCACACAAAGGCCTTGCCTGACCCGGAAGCATGCAGGCTGGCAGCTCACTCTTTTCTTCCACCCGGTCTCTGCACATACAATAAAGGCAGCTGTTTGGAACAGGGCCGTCTGCTATAGAAAGAGGGCAAGAGGGCAGAGAATAATTTATTTACTCTGCACAATGTGCTGTTTGAGCAGACTCCCAAACAAAATCCAGGCGGAAGCTGTTCTTGGACCGGGGAGGAGTTTTGTAGGGGGTCAGTAAATGGATTATGTACCCTGCCACAGTCTGGCTTTTAATTGATGTGTGGGAGGGGGAGAGAATGGGCTGTGAAGTCTCTGTCTAATTACATTAAGGATTCTCTTACTAGTGTGATTATAAACTCTTCTCTCTCTCTTCCTGTTCACAAGGATAAAAAAAAAAAAAATCATTTTCAAAGTTAGGAGAAGTCAGCCAAATGGCTTTGCTTTTATTTCAAAACCAGAGTCCATTTCAAAAACCCACTATCCTTTCTCAGAACTCATCCCCCAGCCACCGACCTCTAGTTCTTTTCCTTTGCAACGTCCCTTTGGGAAGCTTTGCTTTAAATGCACAAATATACTAATCTCTTTTTAAATTGCAGTGCTGGATGAGTGGAACAGCCAGGCTTGCGACTCAGAAAGAATGCTAACAAGGGTGTTTTTCTTCTTTTTAATTCCTTTACTAAATGACCACTTTCTCCTTAGCATGACAGCACTGTCTGAAGGGCAAGCTTCCAATTTGAAGAGAGATGCCATGATGACTTTTGATACTTCCATTAGAGATGGACTTAGCAATCAAGCCTGCCGGTGTTGCATCTGGCGCCTTTCGAAAGATGAGAATCTTTTCATGGCTGCGGCTGCGGGAGGAGGCAGACTAATACCTATCAACCATCCCCCTCTTCTTAAATATATGCTTAGTAATTATATTAGAGGAATGGACAGGGGCAGAGCATTGCTCTCTTTTCATAATACAAGGACTAAAGGAGATCTGTAATGCTTCAGACAGCGGGTTTCACATTTGGGTTTTGGGTATCAGATTTTGGTTGATGTTCCTTGTATTTTTGTTCCTTTGTTTTGCTCTAAAATGTGCTTTGACTCAGTTGCTTGAGTCACCTGGAATTATTTGCCATCAACAACCCCTGTGTAATGGGTTTGAACCTTCTTTCAGGTCCTGATACAATGCAGTCCCAGATCAGGACATGGAAGTGGGCCTTCCAAACATTTATTTATTTATTTATTTATTTATTTATTTATTTATTTATTCACATATTTATAGGCTGCCTATAACTGCCAAAAGGGCTTCCTAGGTGGCTTACAACATATTACACACACACACATAACATTAAAACTTATTTAAAAACTTAAAAGATTGAAAACATCAATACAGTAGCTCTCTAAAAAAGGCCACGGCATTCAAAATGGTTAAGTATTTTTTTTGAAAGGTATGTCTTCACCTGGCACTGAAAAGAAAATAGAGATGGCACCAGGTGAATTTCCCTGGAAGGGGAGCTCCAGCGATGGGGAGCAGCAGTGGAAAAGACCCTTCCTTACATGGGTAAATAAAACCAGCAAGTGTTACACTGGCTGTGGAAAGATCGACAACTACCTTGGCCTGAATGATGGAATGCTGTGCAATACATAATGTGTAAGAAATTCAGATGAAAGGTGTGTGAAACTGTTGAGAAAAGAACAGAGACTGCTTTGAGGGACTGCATGCGCCTCACAATTCATTCTCGCGAAGGACTTATGCAGATTTGGGGTGAGCTAGCACCAAATCTTTTTGCCTAGCAATTCAGGAACATGCAGATGCTTGGCCCCTGGCGCTTTCTTGCCAGTTGATGTCCCTGGGAGTGGCCAGACACCCAGAACACACATGACACTTGGGGAACACAGGGGCAGATCTTTTAGATCTGCTTTCTCTGGGATCTACAGATCTACAGGGGCTGAATAATCCCCTGCTGAAATAGAGAAATGCTGAGCTTTGCCACGGGGATTCTGGGCATTAATTCCTATTCGCTGAAGTGGGTAAACAGTAGGTGTGTTTGTTGGCGATGCCAGGGAAACATGAAGGGGATTCCAACGAGTTTGGATGTCTGCGAGTCCAACCTGTGGGTTCCAAAGTGGATTGGCTTTTTCCAAATTCCATGGACTTGTAAAACTTTTTTTTTAATGGGGGCAGTGAGATGTCAGCAAATGCACTACTGCACACTTGTGCAAAAGTGCATGAATATAGATGTGCATTTGCAAACAGGAATGACATTCTAATACACCTCAAAAAGGAAATCAAAGCAAACCAAAATCCAGAGCAGCTCTGCTCCCCCATTCCATCAATGGGTGGACAATGGAATGAAAAAGGCTGAACAATTCATGAAACAAAAACAGGGCAGATGTAACAAAATGCAAACAGTCCTGGTATTCATAACTGAAATTGCTGTTTAAATGGGGGGCTTTGAGCTATGCTGGTCGCCTGGATTGGGCTTAGCAATTCCGGTTGCTTCGCAGCAGCAAAAGCTGTTCCTGGAACTGGAACCTGCAATGCTAGAACACACACAGTGGCTGCTGGCCACGACCTGGAGCAAGATATAATGGAACACTCTCAAAAGCCCACATTTTTGTGGACCCCCAGGGAACCCTGCTCAGTGACCTCATCCTCGAATGAACTTGATTTAATTAAAGAAAGGCCAAAAGATAGGGACTTTCCTTGGCACCGCTAATCCACAGGAAGAAGTGGGAAATTTTGCACGTAGAATAAATGTGTGCTTGTTTATGTTACCCTGTTGGTTAAATAAGTGTATTGTGCTTGATGGGGGGACTGCTACCCAAACAGAGCCCAGGTCCTGGCTTTCCATGGGGGGCCACTTGATCTGGTACTTACACTAAAAACAAGAGAATGAGGCTTAGATGCTAAATCTGGCATTGAGTGCCGAGCCGCAATTTACAGTTCCATTTCTTCCTGATGCAGGAGGAATCTGGGGATTGGAATTCAAGGAGGAGGAGGAGGTGAAAAGGAAGTAGAGAAGGAAGACATGGGAAAAGGATTTCAACTGCTGCAGTTTGTTCTTAGCCCACGGGTCTGAACAGAGCAACACGAGAGCGGAATCCATCTGCTCCTGGAGTCCATCTAGTCTTGCATCCTGTTTCCCAGGGTGACCAATAAGTGCTTCTGGGAAGTCCACCCAACAGGTTTTGAAGGCAACAGCCATCCCCACTTTTATACCTTCCGCACCTGGGATTCAGAGGCATAGTGCCTTCGCACGTGGAAATGTCACTGATTTGGGTCTCCTCAATCTAGGTGACCGATGAAGGATGGGATGGCAGCTGGGTAGAACCAGTAACTGGATACTGACTCCTGAGAGATTGATTCAGTTGTCACCGGATCATGAATTTACCCAACCACACACTTTTGAGCCAATATGGGGGGAAAATGCAGTTTGCCTGCAATATTCACACTTCTTTGAATTTCGTAAGAAGTTCTCTCTTATAAACATGCGTACAAAAATTTTAGGAAAAAGTTCACAGTAAGCAAGTTCACAAAAAGGTTTACTGTGTCAAAAATAAAGTTAGCATTGATTATATTAGGAAATTAGAAACATAGAAACAGAGAGAGTCAGAAGGGGCCTCCCGGGCCATCCAGTCTGACCCCCGGCTCCAACCAGCTCTGCTCGTGACATGCCCACCATGTGGACGTCCAGCCTATCCTTGAACACCCACACCGATGGGGCCTCAACGACCTCTCGTGGAAGCCCATTCCGCACCCTCGGGGTCCTAACCGTCAGGAAGTGCTTCCTGGCATCCAAATGGAGCCTGGGTTCCCTGAGCTTTGCTCCGTTGGAGCGTGTCCTGCCTTCCTCTGTAGGGGAGGACAGGTCTCTACCCACCTCTGTGTGACAGCCCCTCACGTACCTGTATGTTGCCAACAGATCCCCTCGGAGTCTCCTCTCAGAAGAGTACACAAAAATAAAAGCAAGTTTTCATACAGGCCTTAACAATTCCAATAGATGTTCAATGTTTGGGATGAGCTGCCTTAAGATTGAAAAAAAATCCATGTTTACAGACCTAACTTGTGAAATGCAGCCAACATTAACCCTCACTCGTTGGCAGGGGTTCAAGCAGGAATGCGGGAAAAGACATCTTAGAAGGAGCACAAAATGGGCCTTCCCGTGTCTACCCATATCCCAAGCTGAGTAGTTCCTTTTTTCTAACTTTGTCTTCCCCAGAGCCCACAGTTTTCACTTCCTGATTGAGAATCTTGCTCAGCATTGCCAAACAGATGGCACATCCTTCTACAAAGAGAGCCAAAAGATGCTGCATGGCAAATTGATAAAGCTCATGGAGTGATTTCAGCTCACTGTGGGAGGCCGACGCGAGGCCTGCGAAAGGACACAGACGCTCTGCAACAGATTCTCAAGGGAAATGGGAAGGGCTGCCAGCTTTCTCTGGGGTTATGGATCCTTGTGCGAGATTGCCGTGCCAAAACTGAATTGTGGAAGTGGAATGTCACTTTGCGACAGCAGCTAATGTATGCAAAGGTACTTGATGTGCGTAATAGATGGAGCTACCTGGCCACAGAGCTTTTCAGAATTAGGAAATACAAACAGCCGTGTCTCAAATACATGTTGGGTAGAAAAGCATCCCTCGGTTCATCGGATCTGGATGGTTTTCAACAGATACTGAGAAATTGGGCATGCCTTGCTGTTTAGCTTTCAATCTGAAGTTGCCATGGACCTTTTGGCTGGGGTGCTGATAATTCAAATGTCCTTTTTTGGTTGAGACAAAGAAGTCACAGAAAGAACTATGGGTCAGTAGTCGAGCATGTGTCCCATGCAAAAACAAGCAAACCAACAAACAGTCCCCTCAAACTCTCAAGTTCAATCTCCAGCACTACCAGGCGGGGCTGGAAAGAAGCTGACTGGGAGCCTGGAGCCTTGTCACCGATCCGTGTGGATGATACTGCACTAGATGGTCTGATGGGTCGATATTGCTGTAGGTAGCCTTCCATGTTCTCCTTCAAGGAATTCTTGTCCCATTGGATGGTTAGGAGACATATCACAATAGCACCTATTTTGAAGTGAGACAGGCTTCGGTCCGGCTAGTGCCTGGATGCGGGGCCACCACCAGCCACCCATCCATATGCTACCTTGTGCCTTAGAAAAGTAGAATATGGAAATAAATGAGATTTAAGATTAATGTCAACACATGTTTTAAAAAACCCTGACATTTTCAGTCTGATTTGGCTTTTAAATGTCTTCCTGTTACGTGCTGTCAAGCCGTCTTTGACTTATGGCCAACCCTATGTATGGATGCCCGCCAAAAGTCCCATACTTGACAACCCTGCTGTGTTCTTCCAAGTCCAAGGCAGTGGCTTCCTGGATGGAGCACATCCATATCACCTTTGGTCTTCCTCTTCTTCTGCCTCTGACATTCTCTAGCAAGATGGTCTTCTCCAGGGAGTCTTATCTTCTCATGATGTACCTACCCCAAGTAGCACAGTTTTGTCCTTCTTGCTTCCAGGGCAAGTTCTGGCTTGATTTGCTTTACAATCCACTCGTTCATCTTTCTGTCAGCTCAGGGTATTCGTAAAGCTCTCCTCCAGCACAATGTTTCAAACACACCAATTTTCTTCCTGTCAGGTTTCTTTACTGTCCAGCTTTCACACCCATACATTGTAATTTGGAACTCTCAGTCTTCTTCTAACTGTATGTTATTTTGAAAGGAGTTTAACCATACTGATCCCTAGCAATAGGTGATATACTTCACTGGGTGGGGAAATATCCTACATATATTTATTGTACGTGGAAACACACAAACACACACACACACACACACACACACACAGGCACTGAGATTACTCTGCATATACCTGTCTGCCCCCAGTCCACTCACTCCCTGGAGCATTGTCATCCATTATGTTGTTTTTCCCACAATGCCCCTGATAGATCCTCCATCTGGGGCATTGTGGGAAAAACATAGAAACAGAGCGAGTCAGAAGGGGTCTCCCGGGCCATCTAGTCTGACCTCTGGCTCCAGCTGGCTCTGCTCTCGACATGCCCACCATGTGCACGTCCAGTCTATCCTTGAACACCCGCAACGATGGGGTCTCAACGACCTCCCGTGGAAGCCCATTCCACGCCCTGGGGGTCCTGACTGTCAGGAAGTGCTTCCTAGCATCCAAATGGAACCTTGGCTCCCTGAGCTTTGCTCCGTTGGAGTGCGTCCTTCCAAACTAAAATATTGGAAGCCATTGTGGGAGAAAGAAAGTTCCTTCCCATTATGGGTGGTCACCATGTTTTATTTATTCCTTTAGGGCCCTTCCGTATTCTGCGGCTCAATGCAGTGCATGAAACCCAATGGGAGGAAGGAGAATGGTGGATGGCAGGAGACTTGGTGGCTTCATATAGCTCATGAAAGGCCCACCGCTCTGATGCTCTACCAGGTGAGTCCCCTGTTGGTGGGGCACCAATGTATAAGGGTCAAATCTGGATCCAATTCTGGCAGCAGCCCCAGTTGGAATTGAACCAGCTTAGTGCTAGTTAGCAACTTGGGACTGGAAGCTGGGACTGGATGCTCTGCCCAGCTAAATGGGTAATTCGCACGATTACTTCGTCTCTGTAAAGTTTAGAGCCTGAACCAAAATAGAGTGCATACAAGCATTGCCCTCTTGTGCATCTGTTTGGAAGAGGCCCAAATGATACCAGCTTATGAAAAAAAGGGAAAGAAATGGCCACTTATTGGTTGGGGTTATTTTGCTGTCAACACTTGCGATTGTACATTAGGCATCTGTGAAATCTGCTCTGGAAATGCTTCATTGTTGTTTCCCTGCGTTGCTCAGCAAAAATTCCAGTGGTTAACGCCAGTTTCAGCAGTTCGTGCTGTCATTCTTGGAAAGGCAGGGTCTCCGGCTTCCTCACGTGGGGGTGCTTGGCTCACAGACACACAGTTTGACAAGTATGTCCATTCCCAGGTGGTGTAACCCAACACACATTCCGGTGCAGGTGTTCTTTGCATTGGGATGCACCTCACCTGGGACAGCATCATCTTAAGCCTGAACCAGCACGGATGTCCCACTTCAGTTTGCATCTTCTGTTTTAAGTGGGTCTTACTGGAAAAGGTTATCGTGGGATGTGACTAGACTGAAGGAAGTCATTTGAACAAAATAGTATAAGACAACGGAGGCAGTGAGATAATGCACAAAGGCCTGTTGCCATGGTACTAAAAACAGGAAAAGGACCACTGAAAGAAAAAGGGGAATCTCAGGTATGTATGAAAACTCTTTTATTATGGTCCAACACATTTCACACGTGCCGGTTTCCTTCAACTGGGGTTGCTTATTTTCTGATCGATTTTCTGAAACTAGCATTTCCAGAACACATCAGACAATGATGAAAGGCTTTCTATATGCATGTGGGATCCATTTTCTCCCTGTGTGGTTCTTTTTTCAAACCTGTGCATTCCCCTCTTGTTCTGCCTCTAAAAATATTAGATCACTTGCTGGAATCACAGGGTTCAGGGAAAGCAAGCAGGACTGGAGGAGATCTGCTTACAGTTTTGTAATGCTGGTTGGCTTTTCCAAAGTAGGCAAAGGGATGCGAGAGCAGAGACGTACAAGTTCATTAAATCTTGTCCATCTGATTTTCAGGGGTTGTCAGGACTTTTTTGTTTTATCATTCTCCCTTCGATAGAACCCATTTTTAAAAAAATAACCAGAATGTCATTCTAGCTGTGCTAATTTTCATTAGACCTCATGTGCCACAACTGCACCAGGAAAAGAAGGCCTGTAGAGTCTGCCTGACTCAGTAAAACCCATCCACAGAGGAATCTGTCACTTGATTCCTATGCATCCAAACTTATTTCATTCTGTTGCAGATTTTAGCAATAACCCTGGATGAGTATACTTAGAAGAAACATTGGCTGCAGAATGATGGCTTTGTTATAGACCTTGCCTACTGCTCAGATGTTCCTAATACTGTGGGGAAAGGGGAGATCACAGAGGGGTAATGGAGGGCAGAGCCTGGTGAGTTAGGTGGAAGAACACACGGGTTGCGTCTGGCCCATGGGCCAGAGGTTCCCCACACTTGGTTTTGCCAAGCCCAGGCTCCCTGTAAGGGGACTTCAGTGACTAGTCTTGTACCTTGACCTATAGTCCTCCACATTTTCACCTTGCCTTTCCATATCAATCTAATATAAATAGTACAAACCTGTTAAGAAGGAAGACGGACCAGAAGATATGGAAGACTTTGCTCAAACGAGCCAAAGATCTTATGGGGGATGGGGTTCAGCTGGATCTCAAGATCCCTTCCAGGCTTGGGAGTCTGAACTGTAAAACTGGGATCTGCTACTTTGGTTGAGCCAGTTTTTGGAGGCTAAGTTAATCGCAAAGAGACTGGCCTTTGTTAAGGAGAAGGAGACACAGAAACACGGTTTTCTTCCTCCACCTGTCTCCTTTGTGGTTGTTGTCACCCAGCTGTGACTGTGTCAATAAAAGCAGCACGTTGTTTCTGTGTCCTGTTTGCCTCTAGCAGACAGTTTCATACCCATGGTATTTAGATAACGCTACCTTATCAGGCAATAACTAGGATATTAAAAAGCAAACAGACCCACCCAACTGCTACAGATGAAGTACAACCTATCAGCCTTTGGTTATGGGTCCAGCAGGTGTTTGCACTGAAAAATAAATACGAATGAGGCAGTTGGGTGAAAGGATTTTTATAAAAACTTATCGGTTTCAATATATCAAACAATGTTTACAGAATATGATAAAGCAGGAGGGCACCTTCTCTAACCCGGCTCTCTCCAGATGTGCTGGATTACAACTCCCATCAGCCCCAAGCACCATACCATAAATACCTATAATAGCGGTAACTGTTAAATGAAAACACATGTCAAAAAGGTTTCTCAGAATCACCAAGGAAAGGAACTAACCTCTACAGCCATGAAAAATGAGCTGTTTAGTTTTACCAAATTTTTAGCCCTGACCTGGAAGTAGAATTCATTTTATGTTCTGGTCCTGGCTTCTAACTGTTTGTTTCTGAATCATGGCTTTTTTAAAGGAGAATTTGGAACGGCTTAGTGGTATATCGTCCACACACAGCGGATGCTGTCATGGTGTCTTTGGTGCATGCCACATATTTTGTTCCTTTGACTCATGCTCCATGACATTTTGAAGGCTGCACAGACTGTGGGAGCAAACTGGGACTAGGACATGAATTCCAACAGAACTTATCTTGAGATGAGAGCGAAGTCAGAACTAAGAGTGAAGTAAGACAAAGCGAGCAAGTGTGTTTACACAGACCTAATCTCCAAGAAGGTCTAATCTCCCATCCTTCTTGGAGCCAAAACACATGTTATTTCAAAGCTGCACCTAGCAGCTTAGTCTTTCCACCCCATTTTTACTCTAGAGTAGGCACAGTGGGTCTGAGCCAGATAGAAGGGTGGTCTTTAGGATCTGGACCATGCCACCAGTTTTTACAAAAGGAAAAAAGTACTGGGCAGGTAGAGATGTCTGCTTGGGTCTCTCCTGGATGGAGGTCAGAGCCCTGAATTGACCAGAGATGAGCAAGGTTGTCAGGAATGGGACATTCTGGAGGACCTTCACTCACAGGGTCACCATAAGTCAGAGACAACTTGGTAGCAAATCATAACTACACAAACTGACTAATTAGATTCTGGAACAACTGAAGTCAACCCTTCCAGAAATGGGGCAGGTTCAGATCTAGTCACACTTGGACCTGACCTACTGAAATCAAGAGGAATTAAGTGACTAGCTAAAGAGCCCCAACCTAGGTGTGGTCCACTTCCACCTGGACCTGGGATATGCAGGAATCCCCATGCGGGGGGAGCCCAAGGGCCACAAGGCGGCATGGATCGAGGCCACGGGTGGGGAAGAGCCCTCCAGCGGGCAGCTTCACCCCCTCTCTGCTTCCTGCACTGGGAAGGACCTGAGAGACCTTTGAGGGGGAGCCGCATGGTTACCCCTGCTCAGAAATAAGAGTGAGGCTTCCTCCCCTTGCTGGCCTTGAGGATGCAGGGCAGGGAGGTCTGGGAGAGGGGCGCCTTCTGAAGTACCATAGGCTAGGGATGTGTCAGGGCTCCAAGGAAGCTCTCCTGCTAGTATTCACAGGCTTCCTTCCTCTGGGGCTCTGCCTGGCTGTAGAAAGTGAGCTAAGCCAACAGGAAGTCCATGAATGCTCGCGGAACGAAGGTTGTGCCGCCAGAAGCGTCTTCCACGTCATGTGCAACAGCAGAAACAAGGACTGCAGTGAAAGAGGGTCACCACTTGTGCCACGTTCCGGTGAGGCCCCATTCCTGGTGAGCACTGTGAAAATGCCGGGCGAGCCCCCCAGGAGCTTGGGCTCATGGCAGTGGCAAGGTGGGCTAGAGTGTGGGGAGCCCAGCCCAGGAAATCGGACGCATTCCCACCCCAAAAACCCATTCTGCACCCACCCACACCAACAATGGGCTGGCACGGGCAGGGGCAGGAGGTTGCGCGCTGTCGGCGATGAGCAACAGTGTGTATGGGGGGATCGTGTTGGGTGGAGAAGACACAGGTGCACTCAGGAAACTTCTCCCAGCAACAAGAACTGATGCTCCAAGCCCTCTGATAGGATAGAAATGAGCCGACTTGGGCAGGAATGAGGAGCCAGAGATGCTCTGAAGGGGAGGAATCGGAAGGGGGACTCCTCCACGTCCTCCATATCCCATCTAATTACTTTCTCACTCACTCACTCTCTAACAACCTCTCCCCGAGCAGTGCTCGGATGTCGTCCCTCCCCGAGGAGCACGGTTAAGCTCCCTGTGGCCGCCATGAATACGAGCATGGCTCCTGTTTGCTCCGTGGGCCGCGTTCTCCCTCCGCTGATCTAATTAAAGGAGCAACCCTTCTCCAGCAGTGGCTCAGCCGATTATCGGCATGCCATATGGCCCGGGAGGCAGGGCGGAGGGTCAGGGGCTGCAGTTGTGCGCTGTTCCAAACTTCTGTCTTGGCTCAGCCTTTGCCCACGGAGACGGATAATCTTGTTGTCTGCCACAGTCATGCAGAAGGCCATGAATAAAGTTTCCTCAGCAACCCTTTGAAATGTAAAGGGTTCTTGAAGGAGCCCTGCGCAGCCCACTTTGGGGTATTTAACCAGCTCACTAGAGAATCTTTTGCCATCTGCAGTGGGCTCTTAAAAGTGATCTTGAATGTGCTCAGTGGCTTAATGCAGGCAACAGTTTAATTTCATTAGCATTTTAATTAGGTGGCAGTTTCGGAGTGGGACAGGGGGAAGAAAGGGGCAGCTCATGTCTGCTCACCACAGTGCGGTCAGGCCAGAACTATGAGGTGTGGCCATGTGCCTCCCAAACTGGGATCACTGGTCCTTTCTTTGAGAAAGGCCAGCGCTGCGCACGCAGCCTGGAATTCTGGACAGCATGTGGTGAGCTGACCTCCACTCAGTGACAAAGATGGAGGTGCCTCCGAACGTTTCCTCTTCTTTTTCCTCTTCCTCTTCCTCATCTTTTCCACCTTTTCCCAGTACTGAGACTCAAGCCAGTTCACAACATGAAAAGATTTGTACAATTCAAACATGAATTAAACTGTGCAACTGTTAAAAAAGAGTAAATCATCTGCAAAATTAAAACCATATCAGTGCTATAATTAAGGCAGCAATAAAAAGAATATAAGCAGCAGAACTAGTCCATGCAATTTCATAGGTCCAGCCTTTTTTCAAAGGCCTGATGGAACAGAAGAAATTTTGCCTGTTTCTGAGATCATAAACAGAGAAGGCACCAGTCTAGGCTTCTGGGGCATGTTAGCTAAGTGGCGTCATACCTCAATCCTATTAATTTTGGATAGCTTAGCAAAGTTTGCTTTAGTTTATTTGCAGAGAAGCAGAAGTTTTGCAAGGAGCTTTGATCAGAAGCTGGGGTATTGCAAAGCTTAGTTTGATTTAATTCCAAGGAACTTAGGACGTGCGGCCTACTTTGTCCTGCACTAGGATTTTTGGGTCTCACTACCTCTGCATTTGTGCATCTACATATACACGGAAATACCACTGAGTTACAGAGATGATAAACATAAAACTGATTTAAGAATTGCTTGAACGAACAGGCTCAAAATAGGAACACTGACAATTCTGGCTCAGAAGCTATGCTGACATCACTTGTACATGTTAATAGTTTAATGCATATCTTTTCTGGCCTTCCATGTGGGACACACAAGGTTGCACATGTACAACAAACAAAAGCAAAATACAACAAACAAAAGCATATTGAATTAAATCCAGAAGCAGAAAACGTAACACCACAGAGCCAGCAAACAACCGGAAGACAAAACTTTTACAGAGCATTTGAATAAGAAGTGGAACAGATGAGCTTTCTAGGTGAAAGTTTCAGAACTTGGGTGCCACAACAGTTAAGGCCCTGCGCTGTGGTTCCACAGCTGCAATTCCATTGGCGGGGGAACAGAAGGAGGGACAATCCCCGTAGACTGAAGCAAGGAGGTGGGAGACTGTGGAAACAGATGATCGTCTAGATAGCCTGGCTGCAAGCCGTTTCATCGCATGCACTTTGACTTGAATTAAATTGGCAGCCTGAAAAGATTTCAACCTCTTACGTGGACAAAGATCACAAGCCACGGGCAGCTTCAGGGGCTCCTCATCTCAACATGGGATGGTTTCAGGAGACTTCTTCCGTTTGGTGTTGACCTACATGTCCGGGCTTGCTTTGCTGGCCTGATCTTCCTAGTCTGAGAGTCGATGGGGGGCTGAAAGTGACAAGCATGCTTCAAAGTGCAGGAAACACGCCAGTCGTTAGCAACAACCCCCTGCTTGCTGACAAGAATGGGGCTAGCGGGACCCCTGGATGATCTCATGATCGATCACATCTTTGCTAGGGATGTGCAAATCAGCAGACCTTGATTCATCAAAGCTCTCCAAGTTCTACGCACCAAGTTCATTCTAATCATGTCCACATCAGACTGTGAGCTGCATGAAAATTTGTGTGCGTTACTTCCACATGCTTTTCCAAATGTACATTCAGTTGTGTGTACTTTTGGAAATGTGAGCTTTCTTCTCCCATTGATTTAGGCATGTTTGCCTGCCATGTTTCAAAAGTATGACCTCTGGCACCAGCCGGCTCCACTCACAACATGCCCACCATGTGCATGTCCAGCCTGTCCTTGAACACCCTCATCGATGGGGCCTCAACGACCTCCCGTGGAAGCCCATTCCACACCCTCGGGGTCCTGACTGTCAGGAAGTGCTCCCTGGCATCCAAATGGAACCTGGGTTCCCTGAGCTTTGCTCCGTTGGAGCGCATCCTGCCTTCCTCTGCAGGGGAGAACAGGTCTTGACCCACCTCCATGTGACACCCCCTCACATACCTGTATGTCGCCAACAGATCCCCTCTGAGTCTCCTTTTCTCCAGGCTAGAGACCCAGTTCCCTCAGTCTTGCCTCATACCCCATCCCCTGCAAACCGGCCACCAACCTTGTGGACCTTCGCTGCACTGACTCTAACCTGGCTATATCCTTCCTGTAATGAGGGGCCCAAAACTGAACACAATACTCAAGTTGCGGGTGCACCAGAGTCGTATAGAGTGGTAGTAATACCTCTCTCAATCTAGAAGCCACACTTCTGGCTATGCAACCAAGGGTGGCGTTCGCCCTCTTGACCACCGCATCACACGGCTGGCTCATGTTCAGCCTGCAGTCAACCAGCACCCCGAGGTCCCTTTCACAAGTGCTGCTCTCCAGCCACTTGTACAGGTTAGGGACCTCTAGATCAAGAAGTCACACTTGATCTAATATACCTCATTGTGTCTCAGTAAGGTGAACTCTCTGACTAAGAGTGTTTAATTAGTTTGGTATAGTGCTTAGACTGGTGGATGGGACTTGGAGGATCTGGGTTCTATTCCTCCTCTTCACCCATGAAGCCCACCGGGTGATGCTGGGCCAGTCAGCCTAACTTATCTCACAGGGTTGCTATGAGAATACAATGTAAAGGAGGACTATCTAAACTGCGTTGGGTTCCTTGCAAGAGGGAAAAAGTGGGATATAAATATAAACAAATAAATAGGTCTAACAGCACTAGCAGTGTTGTACAATCTCTGCTCCTAGTGAGGCATGCAACCAGTATTTTGGTAAAAGTCCTGCTTAATGGTGCAGAAAGGTGACCGGTGAGCCCACGTCCTTATGCTCAAATTGGCCTGTCCCAGAGCCGTACCAGAAAAGGGGAGAACTGCAGTTCCTTCCCCCAGAATAGAAGTCCCTTTGCATAAATCTCCTGCATTTTCCTGCTTTGTCTGCCTCTTTCAAGAGCTGCGTGCTTAAGCAACCCAGCACCAGGGCATCCTCGTCTCTCTTTACTGGCTCTTCTTTTACCACGGAATTCTTAGCTGCCCCAGCCTCATAATTCACATTGCTTAATCCTAATCTCTTTTCTTTATCTCTCAGGTCTCATTCATCCATTGTAAATCGTATGCACGGCTGGCAAAACCAGATAATTCCGAAGGTCCCAGGAGATTATGGGCCCCACCAATGGTGGAGTGTGGATGGGGTGACCTCTGGGTCGGACTCATGTAAAGAAAGAACAAGCCCCAGAATTTGAGGGTCCAGCTCTAATAGAATGTTTAAAATACAGTTTCTGGAGTTGTTATGTGTGCCACGCCTCTTGGGGATTCCATGTATAAAAGAACTCTTACTTGTAAATGGCATTATCACCCATCCCAGAGATTTGCAGATGTGATGTAAAATTCATAATTCAGTGATGTAAAATTCAGAGATTTGCAGATGTGATGTAAAATTCATAATTTATTGGAACAGTCAGATCTTCCACAGAGTGGGCCAGAAGCCAACCAAGCCAAACCTCTGGAAAAACAAAATCCCAGAGTGGGTAATCCTTATAGTTCTGGTCCTCCAGATGTTTGGACCTACATGCCCCTTCAGTCCGACACAGCATGGCCAGTGTGAGGTTTTGTGGGAGTTACAGGCCAAAACATCTGCTCAAGCTGGTCCAGAGATATCTGGAATTCCTAAAACTCTGCTGCATACAATGTCTGATTTAACCAAAGGAAATCTGGGAAATGCTTTCACTAGGATCACTTTGTATGGGTGTGAAATCTGGACAGTGAAGAAAGGGACAGGAAGAAAATGTAGGCATTCAAAACATGGTGCTGGAGGAGAGCTTTGGGAATACCTTGGACCAACAGTAAGATGCACAAGGGGGTCCTAGATCAAATAAATCCAGAGCTTTTCTTGGAAGCAACAGGACAAAATGGAGGCTGTCAATACTTTGGCTACATCCTGAGAAGGCAAGGCTCCCTGGAGAAGCCCGTCATGCTAGGGAAAGTTGAAGGCAAAAGATGAAAGGGAAGACCAAATAGGACATGGCCTGACTCCATCAAGGAAGCCGCAGCCTTGAATTTGCAAGAGCTGAGCAGGGATGTCATGCATGGGACCTTTTGAAGGGCTCTCATTCATAGGGTCACCATAAACTGAAGATAACTTGATGGCACAGCATACCGAATGATGTCGTCCTTGGGCCCCTTATTTATGCTGCTCCAGGGGGTCCCCCATCCCTCCAGGCAGCTCTTCAGGGGGAAGCAGGAAGCAGAAACTTTCCCCATCTTCCTCCCGTTTCCTCCAGTGGGAAAGTTCCACCCACAGGAAATCTGGGTGCAGCCAAGAGTTCATTTCTTAGGTATTGTGAGCAGCTTTGGACATCATGTTTTGTGAACAGTCGCCAGGTACTGACCTTGCTGGTTGTGGTGATGACTGACGATTGACAAAGAAACAAATGATTTGGTTCTAATTTGATAGGTGGAGGGAATGTTCCTTGTCTGGGGGAACATTCAGATGTGTGAACCACACCTGCAGACAAGAATGGTACGACCCATGTGCAGATAAGTTTATCACCTCAGTGAGAGAAGGCAAAGGGTGGTATAGAAGGCAGGTGGCCCTATTACAGATTCCCAACCCAAATTCTAGCTTTTCAGACATTGAGGGCATGGAGGATGTAAAAGAGGCTTCATCCGTCTGGTGCCCTCCATATGTCTTGGGCTTTGGATCCCTTTAACCCCACAGTCATGGCCAATGCTCAAGAATGTTGTCAGCTGCAGTTCAAAACTTCTGGAAGGGATGGGGCTGGGGAACACAGAACCGGAAGAGACTTCATTTTTGAGGATGAATTCTCGAAAGCTGAATGATACATTATAAATATTCCCAAATGGTCCAGGTATAGAAAGCCAGACAAGAGCTGGTCTTGTTAATTTCCATTCCATCTAAGTCACATGGACCACAAAAACAACATTTTAATTTAAAATTCAATTTCTGACTCCACATTCATTCACAGGCATTGCCACAGAGCGGGGATTTCATTAAAGGGTTTAATAGATTTTATAAGAGTTGTCAGATCCAAAAAGGTTATGGAGCAAATGCATTCTCTCTGCTTCCAGAATTTCAACTGCAGTCCAGTAAACAAATTTACCATGAAAATGGAAACAGGAGGGGGACCCCTCCACACACCGAGTTGCACACACAAGGAGAGACAGACCTTGTATGAGTGACCTGAAGACCTCAAGGTGAGACCAAAGAGCCTCTCTATTCCCTTGCTTGAATTAGGATCAAATGGCATCTATTCCATTCATCTATCTGCACATTTAGCTTCTGCCAGGCCTGTCATGCGAGGCTAATCTTGGCATATCACATATTCCCATCCAGACGATGGGAATTCTGGGAATTCTGGGTGTTGCAGTCCAAACATGTCTGGAAGGCACAAGGTTGGGGAAGGCTGGCATAGAGTCCTGTAGGCCAAGGACAACTAAGCTCAGCTTAGTGGGAGATGTTGTTTCAGTAGCTTTCTAGCTGCTGCTGCACCCCTTTCCATCTTGGCTTAGGGCCTACGATTGTGGTGATCCTCTCTGGATCCAGCTCCCTTCTGTTCATCAGACTTCTTCTCATGCTTGACCCTTCCTTAGGAAGTGCGCCAAGCTGAGAGGAAGTCTGCAAACGCTTGTGCAGAACTCCGGTGGCACAACCAGCAACCTTCCTCTGAAGTTTGTGCAGCAAAACAACGACCGCAAATCACGTGCACAGAAGAGGGACGCTGCTTGCACAACATTCGCACAGGACTGATTCCTGGCAGGCTTGGTGGCGACTCAGGCTCCCATCTGTGAGAAAGCAGGCTGGAGCCTGGAGAACTGAGCTCAGGGAGTCCTCGCGCATGACTCCTGGGGTTCTTATCCAAACCATGCATCCTCCTCACAAGCCAGGCTCAGGGGTATTTGACAAAGGGTCAGGTAAGCTGCCTGCCTTGCCCTGCACCAGCTGCCCCGAAGTGATCCAGGTGGGTTTGGAGTGAAGGGATGGGAGAAGACCCTTAATTGCTTCCAGTGCCATGGCCCTTTTCAAGTACAGCAACCCAGATGGGACAATCCAGCATCCAGTGGGTGTGGGGAGTTAGTCTTCACTGGGCTATTTTGCAGCCTACTGAAAAATCTAAAATTAATGAATGAATAATGTACAAATTTCCCACTGATTTTCTGGCAAAGTTATAAAGTAAAGCAAAGTCAGTCAACTTGTACTTCCCAGAAGTTTTGGCCTCTTGAAGCTTTTCACGATCCTTTTTTGTTTTCAATCATTCAGAAGAATTTGTCATTTTCAGTACCTTTGACCACCTTACTGTTCACACCAAACTCCGGGTCATTTTGGAAAAAGCTCAAAAATACAGTGGCAATCCACATACTAAATCCTTATATCAATCTATTCCTGTGCCATGTGGCACTTTGGATTGTATTTTTTTAATGACTGGTGTTCTATTTCATTGTTTAAACTGTTTCCAATCTGCTCAGAGAACATCCATTACTAAAAATAACAAAATAAATAAATAAATAAATGATAATGAAACAAGAGAATACTTGGCTGAGCTCCATCATTGGGGAAATGGTGCATTTATTCCCATTTTCTTCCTCTTGTCCTTCAACCAGTTATCAGTGGGACCTTTGCGTTCATCCCAAAACTGCTACATTGGCTCAAGAGTCTCTGGAGATGGACTTTGTTGAAAGCCCTTTGAAAGTTCAAGTGCACCATGGATTTTGGATTGCTACTTTCCACAGGCCTGTAGACGAGGGCTCCAACCCCTGACTAGCCAATCGCATGTTCAGGGATGAAGCTGGAGGGAGGGGACTCTGGGCCAAAGGACAAGGCCCCACAGGCAGAGAGGCACAGACTTGGCCAAATCCATCCCAACTCCTTTTGGGGGATTATTCTGCTCCTACCGTTCCATCATCCACTCACTGACAGAACTGGATTTTGCAGAAATGCGTTTGTGCCAGTAGGCAAACCCTCCCTAAATGAGCATTTTCACACTTTATGGAAAGTTAACACAACTGCTCTTCAAGTCTGTGGAATCAATGGTCTTAAATCATTTAAAGTTCAGAGGAAGGCAACAGAGATGATCCAGGGAATGGAAAGAAAGCCCTCTGAGGAGAGGTTGACAGAACTGGGCATGTTGAGCCTGGAAAAGAGAGAATTGAGGGGAGATAGGATAGGATTTTTCAAAAACTTGAAAGGTTGTCACACAGAGGAAGACCAACATTTCTTTTTGACCATCCCAGAATGCAGAACAGGGAACAATGGGCTCAGGGTACAGGACGCCAGGGTGAACTTCCAGATAGTTAGAGCAGTATAGCAGTGGAACCCATAACCTAGGGAGATTATGAAGTCTCCCACACTGGAGGCATTCAAGATGTAGCTGGACAGCCATCTGGGAGGGATGGTTTAACTGGGAGTCCTGCAATGAGTAGGAAGCTGGACTTGATGGCCCCCTTGGCACCTTCCAGAACTACTATTCTATGGTTTTATGAAATCCACTGTGGAGAAAAGATTTAGGCTGACATACGCTAGCATTCTGGGTGACTTGGTTGTGCCCATTTTGCCTTCAGCACTGGAATATAACCCCCTGAGCTTCTCCCACATAGAATTTGGCCCTTGGACAGAAAGACGTTTGAAATTCTTGGCATAAGGAATGGAAATGCAGTTCTGAAGCATGCCATGGTGATAAGGGGGGAGGGGTGGAGGCAAGAAGAGTTACCTGTTTGCTTTATTATTTTTTATTATTATTATTATTATTATTATTATTATTATTATTATTATTATTATAACATTTCTATGCCGCCCCTTGCCGAAACCTCGGGGCGGCTTACAACATGATAAAATACATTGAAATACAATAGTACATAATAAATTACCATTAAATATAAAAATACAAAAAATACATTGATTTACAAATACAAAATTAAAATTATCAGTATAAAATAAAAATATAGGAGGAGAAAGGGAAGGAAGAAGAAGTTGCCCAGGCCAGATCATATGTTTTAACAATTGAAATGATGTTTAAATAAAAAGGTCTTTACCTGGCGCCGAAAAACCAGTAACGACGGTGCCAGGCGGACCTCTTTGGGGAGTGAATTCCATAGGTTGGGCGCCACTGCAGAGAAAGCCCTCCTCCGGGTACTTACTCTCCTAATTTCTTTCATGGAGGGTTCCCGGAGAAGGGACTCTCCCGCAGATCTCAAAGGGCGGTCGGGCATATACGGACGTAAGCGCTCGTTCAGGTAGCCAGGACCCAAGCCGTTTAGGGCTTTGTAGGTCATAATCAACCCCTTGAATTGGGCCCGGGCTTCAATGGGAAGCCAGTGAAGCTGATGGAGGACTGGAGTCATGTGAGCATAACGCCCCGTCCCCGTCAGCAACCTGGCAGCTCTATTTTGCACCAATTGAAGTGTTCGGACTGTATTCAGGGGAAGCCCCACGTAAAGCGCATTACAGAAGTCTAGGCGGGAAGTCACCAGCGCGTGTGTCACCGTCGCCAGGCAGTCGTACTCCAGGTAGGGGCGCAGCTGATTAATCAGCCGAAGCTGAAGGAAGGCGTTCCTCGCTACCGCTGTCACCTGAGCTTCCAAAGAAAGCTCCGGGTCGAGGAGTACTCCTAAGCTGCGGACCTTATCCCTAAGAGGGAGTGTTGCACCATTCAGGACCAGGTCAAATCCACCCTCTCCGAAACCCGATCCGCCAACCAACAGGACCTCCGTCTTGTCTGGGTTGACTTTCAGTTTATTGGCCCTCATCCATTCCCTTACCTCGGCCAAGCACCGGTTCAGCACAGCCACTGCCTCACCTGGATTAGTGGAGAATGAGAGGTAAAGCTGGGTATCATCAGCGTATTGCTGATTCCGCAGCCCACACCTCCTGATGACCTCTCCCAGCGGTTTCATATAGATGTTAAATAGCAGAGGGGATAGAATGGAGCCCTGTGGTACCCCATGGCATAGCTGCCATGACGTAGAGACATGGTCCCCCAGCACTACCTTCTGGAATTGACCGTTGAGATAGGAGCGGAACCACTGCAAAGCAGTGCCTCCAACCCCCAATCCCGCAAGTCTATCCAGAAGGATGCCATGGTCGATGGTATCGAAAGCCGCCGAGAGGTCCAGAAGAACCAACAGGGATGTACTCCCCCTGTCCTTCTCCCTGCACAGGTCGTCGTGCAGGGCACCCAAGGCAGATTCAGTACTGTACCCGGGTCTGAAGCCGGACTGAAAAGGATCCAGATAATCAGTTTCATCCAAGAGTGCTTGGAGTTGTTCCGCCACCACTCGCTCCAACACCTTGCCCAGAAACGGGATGTTGGCCACAGGTCTATAGTTAGTGGCCATCTCTGGATCCAGTGACGCTTTCTTCAGGACCGGTCGTATTTCCGCCTCCTTTAAAGGGGCAGGCACTCGACCCTCCCTCAGAGAAGCGTTAACCACTTCCAAAATCCAGGTCCCAATCCCGTGCTTGGAGTTATTTATTAACCAAGACGGGCAAGGATCCAATAGGCAAGTGGTGGGACGTACTCTTCCAAGCACCTTGTCCACATCATTGGGCCGCAATAATTGAAATTCCTCCAATAATTTTGGACCAGACGGTGGCATTGGCGACTCCTCAGAGACCTCTGATTCATTAGTGGAGTCCAGCTCGTGACGAATCTGAGCGATTTTCTCCCTGAAATGCCTGGCAAAGTCGTCACAGCGGGCCTTTGAGGGTGGCATCAGATCTTCCTTAGGACCCATGCGAACCAGGCCTTGCACCACTCGAAAAAGCTCCGCTGGACGGCATTGTGAGGAGGCAATGGAAGCGGAAAAAAACTTCTTTTTCGCCGCCTTCACCGCCACAGCATAGGCCCGATAGTGGGCTCTCAAGTGTGTTCGGTCAGATTCATCCCGTGATTTCCTCCACCTACACTCTAGCCGTCTCCCAGCTCGCTTCATCGCCCGTAATTCAGGTGTATACCAAGGGGAAGAGCGGACTCTGCCCGGTGGGAGAGGACGCTTAGGAGCGATCGTGTCCACAGCCCTGGTCATCTCTCCGTTCCACAGTTTGACCAGAGCCTCGACAGGAGCACCAGTCTTGTCAGCCGGAAACTCCCCCAGGGCCCCCAGGAATCCATCCGGATCCATCCGGCTCCGGGGGCGGGCCCATACAATCGGGTCCGCACTCTTATAGAGGGAGAGGCCGCTCTCGAGCACAAACCTCACCAGGAGGTGATCTGACCATGACAGGGGAGTCAAACATAAATTCTTCACCCTCAGGTCATTCTCTACCTGCCCCGTCGTGAATACCAGGTCCAGAGTGTGTCCACGTTCATGGGTAGGGCCAGTGACGTGTTGAGACAGGCCCATGGCCATCATAGAGGCCATGAAGTCCTGAGCCGCTCCGGTCAGTCCAGACTCGGCATGGAGATTGAAGTCCCCCAGGACCAACATCCTGGGGGTCCTCAACACCAGGTCCGAGATGGTCTCTGTCAGCTCAGATAGGGAGACTGCTGGGCAGAAAGGTGCATGGTACACCAATAGAATCCACAGTCTGTCTCGTTCGCCCAACACCAAGTAGAGGCACTCCAGCCCTGGTCTCAAAGGGACCGGAAGACCCGTGAGAGAGATGGAGGCTCTGTAAACCAACGCGACTCCCCCTCCCCTCCCTTCTGGGCGTGAACAGTGTTGAACCAGATACCCGGGCGGGCACAATTGGGAGAGGGCAACATCCCCCCCCCTCCCGCCCAGGTCTCCGTTATGCAAGCCAGGTCGGCCCCCTCATCCACAATCAAGTCATGGATGAGGGAAGATTTATTATTGATCGACCTGGCATTGAGCAGCAGCACCGTCAGACCCGAGGGGTGGTTGACAAGGCTACCTGGCGCCCTCTGGTTGGGGGCAGGATCAGAAGGAGGGACAGGTGTCAGCCATCTGTCCATCCTTCTTCTACGTGGACACGTTAAGCCCCTATTGCTGTAACGACCATACTGTATCTGTATTTTAATTGTGCTGTTACGCTTTTGGTTTGCAAACTGTCTTGAGATCCATTTCAGATGAAGATGGGATAGAAAAGTGTTAAAATAAATGGATAATCAATGTGTATTCTGTGGAATGGTATCTCTAGCCAGTTGACAAAATACACCCTATACATTAGAATTTAGTTAAATACATAATTAGTGCCGAAGCATGATAGATTCGGTGCCTCCTAAACACAGGTTGCAAGGGGATTGCTCCATAAATTGGTGTCACCACAGTGGCTGAGAAAACAATGTCCCACCGTTTATGGTACCATGAGCAAGAT
The DNA here is from genome assembly GCF_004798865.1 of Varanus komodoensis. Lineage (NCBI taxonomy): Eukaryota > Metazoa > Chordata > Lepidosauria > Squamata > Varanidae > Varanus > Varanus komodoensis. Next base: position 4,624,760 of record NW_025336481.1, read on the forward strand.
CTCAGGGGTTGCAGAGGTCTGTCGATGGGGAAAATGATAAGGTAACTGGACCTGGAGCTGTTCAGGGCTTTATATGCAAGCAACTAGGTGATCACAATTGGGATGGTGCAGAGAAAGTGGAGATGGAGACATTTTTCTCTGTCTCCAATCACACTAGAACTCAGTGGTGAGATGCTACTGATGGGTGGGATCCATGAAGGTGCCGGGCAGCTCCAATCAGAGAATCATACAGCTGGAAGGGGCCTAGCAGGCCATCAGGTCCAACCACCCGCTCAGTACAGGACTCAGTCACCCATCCAGATTTCAACCCCGTCCGACTCTGCTTAGCTTCCAAGACTAGGCAAGATCAGGCACTTAGGGGTATATGGAAGCAATTCAAGGAATGCTTTCCTCACACAGCACAGATTTAAATTGCAGAAAGCAGTGATGATGGGGATAAAATAGGAAGCCCGTGTGTGTTGTCTTGGGGATCAGGTGGGAAACAAATGTAATAATAATAATAAATAGCAGCTATTCAGTGTTGAACATTGGATTAATGCCTTTTGAGGTATTTACTTTGTGCTGGTGTTAATCCTGGCTAGTACTTATTGTTATATTTATTTTCTTACATTTATACCCCACCTTTCTTCCTTTTGCAAGAAACTTAAGGTGGCTTACATGGTTCTCCTCTCTATTTATCCCCCCAACAACCACCCTGTGAGGTAGGTTGGGCTGAGAGTCTGTGACTGGCCCAAAGTCACCCCGTTGGCTCCATGGCTGAGCGGGGACTCGAACCCGGATCGTCTGAGTCTCAGTCCTGTGCTCTTAACCACTACACCACCCTGGATCTCACAGCGGTTGCCCCGCAGCGTTGTCCAAACCACGCTGGAGGGATCAGCCCTCGGACTCGCATGCTCCCTGACGTGTGACTTGGGGAGCTCTCACTGCTGTGCTCCACTCTGCTCAAGCTGGCTCACAAAACGGACCTTTCATCAAGCGGCTTTGTTCTCAGTGGTTGGGGCACCTATTGTGTCCACCCACCCCCTGAAGAGGGGCAACTCCCGATCCATAGGACAGATGGCAACAGTCCACCCCAGCTGGGCACGAGAGCTGGCTGTGGGCCAGGGGACTTCCTCAGAAGAGGTTCCTTCCTCAAGCCGGGAGTAGATCGGGGGCAACTTTTAGAGAGAAGGCCGTAACCCAGAGCAGGGCCTTGCAAAGGAGGAAGAGAGAAAGAGAGAGAGGGTCCCGTTCTGCCTGTCGCCGGCTTGCAGGGGCCTCTGACAACACAGGATGAGAGCTGGACTGTCGAGGGTTGTGTGTGCGTGAGTGAATTGGTGTAGGTCTGTGCAAAGGGAAAAGTGCCTCCCCCCCAGGGGTAATTTGAGTGGGTGGGTGGGGAAAACAGGAGGACAAAAATGTACAATTTGAGGGACAGGTGGTGAGTATAATGATAAGAGCCAGACACAAAGCTGATATTAACTAAAGGGGAGTTTAAAGCAATTTATCCCAGCAGGGCCTGGCCATGCATTATCGTGGGTTTAGGTTTGGAAGAAAGGTCAGCTCCCGCCCCCACCAAGAGCGAGGGAGGGAGGGAGGGAGGGACAAGAGACGGGTTCTCACTTTTTGTATGTGGATCTTCCATTGAGCTTTTGTTAAAAGCATTTCAACTTGTTACTTTGGAGAAAGAAGGCTTAGGATGAAAACGGCTTTGTGGATGTTTATATATAATCTCCAAGCACCCTGCACGTACCTTCCATTAGCAGAGAAAGGGGAAAGTCCAGCAAATAGCCGCCGTAGCTGGGATGACACAAAGGATTGTGTTTAACACCAGGGCTGACATCGCATTGTTGCCGTCTTGGATGACGCATAATGGCCGAGAGATGCTGTGGTCATTTCTGGAGTTATTCTGAGTTTCTTACAGTCAAGAAGTGCAATGGCTCAAAACTGGGCTCTGAGCAGGGAGGGGGAGGCTTAGGAAGGCTGCTGACTGGATCAGTGCCCCTTGATGTCAGCAAAATGCACTGGAATGCGCATTTGATGCTGACGCGCAGCAACAATGCATCAAGCCCTGGCCTTGATGTGGCAACAGCAAGCCAAGTCTCCAGCTTTGCGCTCCTGACCCCTCAAAGCATTGGCTGGACAGTTCCCCCACAGTGGCTCGGGATGACGGGGATTGTAAGCTAAAACAGGCTGGGGGAGATGGTCATCACTGGGCGTGGACCAAGCCTCACAGCCTTGCTGAGGGCCAGTGGCCGTCCTCTGAGGCCTCTGGACCTTGTTTTCCACCATCCATTTCCCTGATGCCCATGTCTGTTCACCAGGCTTCTGCCGGCATCCAGGCAAGGACCAGAACTGGGAGATGGAGCTGCGTGGGCCAGACTGAGAGGGAGGGCAAGGAAGTTGGAAGCAGTGCCTGGTGCAGGAGGCTCCATGGAGGGCACGTTGACCTTTCACCTTCCAAAGTCAGGACCTGTCACCACTCGTGAGTGGCCCCCGCCTCTGACAAGGGACAGAGAGCGCCCTCACCTTCCTCTCCCCCTCAAGGGAAAGAGCAAGTGCTGTTCTCCATAGCATGAACAATGAGCGATGCTGGAGCGTAAGGTGCTCACCCTCGGAAGGGCCTTCTGAAGGCAAGCTGCCGGGAAGAGTCCCTGCTTGACAGTGCCTGAACCTCCCTGGACCGAGTGGACGGACAGAGACATGTGAGATGTGGCCATCCTTCCGAAGCTGTGGCCCTCCAGGTGGCTTTGGGGTGAAACACCTCTCAGTCCCAGCCAGCCTGCCAATGGTCAGGGATGATAGGAGCTGCAGTCCAGCAACATCTGGAGGAGCATGTGTTCTCTACGCTTGTTCTGAAGCTCACATGGAGTAGCCCTTGGCACAACGAACTTCCTTGCATGATCAGCGCAGATTAGCATCCTGCTGCAGGAGAAACACAAGCTAAGTGTGGCAGCAGTGATGTTGGAGACATTCGCAGTGGACTCAGGTGAATCTAACCTGCACCATCTTTTTCTGCATCGCAGAATTCCACAGACGTTCAAGCTGGTTTTTTCCCTTTTGTGGGGAGGTGGATTTGGGCAAGGTCACTGTACACCTTGATGCTGTTGCCCAGATCTGTTTAAAAGTGCACCCAAGCTATTCATCAGCAACATTTTAGGATCATAAATGAGGGCAATTTGTTTTTCAGTCACAAAGTCGTGCCCGCCTCTTTGCGAGCTCATGGACAGCATTCCTCCAGGTTCTCCTGTCCTCCACCATCCCCTGGAGTCCACCCAACCCCACACCCACCTCTCCCGCGACCTCATCCAGCCGCCTCAGACTCAGCTACCATCCCCTTTTCCTTTTCCCTTCAATCGTTCCCAGCATCAGGGTCTCCTCCAGGGAGTCCTTCCTTCTCATTAGGTGGCCAAAGTATTTCAGCTTCAGCTGTGGTGCCTGACCTTCTAAAGAGCAGTCAGGGTTGATTTCCTTTAGCATGAAAGAGAAACAGGCAGACAGAAATTTGATAATTCAGCAGGAGAATGCCTCAATGGGGAAATAAGTGTCAACAACTCAAAAAGAAGTAAAAATATTAAAAACTAAACCCAATGTCACACACACACGGCCAGGCTCACAAGTGTTTCCCATCCACTCCAGCCCCTGAAGGCACCCCCCCCCCCAAAACCCCCAACCCCTATTCTGGAAAGTTCTCTAACTGAGAAGAGAAATTTTGGGAGGTTGCTAAGGAAGGGGATATAGGGACAGAATTTAGTGTTTGTTCCACTGGCAGAAGCACACCGCTGCATAGCACCCCAAATTGGGGACACCCCCAGTGAAAACGATGCAGTGAGAGCAGCTGCACACTCCCCCTCCCATATTCCTGCTTCACATTGGAGAATTTCAGAAATGGCGGCAATGTAGAACTGTGATTGAAGTAGCGCACAAGCCCAGCCAGAGCATCGTAGGCAGTCAAGTCAGACCTAGCATAAATACAGCGCAAGGAACGGGAGGGAGGATCCATTCGCTTCTCAAAAATGGAAGCACACACGGAGCAGTCGTAAATTCATGTCCTTATTGCCAGCCAGCGGTGCCTCCTTTGCAGGCATGTCCATTGTCCTCCGCTCCTCTTCTGAAGATGAGAGGTGACATTGTTGATGTCTTCATGCTTGGGAAATGACTGTAACAATTCTGTTGCGGGGAATTGGGAACTTCTGTGCTCCATTCCCGAGTTTTCACCCTCCCGGGTCTTTAACAGAAGGCGGCTAAGTAGCTCTTCTCTCTTCCCTGCTCCTGTGGCCATGGTGGCCAGGCATTCTGCAAGGTCACTTAGCACCTCCATTTAGCACATGTTTTTCATGCATGGGAGAGATTTCACATCACCATGCGGCAGGAGAAACATGGAGAGATGAGTTTGCTTTTACTGAAAAGCCACTGCTGTTCTGAAAGCAAGGAATGAAGAAGAGAAGCAACGGTGGCTTCATGTTTTCCTAAGTGGAAATGCAAAAGAAGCCAAAATTAGACAGGAGGGATGCAAATGAATGCAGAGGCCAAATGAAAACAAATATTCAGAGAACAAAAAAGAGGCAAGGTTTGCACTACATGATGCAGCAGATCGAGCGTTGGACTCAGATGGGGTTGGGTGGGCAAGACATGGGTTCAATTCACCACTCAGCCATGTAGCTCAGTAGCTAACTTTGGCCAAGTGACTATCAACCTTACCTACCTTGCAAGGTTGTTGTGAGGATAAAATAGGGGCAGAAGTATAGTTTCCAGATTTCCTTAGCAGAGGGGCTGGATAAGACTCTGATGAGCCCATAATAGCATCAAAGTCATTTGCAAACCATTGGGAACAATAAGCCTATCAAATGTACTCGCACCGTTTTATGTATTTGTTAACCAACATATTTTATATGCTGCTTTCCCAAATGTTCAACGCGGTTTGCATCAAAACCATTTAAAGTCCTTGTCAAATGCAGAAAACTCCAGGAACAATACTGAGCGCTGGCAGCCCTTCCCAACCTGGAACTGTCTAGATGTGCTGGAGATGATAGAAAATGTAGCCCAAACCACCTGGAGAGGGATACCATTAGCAGAAGGTCAACATACGGGTGGACGGCTTCTGGGAGAAGCTTCTTCAGGTTCTGAGCATTAAAGGCCTTCTATGAGACCTCAGAGGGGCATGGCAGGTGACTTGGTATCCGGTCATGAGGAGAGACAGGCTTCAGTTGTGGTGGCTCAGCCTTGCCAGAGTTTCATCTGAAGTTTCAATATGGCACCTTGAATTTGGCCTCCACGTGTGCTGACGACCAACGGGAGCAGTGCAGGACAGATTGCAGGGAGGTAGACTAGTGTTCTTCAAGTAGGTAAAGGGTTGTCACACAGAGGAGAAAAATCCCTTCTCCATCCTCCCAGAGTGGAGGAAACAGAATAACGGGCTCAAGTAAAAGGAAGCCAGATTCCAGCTGGACACCAGGAAGACCTTCCTGACTGTTAGAGCAGCGAGACAATGCAGCCAATTCCCTAGGGAGCTGGTGGGCTCTCCCACAATGGCGGCCTTCAAGATGGAACTGGGCATCCACCTGTTAGGGATGCTTGGACTTGGAGTCCTGCGTTGAGCAGGAAGTTGGACCCAATGGACTTCTTGGCTCCTTCCCTCTCTACTGTTCTATGATTCTGTGAATAAGGGCATACGGATCAACACCAGCTAGAAGGAATGTGGCCGCGTGCTGCATCGAGCGGAGTGTCCAGTTCCTCTCCGAGGGCTGCCCAGTAAAGGGTGCATGGACGCAGTCAATCCTATGCCCTGATTGGCAGCAGGACTCCAGGTTTTCATGCAGGACTCTCCCCTGGCTTTATGGGTAGATAGAAACAGAGTGAGTCAGAAGGGGCCTCCCGGGCCATCTAGTCTCCTGGCTCCAGCCGGCTCCGCTCACGACATGCCCACCATGTGCACGTCCAGCCTGTCCTTGAACACCCTCACCGATGGGGCCTCAACCTTCTCCTGTGGAAGCCCATTCCACACCCTCGGGATCCTAACTGTCAGAAGTGCTTCCGGGCATCCCGATGCTAGGGACTGAACACATGGCATTTTCCGCTTCAAACTCTGAGTTATATCTTTCCCCATGGATCACAAAGACAGCCCGGCTCCCCCTCCGGACCATCAGCTCCTAGTGTCTCCTCTCTTTGGTCTCCTTTCTGATCCCAGTTAGGGAATTAATGATCAACTCTTTTGCATCAGAGTCCCCAGAGGCAATACCTCTGATAAAGAGCTCCTTTTGCTCCTTAGTAAGGGGAAAAAAAGAAGGAAATGACTGAGAAATCAAAATTGCTTTTGATCAGCTGCAGCAGCTCTTTCCCTGGAGTGGATACGCTGCTCAAGTAGGAGCGCAACTTGTTGGATGATAATTTTAATGAATTGTTCTTAGGATAGTCCATCAGTGGTAATGAACTCTTATAATTTAATGAAAACTCTACCTCCCCAAGGTAATTGGCTGGCTGTTCTGGACTAAGTGGCCATTTGGTCTGGCCCAGCAGGTACTCATTTGATGTCACACATTTTATTTATTTATTTAATTTTTGTACCACCCCATTGCTCACAGGCTCCCTGGGTAGTGTACAATTTAAAATAATATATACAATAAAAGTTACATTAAAGAGAAAGATTAGGCAACTTACTGTGGATTGAGTTGTTTCATATTTTAAAAAGTATTATTTATTTCCTTTAAGAATGAGAAAGTGATATTCTGATTCATAGGTGATGGATCCATGACTGTGAATGATATTTTGCTGCACCGGTGACCTGGTTTCCAGCTCTGGTTTTAAAATTTAGAACAACTAAATAATGCAGCTGGAGAGGATTTGGGATATCTGTCAAGAGTGTGGTTAAAATGATAAGCTTGTCTTCTTAAGACATTTACTGATCAAGAAGAAGAAAATAGAAGGTAAATGTGAGGGCAATAAAAAGTCCAGAATGAAGTTGCATGAAGAAAAAAATGAGGGAAGTGAGGAGGGTTAAGCTATGGAAAAGAAGATGAATGTTGACAGCTGACCAATACTCGGATACCCACAGCCGTATCCACTGAAGTCCAGACAAGAAGAAACAATGGCGTGACATTATGAGAAAATTGTAGATTTCAGTGAAACATTTGAGAAATGTTGTATTATGTCAGATTGGCCACAAATTAAGTTGCCTAAGAACTATATTGACAAATCCTCCAGAACATCCTGAATGTGTCTGAATGGGAGTATCAGCAGGAAACAGAAATTGCCACGTCTGCTTAAGGCTGGTCTGTTGCATGTTTTGGGTCTTTGGGTCTTTCTGTACTTCATCAGGGCTGCAAGTCTTGCAGAATCCCTGCAATGCATATATCACAGCATTCAGAGGAACGTGGCGGAAATATCCATCCATTAGGCCAAGACTTTTGGATCAGGTCCTTCCACGTAGGATGCAGATCACATTTCTCAAACTTTGCTAGGAGGAAAGCTCCTTTGCTCTTTTGGTGCTGAAGAGCTTTCACACTTTAATCCTTTCAGATCAGGAGTCTAAACTGACTCACTGACCCAGCAGTGAAGTCAGTGGGTGTCATTAGAGGAAATTCAGTTGTGTTCCAAGTGCAGGTCTTTAATCAAAACTCCACCCTGTCATTCTTTCTGTAATTTTGCTTGGCAGTTGGGAGAGACTGCTGACCCACACAACTGAAATAATTTGAAATAAGACTGAAATAAGTTTGAATGGTCTCCAGCATAGGCAAACTGAGAAACTTTTGGGACAGGCTAAACTGCTGCAGGCTCTGCGGTGTCCTTCTGCAACTCAGGATGGGTCAAGCTCATCAGAGTTCAAGAAATTCTGCCTCAAAGCTTGTTCCACTTCGTGTCCATCTTGGATTGTGAACTTTGGTTGTGCTGGTTGGCTGCATTCTCGACATGCATTTTTTCAAATGAATTATTATTTCTTTGCACTGCATTAATGCCCTGCCCTTCTCCACTTACGAAGAGCCCAAGGGGGCTTATCGATCATTTTAGCCTTACAACAACCACCCTGTGAGGTAGGTTGGGCTGAGAGTGAGCGACTGGCCCAAAGTCACCCAGGCGGCTCCATGGCTGAATGGGGACTACACCCTGGATCTCCTGGGTTCCCAGTCCGGTGCCGACCACCACTCCATCCCAAAATATATGCTTAAATCAATGGAAGGAAAATTTGCATATGATCCTATTTTTCAAATGCATGCCTCTTTTCATGCACAGTCTTCAAATGTAGGCATTTTCCGAACAACATTTATTGCTGTGCAACTCATAGTTCAGCCTTGGAGATGTATGGCATGCAGATCACAGAGCACATCCAGTTCTGGGAGGTTTGGATTAGATAAATTCTGCTTGACAACGAACTAAAACCAATTTCTCATCCATTGTGACTTTGGTCTCCACAAGTCTTCCTGACCATGTTCTGTCCCCTTTCATGCTTTATGATTCGCAACAGATCAACAAGGCTATCCGGGTGCCACAGAAACTCAAAACAGGTTCCTGGGTTTAGATTTCTTTAATTCTGAGGGTGTCTCTATTGCATCTTGTTCTGGCTGGTGGATCTCAGGGTACTGGCACGGGAAGAGGGAGTTGCTCCTCTCTGCTTTACGGAACATGTTCTGAGACCATTAGAGAGTTTTGTCATCAGTCACCGCTTTGGTTCACCTTTGCTTTCTCCGCTTCTTCTAGCTGTCAGCTGAACATCAGCCAAATGGCGCATTAGTGTCCGTCGTCCCTTGTCAATTACCAGGAGACACCAAGCTCAGGGAGTGAGCAGCTTCTCCGTGGTGCCTGGCGCAGCAGAAGCATGACTCACTCCAGCCTTGCAGTATGTTTCCAGAAACTGACACATGGCTCCTGCTTCCTGCCAAGAACAGTGACCAAGCCTGGAGCTGGAAGGAATTTAAAAAGAGACAGCTGGTGCGGTGCGGCCGATCGAGGATCTGATCAGAGCTGGGAGATCCAGGATCTAGCGGCCAGTCAGCCATGAAATGCCCCAGCTAAGTTGGAGTGCCCCAGGCACTATCTGCTGGCTTAAGCTACCTCGCAGGGTTGTTATGAAGAATAAAAGATTGGGAGGGACAATCCTTGGGAAAGGCAGCCTACAAAAGCAGTCATGCTGCTGTGCCATGGCTGCTGTATACTCCAGCCAGAAGAAAGTCACAACAGGCTTCTGCCTTCCGCAGCGTACTAGTTAATGCTTCCAAAGTTACTGTCGAAAAGCTGCAATATAAACTTGATCACACATGGTCAGTGGAAGGGCATTTTCTTTACCATTAATGTACCACTTCCTGCCTTTTCTTTCTAGGTTGACTATAAGTGCCTGCATTCAATTGTCTATCCTTTCCACATTTTTAAATCCTTTGAGGCTAAAAATATACAGCAATAACGAGTCCAGGCTGTTGGAGTTCCACCTGATCGGCACTGTCAAAGCTGTCGGAGGGAGGTGACAATAAACATTTCAGCTGCCTATCAACTTTGCTGCAATAAAAAATGCCTTGACCCTGAAAAAATCAGGTTCTGCCATAATGAATGCATTGTCTCCAAATATTTGCATTTCAGCTGACAAGATTCAGTCTCTCTCACTCACTTTCTCATTCTTTAATGCAGTCAGAAACAAGCTGCTTCAGAACTCACAGCAGGGGCAAACTTCTCCAGCCGCCTCTCTATCAGTAGCATATTGGACTTCATCACAGCAAGTTAACTCAGGTTTATTCTGGGACATGTGGCACAATCCAGCCAATGACGGCTGGTGGTAAGAGTATTGGACTGAGGTCCTGGGTGACTTTGGGCCAGACCCTCTCTCTCAGCCCAGCCAACCCCACAGGGTTGTTGTTGTTGTAAGCTGGCTTGGATTCCTCACAAGGAAAAATTTGTTGTTGCTGTTAGTCGTGAAGTTGTGTCTGACCCATCGCGACCCCATGGACAACATTCCTCCAGGCCTTCCTGTCCTCCACCATCCCCCGGAGTCCACTCGAGCTCACACCAAGTGCTTCAGTGACTCCATCCAGCCACCTCATCCTCTGCCATCCCCTCCTTCTTTTGCCCTCAATCGTTCCCAGCATCAGGGTCTTCTCCAGGGAATCCTTCCCTTCTCATGAGGTGGCCAAAGTATTTGAGTTTCATCTTCAGGATCTGGCCTTCTAGACAGCAGTCAGGGTTGATCTCCTCTAGGACTGACCGGTTTGATCGCCTCGCGGTCCAAGGGACTCGCAGGAGTCTCCTCCAGCACCACAATTCAAAGGCCTCAATCCTTTGGCGCTCAGCCTTCCTTATGGTCCAACTTTCACAGCCATACATTGCAACTGGGAAAACCATAGCCTCGACTATATGCACTTTTGTTGGCAGGGTGATGTCTCTGCTCTTTAGTATGTGTCTAGATTTGCCATCGCTTTCCTCCCCAGGAGCAAGCGCCTTTTAATTTCTTGGCTGCAGTCCCTGTCTGCGGTGATCTTGGAGCCCAGGAAAATAAATTCTGTCACTACCTCCCTTTCTTCTCCATCTATTTGTCAGGAAGTGAGAGGACCGGATGCCATGATCTTAGTGGGATTTGAAATGCAATGTAATGGTAATCATTTGCGCATTCACCTCGACATGCATGGACTCATTGCAAATGGATTTTCCTTTTCCCCTGCCACCACTGGACAACTTGACACTAGAAACAACTTGCAACTCTAAAGGACAGAAAGGGGTTTTACCTGAAATTTGTGTAAGCTCCACACATCTTTATCCTGTGGGTGCCATTTTAAGAAATAGTTGCCATTCCTGAAGCAGACATTGGGCTGCTGGTGCCCCTGCTGAGGGTCTGGCTTGAGTCAACATTCAGTCCAGACTCAGGATAGACTTCTCAGGATCTCCAGGGCTTTCTTCAAAGATCTCACAGTTATTGCAGTGAGAGAAACCACCAGGGAGAGGTAACCCCAGGCCTGCTGGCCTAATCCTGCCTGCAGAGCCACCCATATGGCCTGGGGAGGCCTGCTCTCCCCACTGGATCCCCTCCCCAAGCGTGGTGGCCACAGAGGACTTTGGGAGAGGGGGGGAGAGGAACCCTCCTGCTATCTCCATGGCTCTGGCAGTCAGCAGCTCAAGAAAGTGTCCCCTTTTGCTTGATTCAATGGGCACTAATATTGGCATCCATATAGAACAGCAGTAGTTGCTTAAAGTCAGTGGGGCTGTGTATTCACACTGGGCTTCAGCCTGAACTTTAAAAGAGCTGTCCATGGTACTGAAATGAATTTGGGGGTTCAGTGCTGAGGACAGCGCCTAATGCCCAAGTAGATAAGCTGCTGGACTCCCTGCCTTAATGACTGGAGAAACTGGGAGGGTGGAGGGAACCCCTGTTTCTAGGACTGGGGGCAGAATTGTCTTTCTTTCCACGGTTTTTACCCTCTTCTTGTCCCTGCTCCCAAACAGGGTTGATTCAATGGCAGAAAATTCTCACTTGGCCTAGAAGACGCTGACTCTGTTGGCCAGTGGGTGGATTTCACAGTTTTCATCACCGAAAGCTGTGCTTGCTGGCAATCATGGGGGAATAAATATCCCCCCCTTGGCACACAACTCCAAATCGTTCGGAAAATATCACACTGTGTTCATGTGCCAGGAGAGGGATGTTGTTATCAGAGCCACAGAAAGATCTGTTTGCTCACTCTGTTTGAATTAGGATTAAAAGATATAGGAAATAGCTGGGGAAGGGGAAGAGAAGCCCAACCAGGGCCTTGTCGAAAAAGTGGCACCGAAAACTGTTTCTTCTGAAGAAAGAGGGGGAAGAAACACAGTGCAGATTTTTCATCAGTGTCAAACTGACATTTCTTTAAAGGTTGGCATATTCTTTCCTGGCTGGCAAAGGAAATGGATGGCTAAGACAGTCAGGACAGAAGCCAAAGAGAGCAGGGCAAGAAGTCAGCTGTGTTTACCAAAAAGCTAACTGCTGTGTCATGCTCAATTGTAGTTACCACCTCCTGGGTCATCATTATGACTCAGCAACCTCTACTTAATTTATGTTGGGTGGAGTGGAAACTAGAGATGTATGAAAAACTGCATTTAGCTCATTATTATGAGGAATGTACTCAGTTCACGTCTCCCAGAACTGTACAAAGACCCCCAAAGCAATCTGCAGTCAACAAGTTTATTTCCAGGCCTGCAATGTGATTTTTTTAAACATTGTATTTTATCCTGCTTTCAACAAAGAAGCATCTAAAATTGTGTGCCTCTGGAAAAAAGCACACTAACACACTTTAATTCGGGAGAAACTCCTTGAAGGAGGTAAAAAGGACATCTGCTCAGAGGAGGGCCTTCTCTGTGGTGGCGCCCGGACTCTGGAATCTGCTCCCCAGAGAAGTTCACCTGGTGCAGAGTTTATACTCTTTTCGGCACCGGGTCAAAACCTTTTTATTGAATTGTTATTTTAAAAACTAATATTTTAATGCTCAACAGTTGCTTTTTATTTAACTTATTTAATTCATATTTTCTGGTATTTGTTATTTATTATATTGATATGGTTGTTTTGTTGTGTTTTGTTTTAATGATTGTAAGTCATCCTGAGATGCCATGCATAAGGGACAGCATATAAATATTTTAAATAAATACATTTCAAAGATGCATACCATCGATACATACATCTGGAAAAATGCACAGGATGAGTTGCACAGAGTTTTGTACAAAACAAATAAACAAAAACACCCTCGCACCAGATTGTGATCTAATATGGAAATTGGTTAGAATGCACTTTGAAGTGGAATGTGGAGGACTTTGGTTAGCTCGGGTTTTGCTGATTCACACATCCCTGCTGAGAGAATCTGTGGGTGGCCCATTTGCTCTGCTGCTCCTCATCCCAGATTCTGGGAGGAATGGTGCAACAGCTGGGAGCTGTCCATTTACATGGCACCGCTGTCAGTAAATCCCAAATCAGATCAGCACTCTGTGCCCCAAACACGAACCGGAATGGTAAACATGTACTAGGCCAATTATACAACACACAATAACACATACTGTGTGTTTATATGCAGAGATCTGTCAAGAAACAGAGTGCTTGTAAAATGGGTAGATTTTTCCAACCTGGCTAGAGAAAATGTACCCATTTTACAGATGGTGATCACTAGGGAAATATAACTTTCTATGTATTGCCAGTGATTGCAGCTAACCTAACACAAATAAGAGGCTAAATATTGATCCTTCAAGATAATTAGGTAGGCTGAGCCTATGTGGACCTAATCTAAATTCTACTCCTGCATTTAAGCTGGGGGACTGTAACTCTGAGGGACAGGGTTCGCAGCTTGGGAGTGCTCCTCGACCCTGAGTTGTCTCTAGAAGCTCAGGTGACGGCGGTGGCGAGGAGTGCCTTCCTTCAGCTTCGGCTGATACATCAGCTGCGTCCCTTCCTGGAGAACGAATGCCTGGCGACAGTGACACACGTGCTGGTAACTTCCTGATTAGATTTCTGTAACATGCGCTACGTGGGGCTACCCTTGAAGAGGGTCCGGATACTTCAATTGGTGCAAAATATAGCTGCCAGGCTGCTGACGGGGACTGGGCATTGTTCTCATATAACCCCAGTTCTCCATCAGCTCCACTGGCTCCAAATTGAAGTCTGGGCCCAATTCAAGGTGTTGGTTATGACCTATAAAGCCCTCAATGGCTTGGGACCTGGATATTTAAAGGAATGCTTGCGCCCATATATGCCCTTCCACCCCTTGAGATCAGCAATGGATGCCCTTCTCCGGGAACCCTTGTGAATGATATTAGGAGGGTGAGTACCTGGAGGAGGGCTTTCTCTGCGGTGGCGCCCCATCTATGGAATGCGCTCCCCAGAGAGGTCTGCCTGGTGCCGTCATTATTTGTTTTCCAGCGTCAGGCTAAGACCTTTTTATTTAAAACTTATTTTAATTGCTAAATTACTGTATTTATTAGGATTTTAAATTAGCCGAGAATGCACAGGGGGTTTTAAATGTTTTTGTTTTTTTGTTTTTGTATTTTTTGTGAGCCGCCCGGAGGCTTTGTTGTGATGGGGGCAGCATAGAAATGTTTTAAATAAATAAATAAATAAAATAATTGAGCAATCTGGGACTTTAAAACCATGCACCGCGTCATGACCATCACAGTAGAAGGTTGCTTCTCTGTCTGAACCTTAATTAGTTGACAATATTTGAACCTAACTCAGTTATCCTTTCAAATTGGTACTTCTTCAAATTTTATAGGAGAATTCGTAGAAATGTCATAAAAATGCATCATGTTTATGAAAATGACTTGCCAAAAAGTGTGGCTAAGAATGCATGCAAAAATGAATGTCTAGAAAGAATGGGGCTGATGGATATTTGTGCAAAGTTTAAAACATTTGGCAAAGTCTGGGATGAACCAAACTTAAGGCCAGAGGCTCAAGATAAAGGACTGTCTGCACCCATATATACCTACCCACCCCGTCAGATCAGCTCAGGAGGCCCTTCTACAAGAATCCTCCCTCGGGGAGATGAGAGGGGTGGCAACCCCACGAAGGGCCTTTCCCACTGCTGCTCCCCATCTCTGGAGCTCCCTCCCTAGGGAAATTCGCCTGGCGCCATCTTTATTCCGTGCCTTTCAGTGCCAGGCACACACATACCTTCTTAGGAATTTTTTAACACTTAGCCTGAATGCTGTGGCCCTTTTTAACTGTTTTTATAGATGTTTAATTCATTATGTTTTCATTGGTTTTTAATGTGTTTTTACCCTGTTAGTATGTTTTGCATTGTAAGCCACCTAGGAAGGCCTCGGCAATTATAGGCGGCCTATAAATATATGTAAATAAATAAATAAGATAAACCAAACTTAAAATGGAAACACGAGAAACCGAGAGGGCCACACTGGGCCATCCCTGGGTGGGAGCCACTCAGCCAAACAGAGCACTTATAGCCAATGGCAAGGGCTCCACAATGCTTTACCCCAAGGGGAATCTCTCCTAGAGCCGGAGAATTGCTCCCACATGGAGCAAGCGTTCCTCCTTGCTTGAGTTGCAATCTGAGCCATGCCTATATTTGCCGTAAACTCTGCGGAGAAACCCAAAGAGTTCTAGAGAGAGATAATTACCAGTCTCCGAGGTGAGCGAATAATTAATACTCCACTACAGTGCTTTTGCTATGCCGGGAGATGCCAGCAAAGCCTCAGAAGGGACGGGAAACCCCTCAAATAATGAATTTGTTTCTTAATTTATGAGGTAGGGAGGAAGGAGAGGGGGTGAGCCATCGTGGACTGGGCCAGTCATGTGCCTGCCACCCCAAGGCAATTTCCTAGCAATAAGGTGGGATTCCACAATATTCCAACACTGAAATACTTACTGGCCTGTTTAACTGTGCCACACTGTATGACCTAATCTAGCATTATGTATTATGTATACTGGGCCCTTGGGACATTGGTGCTTCCAGTAAGCTGTCGCAAGTGAAAAACAGAGAAACCCAAACATTTCCCTATCTTGAGGGTCATACAATCAAATTCTCAACAGTGGGGAACAGAACAGAGCAACAAGAAATAGCAGCGCTCAAACTATGGGGGCAAAAGTAGGGACACCCTTTGATCAAGTGCACCACTTCGACTCCCAAGAGTGCCGATCTGAGCTTGATTATGCTCCCAGAGATGCTGGGGTAAGCTGGGTACCAGCAGAGAGGCAAAAGGGACGGGGTTAGAGCTGGATTTAACTTACATCTGAGTTGCGGGAGAAATCAGGTTGGTTTTCCTCAACTTCATGCCCTCTTGATGCCTTGGGGGCGGGGATGATGGGAGTTGCAAGACAACCAACCTGAAGGGCAGCTGACTGTGGAAGGCTGACTAGAAGCTTGGAAAAGAGGTGCTTTGAGATGAGATTTGAGAAGACAAATAGAGAGAGAGGGAGAGGGAGACAAAGGGAAGTAAAACTGCACTAGGGCATTGGGAAGTGAGTCTGAGGCGTGTTTCTAGGATGACTAAGAGAAAGAGTTCTAAAAGACAAGAGGAAATATTCTTGGGTGCCTGAAATATTCTCTGTTATGGCCAAGGTGTTTCCAAAAGGAGCATTTCAAGGCAAAAGCAGCATTGGAAAGATGCTTTGTGGCACATTTGGAGAAAGGTGAGTGGCGACCCCAGGAAGGGAAGTCCTTTCTGTTAAGTGCTGGTCATGATAAAAGGGTTTTTTCCCCCCTGCAGGCAACTGAGAATAGTTTCTCATCTGTTGTTGTGGGGCACATAAGTGCCTCCCCTTCCTACTCCTTCCTACAAGAAAGGGCTGGCACTGAAGAAGACAAGAGGCCAGCTTGCAACAGGTGTGGGTGTGTGTTGAGAAGTGAGTCACAAGCAAGGCTATAAGGTTAGGCGACAAGGCCAGAAAAATCATGTGGAGCTGCCCTGTGTGAAAATGTGAAGGGGAAAGATTGCGCTGGATATGGGGGTGGATGAGAAGGCAGGGAAGCGATTTGAAAAGCTTCCTGTGCTCTCTGAGTAGGAATACCAGGGCAAAATTAGTTTGGTATGAAAGTAAATATATCTGTCTGGTTGGCATGAAAATACCCTGTCTGACCACAGATCTCCTCACCAATCGTTGGTATCTAGTAATGTGTGAAAAACTATCAGGAAGGAATCACCTCGGAGGGAGCAAGGCTTCCTGTTTTGGTGCAAAAGTTGCATTTGGAACATTCTAGTCTCACTGCAAGAGCACCCCTGTCTTCTGTGAATAATGAATAATGAAGGATGAGGATGCGGATAGTATATGCTTCCTATTGTAACCAGGTGTCAGTTGGTCGATTCTGCCAGAGTGCTGGGAACCCAGCAGCTCCACAAGAGTGCTGGCTAAACATGGCTGGTTTATGGGAGGTTCTGGGTTCCAATCCTGACAGCTCTTCCCCCTCCCTCCCTCCCGGGAATTAGTATTCCAGAGTGTTATGGGATGCAGCTGAGAAAGACTTGTTTTCTTATCTCTCTCCTCTGTCGGGTTTCGTCTCTCCACAGCATGCCCGCAGCTTTGCCTCTAGTGGGGTTACCCCAGCCAAAGGCATCTGCACTTTTGAGCTCCATGGTTGCGTTCTTCCAGCACAGCCACCTGCTCCACCCTCCTGGGACGATCTGACTCTTCCGTTGTGCCGTTCTGCTCTGGACTCTGCACCCGCCCAGGTGTTCCTGCCACAGTGCTTGAAATCTCTCCCGACACCCCTGTTGTTCAACTTAATTTAAGAATCAGCTGCTCAGCAAAAAGCCATTGCATTTCTCAATCTGCTTAAAGAACAACAGCAATTTGTTCCCCTGTTGCTTTTCCACAAGCAGCATCCTTTCTAAGTGGCATAACCGCTCTCTCTGAGCAAAATGCCAGAAAGATGTTTTGAAGAATTCTAGCCCAGAGCAGCCCCATGAAATCCAGGGCTTTTCAGCCTTCTTTGGGAACATTTTCAGCCATCTTCAAAATTGCTTTCCGCTTTTAATCACCCTTGGGCGAAAAGGCCAGTGAAAATATTTGCACTGTCATGTTTCTCTTGCTCTGTTGGCTGTGTTTGTCCTCCTTGGCAAGGCTGCACCACCTTCTTGTTGCCCTGCAGGTGGGTTGGATTGTAATTCCCAGAATTCCTTACCATCATCATGGGAATTTCAGACCATCTGATTCGAAGGATCACCAGGTTAGCCAAACACAATTTATTTATTTATTTATTTATTTATTTATTTATTAAAACATTTTTATGCCACCCCATTCGCCGAAGCCTCGGGGCGGCTTACAACAATAAATAAAAGTAATTATAATATAATTATAATATAAATTACAATCAATATAAACATTAAAAATCCAAAAATACAATGTAAAATAAGCCGCCCTGGCCAGATAAGATCAAGTAATACTAACAGTTAAAATGCCGCTTAAATAAAAAGGTCTTCGCCTGGCGCCGAAAAACAAATAACGACGGCGCCAGGCGGACCTCTCTGGGGAGCGCATTCCATAACTTAGGCGCCACCGCAGAGAAAGCCCTCCTCCGAGTTGACAGAACCACTGAGCCCATTCTGCTGAAGAAGCATGGGTCATGCTTTCCATTTCCTCTTTCATCTCAGTGACATCATCAGATCACTAAATCCGATTGGCTGAGTGGCATCGGGCTGTTTTCCTGTTCACTGCATGCTCTCTCATTGACTTGGACTAAAGGGCCAAGTCCAGAGCAGAAGCAAAATGGCTTCCCACACCCAACTCCCCACTGCATGCATGGCTGGCAGAAATGGAGGGTGAGGTTTTACCCATGTTTGAGGCTATTTTTTTAGAAGCAGGAAAATTAGAAAGGGTCCAGAGGAGGGCAACAAAAATGATCCAGGGTTTGGAAACACTGCCCTGGGAGGAGAGACTGAGGGAACTGGGCATGTTGAGCCTTGAGAAGAGAAGACTGAGGGGGGACATGATGTCCCTCTATGAGTACCTCAAAGGCTGTCACAAAGAGGAAGGTCAAGATCTCTTCTTGCTGATGCCAGAAGAGTGTAGGACACAGAATAATCTATTCATGTCGCAACAACCCAGATTCAGGCTGGACATCAGGAAAAGCTTCCCACTGTCAGAGCAATATGACAGTGGAACCAGCTGCCTGGAGAGGAGGTGGCTCTCCCACACTGGAGACTTTCAAGGCAAAACTGGACAGCCCTCCGAGTGGGATGGTGGGAACTGGTGTCCTGCAGCAGCAGGGGGCTGGACCCGATGGCCTTCACGGCCCCTTCCAACTCTGCTATTCTGTGATTCCATGAGGCACAGAATGGAAATCTTCCAGGAGGTGTGTGTGCATTCGTGTGTGAAGGTGCATCCTTAGCAGTGTGTGTGTGTCGGGAAGCGGGGGCGGTATGTGCAGTGCTTCCTTTTTTGAAGCGACTTTTTGCTTGTGATGGGGCTGCAGGGCCCTGTTTTCCTCGCTGGTCTATGAAGTTCTGCATCGCAAACAGATGCTTTGAAATGTACCTCGTGGTGACAAAAAAGAACAGCTGGGACTGGATTTAAGGGAAGAGTGGCAGTGGAAACATGCCTTCCGTCCAGCATGCTCTGTTGATCATGGAAGCCCTCCGCTTGAATTATTCTTTTCTAGGTGTTCTGTCAACAAAAACATGACGGTACCAACACTGGCACGAAGCCACAGGTAACTGAGAAGAGCACAAAAACAACAGCTGCTACAGAAGTGAGACGTCAGGAACAAATAGCCTATTCTTTTAACAAATGTGCTCACAAGCACACTTTTCAATATCACGTGCCTACTGTATTTTGCAAATAATGTGATGTTGGAAAATAATTTTGAAGAAGGCAAGGTGCTTGCTAAACAGATTGTGGCAGAGCAGAATAGAATTGTAAAATCATGGAATAGTAGAGTTGGAAGGGGGCAGAGGGCGTTGGGTCCAACTCGCTGCTCGGTGCAGGATCCCTCTCAGGGAGGGAGGATGCATGTTACAGCATCCCCCTCAGATGGCGGTCCAGCTGCACCTTGAAACCCTCCAGTGTGGGAGAGCCCACCACCTCTCGGGTCATGGGTTCCATTGTCATATTGCTCTAACAGTCAGGAAATTTTCCCTGATATCTAGCCAGTATCTGGCTTCCTGTAACTTGAGCCTGTTGTTCTGTGTCCTGCACTCTGGGATGATTGAGAAGAGAACCTGTCCTTCCTCTTTGTGACAGCCTTTCAAGTCCTTGTAGAGGGCTATCCTATCTCCCCCCAGTCTTCTCAAGGCTAAACATGTCCCGTTCTTCCACCTTCTCCTCACAGGGCTGTTTCCGGTCCCTGGATCATTCATCCTTGTTGCCCTCTTCTGAACCCTTTCCAGAATTGAAAAATACAGGTGGAACAGGCTTAGAAGGCCACTGGGTCCAATTCCCTGCTCAGCGCAGGGCTCAGTTCTCCCATCCAAATACTAACCAGGCCAGGCCCCTCTTAGCTTCTGAGATTAGGCAAGAAGAGGCAGTCCAGGCTACATGGATCCAATCAAAAAGCAGAAATGACATTGTCTGAAAGGCAGAAGACTCCTTGCTCTCCAGGTCAAATTAAGCACTTTGTGGAGCTAAGAATGGGACTCCTGTGGATCGGCCCTTTCCAACCTGGTGCCCTCCATCGTGGGTGTGACCGCAACTCCCAGCAGGACCCACTACGTCAAGCTGAAGTTAAAGAGTGCTGCTTGAGGGATATTGGGAACTGTAGTCCAAGCTATCTAGGAGGTTCCAGGTTGGGAAGGCTGGACTAGATGCTAAGGAGATGTCAAAAGAAGCAGGCTAGTGCCCGCTGTTCTTATCTTCCCTGGTGACATCAGCAATGCATGATATGATGTCATCGTGGCTCCTTGCCCTGGTTTCAGAGAATTGGCCGCAACTGCAACTTGCACCTCAGTACTAGCCATTTGCCAGTTCCCTGTAAGAGTGTCAAGCGGATGGATGTCTTCTCAGAAAAGCATCCCCCTGAGTTCAAGGGGACTTACTCCAAGGTGGTTGTGTCTTGGATTACAACCTAAACTTTGCTTAATCCCAGCTTCTCTGACAGTCACCAGGCTTCAGCTGAAAAGGCTTTTACTCTTGAAGGAGTGACTTCTGTGTGTTATTCTCTGCATCCATTTACAAGGAGGGAGGCGGGCCACCGTCATGCTGCTGGGAGAACGATGAGTTGCTCAGGCATATTTTCCTGGTTCCAGTTAAGTTCTTCTGTTGAGAGTCAGACATCATGAATCACTCACTGTTTATGAGGCATCCTTTCTAGAAACCTGTTCAAAAATCTATTTGTCATTGGTCAATTTGCTTTAATCATGCCAATTCTGCACCAAGGCAATCTAAATACTGCATCACTCTTAAAAAAGCTTCATACTTCAACCTGGGTAAAATTTTCTCTGTGGAGAGTCAGTTTCCTTCATTCCCCTCTTGGATGCACACATTAATGTGGTGGAGGGATTTGAAAGTCAATGCCGCAAGAGGCCAGACTTTCACTAGGTTGGTCTCCTAGTAGGATCACCCGAGGCTGAATGGTCAAAGCAGAGACACCAGAGCAAGGTGCATCCAGTCTCTGTAGGAGTAACGGTCACATCAGCTGGGAAGAATGGAGACCTGTAATGATGATGGGAGCAGAGAAGTTCCTGGAGGGCAGCTACTGGGCAGCAGCGGTAGATGAGGTGATACTAGTGGAGAAACTTTCACAGACCATACCAGTGGCTCTCAAGCCAACTCTAATTGGTACTGCACAAAAGAAAGAAGGTAGGCCAATTCTAAATGTTCACCTTGTAAGCCCTTCTTATTTGTTGTTGTTGTTGTCTGCGAAGTCACATCCGACCCATCGCGACCCCATGGACAACATTCCACCAGGCCTTCCTGTCCTCCACCATCCCCTGGAGTCCACTCAAGCTCACACCAACTGCTTCAGTGACTCCATCCAGCCACCTCATCCTCTGCCGTCCCCTTCTTCTTTTGCCTTCAATTGTTCCCAGCATCAGGCTCTTCTCCAGGGAGTCCTTCCTTCTCATTTGGTGGCCAGAGTATTTGAGTTTCATCTTCAGGATCTGGCCTTCTAATGAGCAGTCAGGGCTGATCTCCTCTAGGACTGACCAGTTTGATCGTCTTGCGGTCCAAAGGGCTCGCAGGAGTCTCCTCCAGCACCACAATTCAAAGGCCTCAATCCTTTTGTGCTCAGTCTTCCTTATGGTCCAGCTCTCACAGCCATACATTGCAACTGGGAAAACCACAGCCTTGACTATATGCACTTTTGTTGGCAGGGTGATGTCTCTTCCTATGAAACAATGCAAATTCCAAAAGGAAACAAGAGACCGTACCAGAAGATGGGAATTCCAGTTCAGGAGACAATCAGCCAGCTACTGAGGGAGAGTAAAGAACAAGTACGAATACCGCTGTCACTAAGGACACAACTAGCACAAACTTGGAAGGGTGTCTAGCAGCTGCCATGCACAGAGATAAAAGGAAAGTCTGAAGATACAGAACTCATACAGTTGGAGCATGGAACCTAAGAAGTATGAATGGAGGCAAACTGAAAAGCATAAAGCAAGAAGCAGAACTGTTGTACATCACACTGCTTGGTGTGAGCAAATTAGTGGACTGGAATGGGATATTTGCAGTCAAAACCCAAGTGTTTTACTCTGGAAGTCAACACTCAGAAGAAACTGAGTGGCTGTAATACAGGGGCAAGATGTAGTACAGGCAAGAATCACCTATAAGGCAAAGTCTGCCCAAATGATATCAGTCCGAATTCTTAGAAAATCTATCCACCTAACCATCATTCAAGTCAAAGTTCCAATAATGATGCTAAAGAAGAAGAAATTAAAAACTTTTATGCAAGCTTTTATCCAAGAGGAGACTGGTAATACACCCTAACCCTAACCTTAACCATGAACCCTTAATATCCAAAATCAGAGTCAAGCTGAAAAAGATCACTAATAGAAGCACAGTGCCAAATACAACTCAAATAACTCTAAACCTAGTTCTAACCCTGACCTCAATGAGCCAGAAGAATTGTAGACTGAAATCAGATACATTTCAGTCAGGGCCGCAACGAAGGTCCTAGAAAAGATATTCAAGCATACAAATGTTTCACTGGAGACCAAGGCCATCCACACAATGATATTCCTGAAAGATGAACAGTGAAGAAAGCTGACAGGAAGAAAATGGATGTATTTGAAACATGGTGCAGAAGGAGAACTTGGTGAATACCCTGTCATGACAGAAGGACAAACAAATGGGTACCGGATCAAATCAAACCAGAACTTTCCTTGGAAATTAAAACAGGAAAACTGAAGCTGTCTTCCTTCATTAGTACTCAAGACTCACTGGAGAAGACAGTAATGCTAGGGGAATCCAAGGCAGGAGGAAGAGGAGGAAGAGGAGACTGGCTATTCCCCAAGGAACAGTGAGTCCAAGACAACATGATGACAACGGCGAGGTACTGTATGTCTCAGTCAGTTCTGGTCAGGTTTTCTGTCTACCTAAGTTGGTGGAAGGCAAGTTTGGTTGTTTGTTTCATTTCTGCACCACTCAACAGTCAAAGCTCTCTGGGCAGTTCACAATGATTAATCAAATACCAAAGATACAATAACAATACAAGTACCGTAAAACACAATGAATAATTCCAGTATGCAAATACGAGACAGTGAACATTCTAACATGCAAAACCATAAAACAGGTTACCATCTAAAACATTTTAATTAAAAATAGACCTAATTAAAATATTAAAGTTGCGCTGTGGAAGCTGCTTGGATCTCCAAAGATCTGGAATTAATGAATGGAATTAATAGTGCTCCCGCAGTATGAAGATGGGTGGAACTCCAACCGGGATGAACACTGATGCCTAGTTGCAATGCTTTTGTCTGGACTGAGCTTCAGTTTGTGGGGCCTCATTGCATTCCTTAATGATCTGAGCTATCAGTTCAGCTCTTCCAAGATTTTACCTTAATGATGTGCAAATGAGAAGTAGAGCTTCTCTCCACCACACTACAAAATCTGAGGAAAATAGAATGGTCCTACCTTATAGGGCTGTTGGAAGGATTACAAGTTGTTCATTATAAAGTCCTAAATAAATGCAAAGTTTTAGCATTTCTAAATAGCATGAATGCAATGTTTCGGTGTCTAGCAATAATAATGCTGCATATTATTAAAATATGTGGCCTATCCTTCATTTTGTTCACTCCCTTTTCTGCCCAGTGTTCACATCTCATTTCCTTGTGGTCCTGTTTCTCAGAGTTTAATCATGAGATATACATTGTGTGTATGAGACAGAGAGAGAGAGAGAGAATGAGAGAGGGAGAGAGAGAGAGAGGGAGAGAGAGACTGAGTAAGCATGGGCAGGAATCTTGGTTTAAGCGATTGTCATATTTCAGACCAGCTCTATTTAAATGAGTTTGGAATTGTAGTTTCTTCACAGCAGATGGCTTTGGAAATAATGAAGGCTAAGCAGTGCGTGCTCCTCTGAGCATCCCCCCTCCCAGCCGGTGCTCCTGTTGCCATGGTAGACCATGAGGCTGAAATGGATTCTGCTTATTAAATTTGTGAGCTCTTGTGTACTTAGAATGAATGGTGCTCAGTCATAAAAAGGCCCAGCCTCCTCGCGGCACCGGGGTAGTTTTTATCTGAGGAAACCAGGCACTCAAACAAAAGCAGGCGAAGGTCTCATTAACCTATTAACAGCGACCTCGGAGAGTTCAACTACAGGGGCTTTTTAACGCTGAGTGCGAGGTGTTTTCCAGGAACGCTAATAAAAGCCAGTGCTCCAGATGAGAGCTGCTAATAAATGGTTGTTTATTGGTTCATGCAGGAAGCAAAAATATTTGTCATGCTTTTCCGTGGTGTTCTGAGCAAGCCCCGCTTCGGCCTGTGTGCCTGTACGTGCGTGGGGGGTTTCGTGAGGTTAGGGGGCAGGCGTGACCGCACCAGCGGAGGGCTTGGAGAAGGGCATGGAGCACACGGGATGGAGGCCTTGCACTGCTGGAGGAGGAAAATCCAGACGTGTCCTTCTTGGGGTTAAGAAGATGGCAACAGATTGAAATGTGCCGGCCTTTGATGGGGCCCCGAAACCTGCATTGCATCTTCTTCTCCTTGCTGGCAGGACTGTGGCACAGTTAGGGGTGCAGCTGTCTAAGGAAAGGGTGAAGTGGGCAAGGAGGGGATGGGGGGCAGGAGCGGAAAGGGTAGTGTGGGTCAGTGGTTAGAGCAGTCTGTGCCGACCCAGTGATGCAGCCAGGTCGTTTTCTCCTCTTGGCCGTTCCATGCTTCATGCCTGGTTGTATATTCCTGACAGCAAATGAAGCAGGAAAATGCAGAATAAAAACTTGCTGGCCAGCTCTTAGAGAGATATGGGCAGACAGACAGACAGACAGACATGGACCTCGTGCCGTCTCACGTTTGAGCTCTTTGAAATCATCATCAGATCATCATGACTCGGAGATAAATTCTGTGGCCCTGATTCTAAATGCATTTGTTTGGGAACACCATGGAGCTCCCTGTGGGAACGGCAAGGGCCCAGAGACCAGCCCCGCAGACCAACCTCAGCTGCATCATGGGGCAACCTGGAGCCCCCCAGGTGTGGCTGGTTGCAATCCCCCTCATTCTCAGCCAGACTGGAGGGCAGCGAAGCGGGCAAGGCTGGCTGTGACCAGCGTTGGGATGGCAATGGCTGAATGACTCCAGGAAGCTGCGAAGTTGCACTCCGCCTAGCCTACCTCGCAGGGTTGTTGTCAGCATAAAATGAAAGGAGCGTGCAGCAGGGTAGGGACTGCGGGCAGAGGAACCAGTCCCAGGCTGAACACCCTCTGTTCAGTTCAAAGTTGAGCGGAGAAGGCGACATTCTGCCGGAGAGTCTGCCAAGGAACCTGCTCCCTCCAGATGTTCTGACTGGCCACTCCTGTGATGATGGGAATTGCAAGCCGCAACATCTGGAGAGATGGGAAAGGCCAGGACTGGCAATGCTGTGCTTGCTAAATGTAGCACTTGTTCTGTCTCTCAGCCACGGATGCTGCCTCCTCTGAGCAAACTGGATGTGGGCAGGACAAACATGCAGTGGTCCCATAAAAAGGGGAATTAGTGTGCAATTCATTTCAGTTTCTCCTGCTGACCCTCCAAACTCTCGACTGCAGCTGGCAGGGGAAGGCTTCACGCACTGCGGCAGGCAGCCGGTTTCCGGTTGCTAATCTTAGACCTGCAGCCCTTCCGCAAATGGGTTCCTTGACAGAAGGAGTTCAAAACCCTCGCTGTGCAGTGGTGGGAATGCAGGTGGGGACTCGGGTGGTCCAGTTTCCAGTCTCCACTCGCACAGGAAGATCACGGGGGGTCTTGGGGGCAATCACGGACTCTGCCTTGCCTACCTTAGAGGGTTGTGGTTGTGAGGATAAGATGGAGAGGAGGAGGAGGATGTAATCTACCTCGAGTCTCTTGCTGGAAAGAGGGCCATCTAAGGGACCGTCTGCACCCATATAACCTACCCACGCCCTCAGATCAGCTCAGGAGACCCTTCTACAAGAACCCTCCCTCGGGGAGATGGGGGGGGGCAACCAGGTGAAGGGCCTTTTCTGCTGCTGCTCCCCATCTTTGGAACTCCCTCCCTCGGGAAATTTGCCCGGCGCCAACTTTATTCTCCTTCCAGTGCCAGGCAAACACCTACCTTTTTAGGGATTTTTTAAACACTTAGCCTGAATGCTGTGGCCCTTTTTATACTGCTTTCATAGGTGTTTTAATTCGTTGTGTTTTAATTGGTTTTAATGTGTTTTGTTTTGTTATTTATTTATTTATTAATAAGTTATACATTTTGTTAATAAGTTATATGTATTGTAAGCCACCTAGGAAGGCCTCGGCAGTTATAGGTGGCTTATGAATACACATATAAATAATAATAAATAAAAAGGTGGGATATAAATATGATAAACCAAGAATAAGTAAATCAGCCCATGACCACCAAACATCCAGCTGGGAGCCTGTGAATGGCACTTGTGGGCTTTTGGGCCGGAGAGGGTGTGTTGTACTCCCAGGCTTGGCCTGATCCTTCTGGGTGCCTCTTCTGTGCTTCTGTTCTCTTAGGAACTTACCTGTGTCCCCAGGAACCCCCCCTCCCCATCCCATTAAGCCTTGGCCCCCTGCTGCTGACATACCTGGGCACTTGTGTGCACAGCAAGCGGTACCGCTGCTAATTTGCTTTCCCTCTGGGACTCCCACCTGTCACCCACCTGCCTCTCCCCATTGCCTTCATCTTCCTGCGGTGGCTGCTGATGGGTTGCAGAACACCTGTTGTGCACCCTGGCCCGCCAAAAGACCTGTGCTCCCAAACCTTCTCCTTAGCAATCACGCTGCTCCTTTCGACAAGCACCCACTCTGCAACCCCCAGCATTCTTTAATGGGGAGGCAGACGCCCCTATATTGTAGGGTCCTTGGTTCTCTCATTATGGATGTACTAGGGTTGGTTGTCCAGGTCCTTCCTCCAGAGCCCAGCATTCAAATTTGGAAAGATCAATGGAAGATGTCTTTGCAGAGAAAAAAAGATACTTTCTCCTTCATGTCCTGTCACTCAAAGGGCAGCTTCTGATCCAAAGATTTTAAAAAGCATATGCTTTCAATGAATATATAAAAAAGGAAAAGTTAATAGAAAACCAAAAAAGGCAAAGCAAAATAAAGAAAAGCAGCAATTAAAACTAGATCAAAAGAACTCCAGGGTGACAAATGGGGGCGCTTCTGTGTCCTTGGGCAAAAGCAAGGAAGTGATTTTTGTTTAATTTTTTAACCCCAAAGAAGATTCTTCTTTATTCTCACTCTGCCCTGTGGTTTAAAATCTGCTAAGCCTGGAAAAGCAAGCCCTCAGTGCCCCTTTAAAAAGAGGGGGAGAGATGCTTGACTTTGCTGTAGTTGCTCATTTTTTTTAAACACACTCTTTTAAAATGCATATTGTAATGTGATGCTTTTGTTCCGTTGCATTTTTGCATTTTACTGCATTGCCTAAGTCGTTGGGACCTGCCCAGGCGGCTTCAGCAGTCGGGTGGCAGGTAACAAAACACTTTCATGCAGTGAAATCAATCCATTGAGGTAAAATGGCCACCACGTGCATGGCTGGCCCCAGACATTTCCCTGCCTGGTGCAAAGGTTGCCATGGGGCTCCGCTCCCTTCACACACACAGTGTCTGGTAGCTGAGCATCATTTGACACTCATAGAATCATAGACTCATAGAATAGTAGAGTTGGAAGGGGCCATGAAGGTCCAACCCCTTGCTCTTGCAGGACACCATCACACCATCCCGCTCAGGTGGCTGTCCAGTTTCTCCTTGAAAGTCTCCAGTGTGGGAGAGCCCCCCACCTCTCCAGGCAGCTGGCTCCACTGTTGTATTGCTCTCACAGTGAAGAATGTCCAGCCTTAACCTGGGTTGCCGCAGCTTGAATGGACTATTCTGTGTCCTACTCTCTGGTAACAGCAAGAAGGGATCTTGACCTTCCTCTTTGTGACAGTCTTTGAGGTACTTATAGGGGATGGTGGGAAAGTGCTTCCCCTTGAATCCGAGGAGAAGCAAAACCCCAAACCAACCTAAAACCAGCCCAAAACCATCAGCAACACAAGTGGACACTCCAGTAGGCTTGTGGCCTTGATCTAGTCGCTCCTGGAGAGATAGGACTGAAGAGAGTAGCCAAGGTATCACTATTCTAATGAAGTTCCATGCTATCAAGAAGGGTTTACACATCTGGAAGATGCCAGGTTGCTGAGGGCTGGATGTGGCCAGAGCGCTGGCACCTTCTTTGGCCTTCCCAGGAGGTGCATCTTAGCCGAGAGCCCAGAGGAGCATGGGCAAAGAGCTGCAAGTGCACGTGGCCCCTTCCAGGCGTTCACACACGTCCACAGAGATGCCTGGTCTCAGGCAGGTGCCTCTGCCTGTCCTACCAGGAGATACTGGGGGGTTGGCCTGCGACCTTCCTCATGCATATGGCGGGTCGGCATCCCTGAGCTACAGCACATCCCATGGCAAGCTCAGATTCTACATCTGCAGGACTCTGGAGAGCTTCTTAGGATGGTGGGTGCAGCTCCAAAGGAATCCAGTGCTTCATGTAGACCTACCCCTAGAACGTGGGGACTGATGGCATGTCTGCCCCCCAGGCAAAGTAAAACAGAGTCCATAGGGAGGTTGACCTGCTTTGCATGCAGAAGGTCCCAGAGGTCATCTCTGGCATCTCCATTTCATGAAAGATGAGGTGGCAGGTGAGGGAAGGCCTCCAGCCGAGACTCCGAGGAGCTGGGCTGGATGGAGAAATAGCTGGCTGCTGCAAACAGCCTTGAATGTTGCCAGGTGTCTTCCGTGGCAGGCAAGTGGTGGAGATACCTCAACAGGGACACCAGGGCCAGGTATGATGATGATGATGATGATGCAAACAGAATGGAGCCCAGGAGCCACGGAAGGCCAGGGACCGGATCCAGTTTGGGAAGAGCAGAGGGTTTGGCAGGGGGAAAGACATCACAGGGCCGGAGGTAGGAGCAGAGCTGAGGAGAGATGAAGGTCAGCTATTGTAGGCCAGGGCCAAGCAGCAGCAACCACAAGGGGTTACGCTATTGTGGCTTAGTCGGGTAGGAACAGGAAGGGAACCTTTGACAGAGATTCCTGTGCCTTCCAGCTGGCCGGCTTTAATGGGCTGATGGTAATCCTGCAATCACTCTTAGGTTTGGCACCAACCCTGCAAATGCCCCAGGTCAGATCAGGCTGCCATCACAATGCTAGAGCACTAGAGGGAGCTGCGAGACAGGGTTATTGTTCTGAAGTGGAACTGGAGTGATGTCAGCCACTTTGGGTTTGTTTGTTGGATTCTTATCCTGCATCCTTAGCCAGAAGACTCCCTGAGTAGATTGCAACATTAAAAGTACACAATAAAAAGTAATTTAAAATTCACAACCTTAATACAATTCGGAAAAAGAAACCAAGTGCCATTATAACTTCAGAAAACTGTAACATTTTCTCCAATGAAATGTACTACAAGGCACAGCAACAGGTTATAAAACACAATGCAAAATGTTTAAACCACTAAAATTAGCTCAACAGTTAAAATATCAGGTGAATGAAAAGGTCCTAGCTTGGTACCAGAGGCAGTAAAGAGAAGCCATCCAACGAACCTCGGGAGAATTGATTCCAGAGTCAGGGTGCCACTATCAAAAAGGCCCTTCTTGAAATCACCGTCCTTATTTCCCAAGGAGGGGGCTCCTTGAGAAGGCCGTCCACTGTTGATTTAAGGGGCTGGGTAGGCACATATGGAATTCCTCACAAGAGGATAAAAGCAGGATATAAATGCAACACGATACTACTAATAATAATCATGGTAGTGGAGGCTAACAATCACATGATTCAAAAACCTGCTAATCTTTAGTCTTTTATGTGAATTTACGGCAACCAACACGTCACACAAATTTGTGCCAAGTCTTTGCCCCATTTCAGGGTGTGTCCTCTGTCGATGCTCAACGCTGAATCCTGAATTGCAAGCTTCTGCTTTGGGTTCTGCTATTTTAGCTGAGCACAGATTTCTAAGGGAAGAAAGATGGGAAATGATCAGCACCATGGAAAGCTCCGAGGCTGGGGCAGGATGCCAGATGGGGTGGTCGTGGTTGTTCCAACATGGAGCAGATCCAGACTGATCCTTAAATAAGAGTTTGGTGGCTTTTAGGCTGTTTGGCCCCGTCTCTGTTAAGAAAGTAAGACATTTATTTATTTATTTATTTATTTAAAGTGTTTATATGCTGTCCCTTACACATAGCATCTCAGGACGGCTTACAATCATTAAAAACAAAATACAATCAAACAATCTATAACCATATAATAAATAACATATAACCAATAAAAATAAATTAAATAAAAAGTGACTGTTAAACATTAAAATACTATTTTTTAAAATAATGATTAAATAAAAAGGTTTTGACCTGGTGCCGAAAAGAGTATAAGCTCGGCGCCAGGCGAACCTCTCCAGGGAGCACATTCCATAATCTGGGCGCCACCGCAGAGAAGGCCCTACTCCAAGTAGATGTCCTTCTTACCTCCTTTAGGATCTTAAGTGGTGTGAGGACGTATAAGGAAGGAGATGTTCCCTCAGGTAGCCCGGTCCCAAGCTGTTCAGGGCTTTATAGGTCAAAACCAGCACCTTGAACTGGGCCCGGACTTCCTGGCTGCTCTATTCTATACCTTATCTATTAATGGGAACTGGTCTTTTTTTAGCAGCAGCTTGGGCTAGTATGACATTGCCTACACCTCCTTAGAGTTCGAAGAGGACAAGATAACCTCCTCTGGCCCAAGAATTCCCCAAGAATTGTCTGGGGAAATGCATCCTGGGGAAGTGGGAGACCCATGTTGCCTTGGAGAACGAAGTCTCTCCTTGAACAGTTGGCTCTGAAGCCGCTGCTAGGAACAAGGAGTTGTGATTCGTTGAAGATCAGGGTTCAGGGACAGTGTGTTAGCAACACATGACGCCTGCACACCCACCATATAGCTCTATATCTCCCTGCCCGGCATGGAAAAAGCTTTTTTGTCCTTGGAGCAAATGGCTAGCTCTGTCTCCGTCTCTGGAAGTTATGGCAGCACTCCATAAACTCGGGCTCCATTAGAATAACAAAGCCCCTTGCCACACTTCTGGGTGAAGATAGTCTCCCCCCATCCTTTCCAGGCTCCAGGCATCATAAAATAAGTGGGCACAGCTAATGGGCTTTAGCCACTCAAAGGCTTGGCTTTTCTAAGCCCAGCTGTCGTGGACGGGAATGTAAAAAACAAAACAAAGCATCTTAACTAAAAAGGGCCCAGGCCGAGCAATTGAATTTTGTCTCTCTCGCACTCTCTTTCCTCCTTAAAAAGGAGTATTTCAAAAGGGAAGGGGGATGGAGCCAGTCTGTGGAAAGTAGTGAGCAATTAACGTGAAACAAAAGGAAATGAATCCACAGGGCTAATTATATGGGGTATCAATCCAAATAAGAGGAGTGAAAGGGAGGGAGCGGAGGGGGGAGTGCTGGGGGGAAGAGGGAGGGCGACTGTGATGTTGAAGAAAGTGATCAGTTGGTGGGACAAATATGCATAAATTTCTTGGAGCAACATAAAGGAGCCAAGAAGTAGTGGGAGGTTTTGGGAATGTCCCCAAGTGAGTCATTCTTTGGACGTCTGTCGGCTTGGAGCAGCCCCTGATGCTTTTCCTTCTTTTTTTCTTCCTTCAAGGCCTTATGCACAAATGTAGAGTTGGGAAAAGGAAGGGGGAGAAGAAAGTCTAGTGTTCCCTGTTGTTGTCAAGAGGGAAGAACTGAACAATCTGCTCCGAGGTTTGGTCCCTGCACACGGTGTGCACAGAGTGGCATTTGAAGCAAAAGAATGAATGGAAGGCAGGCAGGCAGGCAGGCAGGCAGGCAGGCAGGAAGGAAGGCAGGCAGGCAGGCAGGCAGGCAGGCAGGCAGGCAGGCAGGCAACTTGACTTGTCGAGAAAGTACAGTTTTTTCCAGCAAAGAATCTGGTGCCCCCTTCAAGACTTACAGGTCCTTCCTGGCATGAGTGGACTCTGCCCACTTCAGGAAATGCCACTTTGGAGACACAGCCTCCAGTATTTTAAAGATAAAAATAGCTGCACATGCTTTATAATCTATATTTTCTAGCTGATTTTTTAAAGAAAACAAGAGGACCTTCCAGTATTTTTGAATGCTATCCTGAAGATGGAAAGAGACTACCTGCTGGATCAGACCAATGGACGCCAAACCCAATATCAGTGGCAGGGGGAGGCAGCTGCCTCCAGGGAGTGATGCTGGACCTTCAGGGAAGAGTCCCTGAGGTGTTTGTGGAGGAGAGCTGCATGTGCTGCATTGCAGCGGCTGAAGTAGCCTTTTGCTCCTGGCCTTGGATGCAGTAGCACATGTGGGCCCATTCTCAGTGCCGAAAGAGGAGCACTTGCTGGTCTGGTAGGCTTCTGAATCTGGAATGGGAGTAGAAGTGTTCTTGTTCCTTGCTTGAAGAGTCTATCTACCAATCTAGTATATCAAATCGCCTTTTAAAGCCATCCATTTACTAATACATTGATCCAGAAGTAGCTGTAGGACACATTCACCCATCCTGGAATATCAAGAAATGACGTCCCGGCATGTGGGGGTGAACCTGGAGCTGATGCCACAAATAGATTTGGTTCTTGCTGAGTCACAGGGTCTCTTGGAACTTAATTCTGAACTGAACCCAAATTCTTCCAGAATTTAGGCCTGGCTTGTAATAGGGTCGGTGCCATCCACCCCAGCTGCAACAACACTTTGATTTGCTCAGTGGCTGCAATCGCCACTAAGTACCTGGAAGAGGTCTCTTGAGGTCAGGCTGCTCTGATAAAGAAGATCAGGTACAACTGCTCTGGGAAATATAGTTTTCATGCTCACAGCTGTGTTTGAGGTGCTAGAATCCCTGGGATATGTAGTTTCCCAAGCACAAGGGAGGCACAGCATTAAGCCTCATTGTTGTGGGTTGGGGGGGCCACCAAATAGTGATTCACCACTAAGTAAGGATGGGAAGACAAAAAGAGAAGGGAGTGAAGAGGGAGTAGGGGAGTCTTGTGGGGGAAGGTGTTGGGCCGGTTCACATGCCTTAAGATCTCACTGGAAGCATAATAGGGTTAAATCTTCAGAATGGACCCATATTTTCTCCCCCAATTGGGGGAAAAAAAGGATTGGTTTTAGTCAAATCAAGATGTGGCATTGTACAGAAGCAACTTAGGTATCACTGTCCCTGACCTGGGCTG
Organism: Varanus komodoensis; assembly: GCF_004798865.1. NCBI lineage: Eukaryota > Metazoa > Chordata > Lepidosauria > Squamata > Varanidae > Varanus > Varanus komodoensis. The sequence continues at coordinate 4,657,902 of NW_025336481.1, forward strand.
GGTCTGAGAAGCAAAAATGATGAAAGTTCCTTGGGTCCTTCCATGAACATTTAGAAATGTCAGGAAAAATTTGCTCCTTAGAGTGGATCTCGACTGGAAGACAAAGAGAAGAGTTAATACTTTAATATGAGCTTCAGGTGGATTTTCTCTGAAGCTGAATGCTCAGTGTCTGTACAGGGGAAAGTACATGAAGAAGAAACACCATTTAAAGGGGGTCAATGTATTTATTCAGTGAATAATGCTAAGGCTCTATGAAAGCCAAGTGCTGTGAAAGGGCCCAGCGACAAAGAGATGAAATCGGCTGTTCCCCAAGGCTGTGCTTTAGAGAGAAGCATCGGAACACTGGAAAACATTATTCGAGTCTGAAAAACAAAAGCAGTCCTATAAAAACCAACTGCAGCTCCACTGCAAATGAATGATTGGAGGATGCATTTGTTTTGTCAAGCTCATAATTAACACGCATTCTTCAGATTCATTTCTTGATGTACCGCGATGTTCAAGAGATGCAGTCAATCCACTGGGTCATGTGCCTCCCTGTACTTCACTGAGATTTCAATCTGTACAACAAAAGCAACACGCACTCCACTGAAGAGACCCTGCACCCTCCAGGAGTGGGTCAGGAATTCCCTCTGCAGAAAGCAAAGGCCGGATTCAACATATGCAGCACATTAAGCCTGTAGTCCTTTCTCCCAAACACGTTTGTGTGGGGGGATGTGTGGAGAAGAGGCTGTGGAGTAGCTCCGAACCCCTTCTGGCCCCGCTGTGATTGTGCGGAGCAAACAGGAGTTGTGTATGTGTGCTTCAGGAGAATCTTCAGCTTCAAACCCCTTCTTCTCATTGCTTAAGGATGATCTTGCTGCACACTCTTCCTCGGACCAATAATAAAAAAAGGGAGATGCAGTGCTGTTTTCCAAGGTAACGCTTTTCAGAAGGATGTGGCACCTCTAGTAAGAACTGCAGTCAGAAAACAAGGACAACAGCAGTGACATTGACTTGGACACCTTTTATAATCAAGCAGAACTGTGGGGGATGTTATTTCTTGTGCTTGGCTCATAGCTGCTGTAGAGAAAGCAGCAGAAACGGGTATCAGGATAGCCTCAAGCCTTCAAAAGAAGCTGAGTGGTGATACACAGTTCAGGACTGCAGTAACGGTTCAACATCCAAGTCCTTCCTCCAAGAACCAGCACAGAGGGAGGCTTAATGGTAGCACAAGGGAGAGGGCCTTCTTAGTGGTGGCCCCACAATTATGTACCAAGCTCTCCCCTGAGGCCCAACTCTGCTATCTTTCCAGAGCCAAGTCAATACCATTGTCAAAGTGGAGGCATCTAAGAGCTTTTTGTGGCATTGGGGTGGCTCATGTCTGCATTTCATTGAGCACATCGATTTCATTTGACCCCTCCAATGGTTTTTAAATCTGTGATCAAATTTCATATTCAATCTAATAGCAATCTTTCTATTGCTTTTGTAATTTGTATATTTTAACTCCACCAGAGTTTAATTCCACCAGACTCTTGTCAACTCCACCAGAGAATTTGACTATTGGGCAGTATAGAAATCAATGGGATGATGGTGATGGTGAGTTTAACTGCTTTCCAGCTGTAGCATAAAAAGGCTCAGGCAGCTGACTCAACCCCAGGCAGGTCTGTCTGATTGTCTTGCCTAGTGTTGCAATGAAACTACCAGGAATCTGTCCCTCTTCAATTTGCAGATTCTCCTTCCTGACCCTTCTCCTTCTTGGCTTCTCCTGTTTGGCCCTGGCTTAGGAAGTGAGCCAAGCCCCAGGGAAATTCTGTTGCACACCTGGCAGCCTTCCTCCAAGCAAAGGTGAAGTTCTTGTGCACAGAAGAGGAAGGCCACCTTCTCTGTTGTGGCTCCCTGGCTAGGGAGTGAATAGGGTTCAGCAGGACTGAAAAAGAAAAAGTCCTTGGAGTTGTTGTGGACAACTGGCTAAATATGAGCCAATAATGCGATGCAGCTGCAAAAAGGGTAAATGCTGTTTTGAGATGCTTTAATAGAAGTATTACTTCCAAATCATGAGAAGCAATAGTAGTTCCCCTAGACTCTTCCCTAGTCAGACAAAACCTGGAGTACTGTGTCCAGTTCTGGGCACCAAGATTTAAGAAAGATGCAAAAAAATTAAAAAGGGTCCAGGGGAGGGTGACAAAAATGATGCAGGGTTTGGAAACACTGCCCTATGAGGACAGACTGAGAACTGGGCATGTTCAGCCTTGAGGAGAGAAGACTGAGGGGGGACATGATATCCCTCTAGCAGTACCTCAAAGGCTGTCACAAAGAGGAAGGTCAAGATCTCTTCTTGCTGGTGTCAGAGTGTAGGACACAGAATAATCCATTCAAATTGTGACAACCCAGATTCAGGCTGGACATCAGGAAAAGCTTCCTCACTGTCAGAGCAATAGGACAGTGGAACCAGCTGCCTGGAGAGGAGGTGGACTCTACAGACCCATATTAGAGGCATTCAAAAAGATACCAGACACCCATCTCAGGGGGTTCAACCTGATGGCCTTCTTGGCCCCTTCCAACTCTGCTGTCTTATGATTCTATGATTCCCAGAGAAGCTTGCTTGCTGCCTACGCAGCATCCTTTCTGCTGCCAAGTGAAGGCTTTCTATTTTCCTAGGAATTTAATTTCTTGCAATGTATTTCAAATCCTTGCATGGGGTCTTGCTTTGGTTTTTACTTCAATTGTATTCTGTAGTTTGAAACCTTGACATTTTTGTACTGCTTTGAATCTTTTAAAATCATTTTATATTGTTGTGAACCACCCAGAGAACTTTGGCTAGTGTGCAATATAGAAATATAATCAATCAATCAATCAATCAATCAATCACACTAAAGTAAATCCAGCAAAATGAAGGTGCATTGCTCTAAAAGCACTGAAACCATTCTCGAAGTTCCTGGGAGAACAGACAATACCATCAGGGGACTCTCTATGGAGAGGTCATTCTGGAGAGGGGCAGCTGTCACTAAAAAGCCCCCACTCTTGTAGCCTTATGTTGGCATGAGTGTGTGCATTTTGCCTCTCTACTGGCAGGAACCACGTATGGATTCCGTCTGTGCGGGATCCTCGTTCACCCTGCTGTTTCACATGATTGCAGGTCAGTGAAATTTGACCACGGCCCTTTCTGGATTTTGCAACTACATCTGTTTCTGGCTCCAATGCCTCTTGAGTGTGGGGCCTCCGCTGTCCATGGAAGCCAATTTGCGGGATACGATTCAGCACCACGGACAACTCCTCCAAAGCTATTATGCCCTCTTAGGCAGAAAAGAGGGGTAATTTAAAAAATCCAGCCCTGCACCCTCTTTTCAAAACAAACACGGAAAGAAGCCTGTGTCTTACAGGTCAGCAAACGGGAAAGGCAGAAGCCATGCATGGAAGAATGCGGGGCACTTTCCAAGCGACTGTGCTGAAAGAGGGCCGGGTGAGCATTTGAGCAAAGGCCCTGACAAAGGCACCGGCCTCCTCAGCGTCCCGGGCGGCGCAAAGCAGCGGCACGTGTGCTGAAGGGCGGCTGGGAGTGAATGGGCTGCGCCATGTGTTCCTTGAAGGGCCTGGCAGTAACTTTGCTTCCCAAGCAAAGGGTAAGATCTGGAACTCGCAAGATTATAATAGCCCTTCTGAATAATCATTGTCCGGCCACCTGGACTCTGCGACTCGGCAGATTTCTCGGCAGCAACTCAGGCAATTGCTGGAGGTAGCCAGACACCGGTTTTCCCTCCCCACTTCTTTCTGCACTTGAGGCCCATTGGCTTCCCCAGTGGTTGGTCACGGATGGTGTGGAGCCCGTGAGCATCTGTATGCAAATCACATTGGGCGTCCCTGTTTGAAATTTAACTGGGCGGCACAAGGTAGCTGCATTGCCAGCCTTCTGCCTGCGTCATTCTTAGCCTAAAACTAAGGGGTGGAGAGAAGCTGGGTGATTAAAACGTCATCCAAATCCTGAATCCCAGGAAATGACTCAGAAACCAATCTGGAGTCACAGTGTGAAGTCTGCCCCTCCATTAAACAGCGTTTTTCCATTTCCAGCACGCATCGGTAGTGCAAAGAAAGAGGCACAAGATGAGTGCGCAGGAATTCCCAGGTGTGCCAGCATGCGGTGATGGCTGGAGCAGCTTCCACCAACCTGCTGCTGTCCAGATGTTTCAAACTTCGCTTCCCATTTCCCCCAGCCAGCATGGCCACTGACCATGAAATCCAGGACTTACAGTCCACAAGATCTGCAGGACACTAGTTTAGAGAAGGCTGGGTTAGCATGTTGGACCTGGGCAGGGGAGAGACAGGACTAAAACCTCAAACTCCCACCTGGTCTCTCATATGCAACTTCACCGATCCCACAGGCTTCGTCCCTTCATTCATTTTTTTCCCCTGTACTGCCCAACAGCTCTCTGGGAGGTTTGCAACAATTTCTCCAAAAGCAGAAAACAAAAAGGGATAGATTAAAAAGACAGATACAATATAACAGCAGAGAATTCCACCCTACAAATTTGAAATGGTCTAAAATTCCAATATGCAACATTTCAAACAATTCGAACAGCTTAATCTGTTCTTCCAGGATTTATCTGAATTTTCCCAACACTATTCATTCAGAATTTGAAAGATTTTTCTTTGCTAAATCATCTTTCTCAAAATGGCAAATTTATTTTTGAAAATTTGTGAAAGTTTTGTGTGACTGCCACAGATCTAATGCTGACTAACTCCTGAAGTAGTTACTGGAGACTCTGAGCATCTTAAGGCTGGTTTGGTTGAGGCAGTGGGAGAGAGAGAAGAAAGTTTTCCACTTTCTGGTGGTGGCAAAGGCCTTGGGAAGGGAAACCGCAAGCTGCAGGGCCACCCTCTGGTGCCTGCTTTCCCTCCCACTCACAGAACAGGATATGGCTTCCTTGGGAATGGAACAGCCTGAAATCTGGGGAAAGAAACACATAGCCACTGCAGCAGTCACAGATCTGTTAAAATCAGTCCAACGTATTTCATTACAAGCTATGCATGCATGCAAGGTAAAGAGAAAAATATGTAACAGATGAAGTGCACAGTCCATGAAATTTAAGAGGGCACACAAAGCTATCCTATAATGTGGCAAGCCCTGGCTCCTTCTAAGTCCCCACTGCCGGCATTGACTGGCTGCTGCTCTTTAAATGTTCAGGCAGGATCTTTACCGAGCTGCACCCGGAGATGCCAGGGACGGGCACTGGCGGATCACTGATGTTGTCTTTCTAGCAATGTGTTGCTAATTTGGCACATGTGGAAGGAATAGCCACTCCCTGCGAGGAGTGGCTACAGCAATTGGGACTGTTTGGCTTAGAAAAACGGTGAGTCAGGGACACAGAAGATGTGCTTCAAAGATTGCATGGTATGGAGAAAGGAGAGAGGGAGACATTTTTAAATAAAAATAATAATAATTATTTTTTTTAAAGTGTTCTGCAACACTTGAGCTTGGGGGCTCAAGTTCCCATGAAGCTGATTGGTGAGAAGTTTTGGACAGATCACGGGAAGAGTTTCTTTACACTCTCAGCTCAAAGTCTGATAACCTCTCAGCTGCACAGAATCAAATTCACTTTAAATTTCTAATTCCACTCTTGGGTTTTGGAGCTTGCATTTGAAGCTGAAGGATGGTTACTCTGAGTCAGAAGCAAAATGCCTTGGGAGGCAGGAACATGGACTCCACTGGTTTCTGAAAGTTGCTGTTTTTGATATCTGATTTGTGTCCATTTATCCTCTCACATAAAAAGACTGTCTGTCTGTTTTAGGCAGCTGAAAGCAAAGTTGGCCGGTGATGGCAGATGCCACTTTGAGGATGGGATGGGGGGTGAAGCAGAGCAGGTGTGCCCTACCCACTTTCACCTGTGAGTCTTGGACATCAGTGGAGACATTTTGCAAGCCCTTCGCATCAATTTTGGCTTGAACGAGAGCTGGATGTTGGTGTGATGCTTGCCCTACCCACTTTATGTGCCCCCTCCCCCCCCAACAGCAGCCGGGAACAATCAGAACCCTTCTTGTAATCCCAGCTTGTACTTGCACATCGGAATTGCCAACCTAACCTCCCACTTTGAAAGTTATGCTGCAAAATCAGAAGAAAAGGACCGAGCCGTTCATGCATGGAATATTCTCTTTTAAATTGTGGAAATTTAATAAGTATTCTGGAGGGAGAGAATCCATAAAGGACAATTAACAACCTTTCCAAATGTATCCTGTTTGTTTAAAGCACAAATGCTTTCAGAGCTGAGTTAATTGGGATGAAGAGAAATCAGGCAAGGAAGTGTCTTCATCTGGATGTGACTTGTGTGGAAAATCATGGGGATTGTTTGCTTGTTGGACGTGGGATCTACCTTGCACATTTCCCAGGCTGCCACAATAGAATTGAGTGATTGTTGGAGACTTGAAGAGCTTTCGTTGTAAATATTTGGTGGAGCAGATGGGAGGGGGTATGTAGGTACTCTGGCAATGTGGCATCAGGCCCTGAAAGCAAAGTATGCCCCCTATCACCCAAGATTGCTTCTTGCAAGCCAGCTGCAAACTCCTATTTTTCTGGCCAAATGCAACACTCAAAGTAATGAGATCAGACCCAGGAATACGGTGAAAGAGGGACCAAAGTGTGTATTTATTTACTTAGAACTAGGGGCTGGATCCAGGATCTCTCTTCTGTGAAGGGACGAGAACTTATCAAGAAAAGGATTCCCTTCCATCCCATCTTTGGGTACCTGCTCCAGTTTCTCACGGGTTCCTGCTTCTCTGGGCAGCATTTTCGGGGGTGGGAAGGGCTGCCACTGGGCTGCAGAGGCCATCTTCATCGGGGCAGCTGATTCAGGGCAGTTCTTGATGCAACCCGTGGCCCGCTTCCCTAATGGGAGCAGAGCTTTGGATGCAAATTCTGGAGCCTCGAGTGACCCCTCAGACATATTTGCAAGTATATCATACGAATCTGCCTGCCCCAGTTGGGCCAAGCCCTTCGCTACAGCTGCATCAGTCGTGTGCCCTTGCCTTTTCGGGTTTTGATGGCAGGCTTCCACAGGTAACCTCCCCACCCCGCACCCAGGCCTCACTCTCAGTAGACGAAAGCAGGCCAGTGTCGCACTGGCTCCACCCCACACCCAGCTCCTGGGCACCCCAACACTGAGGCACAGATCTCCAGCGTTTCCAACCACCTCAAAGCTCCCCCCTATCCAATTCCTAGCATCTCACCCCACACAGCCCAGCCAAACTCTCTGTGACCAGCGGCTTCCACTTTGACACAGCACGGTGCAGCTGTTGCCAAAAGGTACTCAACCCACTGCCCTGGTGACTTGCAAAGGCTCAGGGGCCAGGGGAACCTGCCAGGGGAGCCGCCCACTGTGACCCTCCCTCCGTTTCTGCAGTGGCGTCTGCTGCCCTCGCTCCTGCCCCATCCCTCCCCACTCGCCCGTTGCCACTGCCTGTCCTGTGAATCTAGCAAGTGACGCACAGGGACACCCCCCCTCCCAAAAGCCCTGGCTCTAAATAAACGATGGGGCTGCCCAGGCCACACCAGGCGGCCAGAGGATTGTCACCTAAACAGAAGTGTGTCTGGAAAGTCTAATGTGTGTCCCTGTTTTGCAGATTGTTTGGTGTCTTTTGTCACACTGTGTCCTCACGGATGGAAGCAGGTTTTCTTCAATTCCCCAAATTTGCATTTTTGGAGAAAACATTAACTTTTGCAGATGTGTACTTGCACAAGATGTGCCCTTCCGAAAATGTATGCTGCTCCCACATCCACAAATCGCCCCCCAAGATGCCTAATCTCATGCTTAGGGAGGAATATAAGCATGTTTAGCTGGTCAGTTGGTTGGTTGGTCTGTTGGCTGGTCTGTCTCCCTCCCTCCCTCCCTCCCTCCCTCCCTTCCTGTATTTTTGGATGACTAAATTGCATGCAATTCTGGAAAGTAAAGCATTCTACAACATCCCTTATTTGGGATGAAGCTACTTCTAAATTCACTGAATCCACCACAGGCTTTTTGTTGTGGTTGTTTGTGTTTGCCCAGAATTCTTGGAGCATATAAAAACGTTATTATTAACATTTCCATAACATTTATATTTTTTCCTTGCAATTCTCCTAGTGCATGCAATTTTGTACATAGTACTGCCCAGGAAGCACATTTTCACAAGTAATTTTGTACTGGTCGTGTATTTTAACATTTTTCATGCATATATCTGCTTCTTATATATTGTTTGCATGTTCCCCAGTATATATATTTGCACACATTTTTTCCCCATTAGGAGAAATCCATCAGCACATTTGGTACAGTGCATGTTTTGAAGGCCAACTGAATTTCAGTTCACCAACACTCAACTCTTCTTGGGGCTGTTACCACCACACCTGTTCATTTGGATCTAGTCATCAACTAGATTCACAGCACCCAGCTCAGCTATTCAATATAGCTAAATAAATAAGTCAGTAAAATTCCAGGCACTGTTGTCAAGGCCGTGTTTTCAGCAAATAGTCCATTGGTACGGCTACCAACGTTCTGATGAAAACCCCTGTGGCATCCCCTGTATTGTTTGATCTGATTGGGTTCAAACCAGTGAGGGGGAAATAGGAATCGATAGGAGTCAACTATGTCCACTCCAGTGGTGATGACTTTCCCCATATTATCTAAAAAAAGAAAAATATTCACACGAGTCCCAGAAGAAACATGAAAGTTTTATTTGCAATTAGGTTAACAATGAAGCTAATCCCAAGCGATGCCCCTGAAGCTACCCTGCTGTGCTCTTTTGCTCTGTCAATGACCCCAACCTTATGACCTCCCTGAAACCTAGAATAAGACCACCCATCCTGCTGAATCAGAGCTCCTTCTAATTGGAAGACCTGTCTTACACAAGGGTTTTGTCAGAAGTCCCTTGTTTGGATCAGAACTCAGGCCAACATTTTTCTTTGGTGTCCTCCTGTTCCAAGAGCCAGCGCAGGACTTCAGTGACAGGGTAGAGGTGAAAGGCCAGCTCCTCATTCTTGCTCATCGCTAGCCTGATTTCCTCTCGCCCTCTTTTGCAGTTGACCTTCGCAACTGCTCCTCCTGGTCAGACATAAAGGAAAGGTCACTTTGAATGAAGAGGGACCTTCATGGGAAAATGATTTAGAGTCTGTAACATCTGCCAGTTGCAGGAGCTTTCATGCACAGCCTCGCTGATTAGACTTACACAGTTTTACTTTTAAAAAGCCCAAAGAGTTCGAACTACTTTTAAAAGGGGGGAAAAAAACGATTTTACAGGATGTTTCAAAATTGGCAAAGGATCTGGAAAATGACAGGAATTTAGGATTCATAAAGGCAGACCTTATGCATGGATGCTGGTTGGCCACTGGACTTGTAAAATTCACATTTCTTTGATTTTAAGTTGCAAACAATGTTCTACTGCCTACATCTGTATCCCATCTTTATCTTCTGTTGCAAGGGCTTACCACTGGGAGGAGATTTCTGCACACCTGGATGCCCAAGAGTGGGGAGACTCCCCCTTGTTGGTGGCATTCCCTTTCACTGAGAAGGGCTGCACAGCAGTATGCATAGTGGTTAGAGTACAGGGCTGGAACTCAGGAGACAGGGAAGCGAGTCTCCACTTGGCCATGAAGCACTGGGTGACTTCGGGCCAGTCACTGACACTCAGCCTAGCCAACCACACAAAGTTGTTGTGCGGATAAAATAGAGGAGAGAATGAGGATTATGCATCACTGGGTTCCTTTCAAGAGGAAATATGCAGGTGCACACACACAGACGGTAACTGGAAACTGAATAATCTGCTCTTGCTCAAACACGGTGCTGCTTTCTGCTTGATTTATCATTCAGATTAGAACAATAGGATCCCACCAATATTTCATGGCAAAACTGAAATTCTGCACCAGAAAAAAGCTAAATTTTGCCACAAGCTTGCAAATTCTGCACATACATATTTGCACATTTCCGAATTTTCAAACTTCATTATGCCATTTAAAAATTTCTTTTACACAATTTATTTGGACATGGCAGCCCATGGGATGCTCTTCTCTCCTGAGCCAGGAACATTGGCTCAGTCCCTGCTCTGGTTTCTAAGGGGCTAGAGTACAACCGGCATGGAAAAATGCCCATGGAAAGGCAACTCTGCAGGACATGAGGACTAGAAGCTTGCCTGCTTTTGCATGCTAGCTGAGGTTACAAAACATAGCAAACTGCCTTCTAACTAGGCAAAGGGTCTCCAGAGGATTAGAGGTCTCTCCCTAGAGATGATGGGGAAGGAAACCAGAGCTTTCTGTGCACAAGCTGATCATACATGTCTTGTACTGTCAACTGTGTCGGCGGGGTGGGGGTGGGGGCTTCTTTTATTGCTAGGAAAAAACCTATGTGAAAAACCCTTCCAGGCAACAGCAAATGACAGAGCTAAAACAATTGAATATCACCAAGCTTCCAGATTCCCTGGGACCGAACCATACACCCAGCTGCACGGCCGGTCAGGTCCCATGCTCTGGTGGAACCACGCCACACGCATGACCGGTTGTCACGTGTGTCCTGCCGTTTCGTAGCGTGATTCCATGCACACTCGGTATCCTTGATTTCCCCCTTTGCCTTCTCGCCGAATCGAGCCTTTGCACGCCTGTTCGAGTCGAAGCAGCCCATGTGCTGGACTCGTGGAGCCCAGCCTCTGCCCAGCTTCCCAGTGGCCTTCTGTGTGCGGTTACTTCCCGGTAATGCTGTGTGTTTTCTTCCACTGCTCTTCCCCCCTTCCTTCAGCAAACTCTCTTTTCTAACGCAGACCAAGAGCATTGCGGGGGGGGGGGGGTTGTTGTGAAGGAAATTGCCGCAATCAGAAAGCCCAGCTTTGAACAGCATCGGGGCCCATGTTTTACGAAAGGGCACCTTCCACCCCACCCCCGTCGAAACAATTACTGCCAATAAGAGGACTGGCCTCTAAAAGCACTTCAGAAGAGCAATTCAGAGAGTGCCACCATGGCTCACACCCCTCCTTTCTTCCCCTCCCCGAAGTCAAACCTCGCCAGGGCTGCACGGAACAGCATCCATTCCAGGCCCTCGAATAGCGAAGGGGTCATGTTGGGTGGACATTAAGTCAATTTCCCTTGTTCCTGGAATTCCTGTTTGACCCAAACCCTCTACTCTCCCCTCCCCACTCTTCCTCCAAGCCTCCTCTTGATCTAGGAAGGGACGAAGGGGGGCAGGCAGGGGCTGATACTAGAGGCAATTCCCAAGCAAACCGGCACAGCTTTAAGTGATGCGCGGTTTCATCAGCGAGCTTTTCACGACATGGTACAGAGAAGGGGACACCGTGCTGTGGATGGGCATGACAAATGCACAATTGAGCAGAACGGTAGGCCAATTTGGGTGTGCCATAGCTGGTTATCTTATAACAGGATCAGTGAGCAGGGGCATACCCTATAACTCTGCCACTAGCCCCACACAGCCTCCTGGGCTTACAGCATGAATGTCATACATGCAAATCTCTCTCTCTCTCTCTCTCTCTCTCTCTCTCTCTCTCTCTCTCTCTCTCTCTCTCTGGGGGGTGGGGGGTTAACTCAGGGTAAGGGACCAGCTTCTGCAAAGCCAAATAAGACACACTCCTTTCCATCATCAGGACATGAAGCTTCTGTTCATTCAGCATAATATTTCATGAACTTTTTCAGTAAGTGCATCGCGTCGCTGGTTCACATTCAGCTTATGACTGTCTAAGGCCTATCGGGATGCTTGAAAGCCCCCAAGCTTGGAGGTTTATTGGCCGCCAGTGAAGAACAAGGGCCACTGCAGAAGTGATCTTCACCTCTCCATCCTCCTCCTGTGAACGAGCTTGTTTGCTTAGGTGTCTCCTTCCTGTTGGAATGACCACCCATGTGCATTTCTGTGTGTTTTCTCGTAACACATACATTTTTGCATGTGATTTTTCACTGATTCCCACTTCTTTTGCAAGCCATTTTTGTAAAATAATGTCTATTGGAAGGTTATTTTCTCCAGTGTAAGGTTTTCTATACATTTTACCAGAAGATATACATCTTTGTACACATTTTTTAAAAGCTGGGAACTGCACTGCAAAATTCTGAAGCATGCACTTTGAAGGATAACAGCTTTGGTCCATTTCTTAGTTCCAAAGTGCAGAGTCAGGTGAGTTTGTATTAAAATGCAAACCTGACACATTTCCCCCCTTTCTCCATGTGTGATGCCACCAGTTCACAGGATGAGCAGTTGTAAACACCGTGGGTGAGATGGGGTGACTCACATCACACTGAGAATACTTTGAATTCCTTCCACATGACTTTTGGCTGAGCTTGGAAGATGACCTGCTTCTTCTGGAAACCTTCCAATATGGTGAAATTTGCAGGCTCTCCCACTTTTAATGTTCTATTTCCATGGCCAGACCTGGTGCCCTTCTCTGATCCTATGACCACCTTGTTCTCTGGAATGTGCTCGAGGACAGGGAAAGGAACCCCAGAAGTGGATTTCGTGGCACCAACTGTGATCCCTGATTTTTTTTTATTTTTTTTTATTTGGGTATTTCTATCCTGTCCATTGTGGTTTGTCTCTGGATGGCTCCAGAGATAAACTGGGTGCAATCTAGCAATCGCAGTTGGGCAGCCATGGCCCAGATGCCCTCTGGCTTTTCGCTACATTCTCAAGAAAGGTCGACTGGGACATTATCGGCCAGGCAACACCGATTAAGGAAGCAGATCCAGGCAATGGACCCATGTGCACTGTGGACAAAAGAGATTCGCTGCCTCCAGCCTTTCTTCACTGCATGCTTATTTCATGAGTTGCACCCTTTCCTCCTTATGCAGAAGTAGTTTTCTGCTGCTTGGGCCATTGTCTGCTGCTCCTGCTTCTGGGCCACTCCTGGAACATACAAATGTAAGAAAAGCCCTGCTGGATCAGGCCTGAGGTCCGTCCAGTCCAGCACACCTGCTGCTCACAGGATTCCTCCAGCAGGATGGAGAGTAGAAGAGAGAGTAGTGAAGGCAGAGAGGTTTCTTGTCTAAAAGAACAGGCTGAAGGCAAGGAGAGGAAAGAACATTATCCGAGTTAAAGATTTTTGTATTATGCCAATTTTTCATGTTTTTGTAGTAGGCTGGCCCTGTTTATGAGATACTGTAAACTGCCTAAAAGCTTCAGCTGGTTGGGATCACGGTAAAATATAAAATAAAATACAATAAAATAAAATAAAATAAATTGAAAGAAGCATGGAATCACAGTCACTGGT
>NW_025336481.1:4671189-4942523 GCF_004798865.1 Varanus komodoensis
CGGCATAGAAATGTTATAATAATAATAATAATAATAATAATAATAATAATAATAATAATAATCCCAATTATCTAATAAAACAATCAACACTTAAAATATTGGATGAATAAAAAGGTTTGGGCCTGGCACTGAAAAGAATAGAGTTGGTGCCCAGCACACCTCTCTGGGAAGCAGTTTCCAAAGTTGGGATGCCTCTACAGAGAAGGGCCTTCCCTGCGTAGCCACTCTTTTAACCTCCTTCCAAGAGGGTTCCCAGATAAGGACCTCCGTGAAAGATCTTAGAATTCGGGCAAGTGTATATTGAAGGAGACATTCTTTCAAATATCCAGGCCCAAAACCTGGATTAATGATCCTGTGACCTCTAGATATTGTCTGAGGGGCATAAGATAGTCTGGATCTCCAGCACGAACCCCCTGCCCACCCAACCAGTGCAGAAGGACATGGAGCAGCTCCTCACCAAGATCAGGGAAACAACCTCCCAAAGGGGTAGAAGGGGCTGCTTTGGGAGGCAGGGCGAGGAGGAGGTGGGGGAGCTGAGATACAGGACGCCTCCGGTTATCTCCCACTCCTCCCTCCGCTTCTGAATGCCGTTGCCAGACTGCTGCAAACAGCCTCCTAGTGAACGCGGTCTGCTTTGCACTGGGTGGACTGAGCTTCTGAATTGGGGGCTTGGGTTCATCTCCATAGGACTATAAGCACCTGAAAGGCTGTCACAGAGAGGAAGGTCAAGATCGCTGCTCGCTGATGCCAGAGTGTGGGACGCGGAATAATCCATTCAAGCTGTGACAACCCAGATTCAGGCTGGGTAGCAAGAAAAGCTTCCTCAGTGTCAGAGCAATAAGACATTGGAACCAGTTGCCTGGACTGGTTGTGGGCTCTCCCACACTGGAGACATCCAAGGCTAAACTGGACAGCCATCTGAGCAGTAGGTGTCCTGCAACAGCAGAGGGTTAGAACTGATGGCCTTTTTGGCCCCTTCCAGTTCTACTCTTCTATGACTCTATGAAGTAGATGCCCTCATTTCTGAATCTCCTCCATGGAAAGAGGTGTGAACCCTTCCAAGATGAGGACACTTACCTTCAGCAAGTTCTTCTAGAAGGAACTCCTATTTCCTCTGTTTCATCTGGCGCTCCTGAAACCATATCATTTGCGCGCGCGCGCGCACGCTCCCTCCCTCCCTCCCTCTCTCTCTCTCTCTCTCTCTCTCTCTCTTGTTTAGATGATTTTTAAATCACCAAAGTACACCTAATCAACAGGTGTCCTGCAACAGCAGGCATTAGGATTATGTTCCTCGGCCTCATTGAGCTGCTTGGTCATCTTCTTGGAAGCTGAAGGGTCCTTCAAAACCAATTCATTTCAAAAGATGGGGTGCTTTTAAAGGAAATGAAGCTAATATTCTTAGTCAGAATTGTACACAAGATGGACAATTCAAGTCATATCCAGTTGATCTGCAGTAGATCTGCAAAGAGCTTTGATGCCCAGTGATTAGGGTGTTGAAATTAACTAGATGGGAAACAGAAGTGGTTGTGAAGTGTGAATGCGCTTGTGAGCTCCTCTTCTGTCAGTGAAAACAAATTCCTTGGGTGAGCATAGCCCCAGGGGTTCCTCCTTCCCCAGATCCATGTCCCCTTAAATGAGTCCCTATTTTGCTTCTGATTCTCCTTGGTGGACTTCACAGATTGGCAAAAAAAAAAAAAAAAGACCCACAGGCCTACCACCCCCTGGCTTAAGTACCTGGAAGGCTCTGGAAGGCTTGGGACAAGGGCCAGGCCACTGTCTGTGGCTTGCTGGCCCACTCAAATCTTGCTTCATGTCCCACCACTTTGGCAGGGGTGCTCAGTTGGGATACAAAAGCAGACCTTCTTGGTAGTGGCACCCACTTTGTGAAACGTGTTCCCTTAAATATCTCCATTGCTCCCCTCTCTCTTGAATTTTCAGGGGGTGGCAAGTCCTCCTGCTTTTTTAAAATTATTATTATGCTCTGCCTTTAATTTGTTTTACTCTCCTCCTGTGTGATGTAATTTTAAACTAGCCCAGTTCTTTTATGTGCCACATACTGCTGTTTTAACAGTGTAATTAATATATTGTATTTCTTTCATCTCATTAGTTTACTGCTGTTTCTGTGTTTTTAATATAAAGGCTGCTTCTGAGGCCCATTTGGTGGGGGATCAGGAGGAACAACATGAAATAATTTTAAAAGATAAGTAAACATCTAGATTCCAAAAGAATAATCTTAGGTTTTCTCCTGTGAAAGGTATGATATGACCCACCCCCACAAGCTCCAGACTGTCTTTTCAGTGCTAAGCTCTCAACTAGAAATCAGTATAAACCCAGTGAGATTTTTATTTCTAGTCTTCTCAAACTCTTCTTAATTTCACCTAGCATTCCAACAGATGTGTTAAAAACAGGAATGGTGTTTCGTTGGGTGTTTGGGGTTGTCTGTGTTTGTTTCACTAACTTGCCCAGTTCACACCTCAACTATTAAGTGAGCTGAGACGGACCTGCTTAGTAAAACCCTCATTTCTGCAAACTGTGTGAATTGCATTTCTTGAGGCAAAGATGCATACCAAATGCACATATTTTTAGGAAATTGTGCAACGCGCCACATTGTCCATCTAACTCACTGTTGTCTTCTGGGGCTGGCAGTGATTCCCACCAGGGTCTGGAGCAAAGGTCTTTTCCATCACCTGCTACCTGATCTCCTGAACTGGAGATGCCAGGATCTGAGCCTAGGACTTTCTGGGCCTCAAGAAAGGCCTAACTCGCTCGGCTCTGCTCCCTCCTCTAAAACGCAGCGCCCAAGCAGATCTTCCCGGATGCTCCCTTGAGGGGCTGCCTCGTGGCATCCGAGGGAAACGCTGGGCCGATCTTTGGGCCGATCTTCCTGCGGCTCAGCATCCCCTCCGAGGTTTCTCCCTCGCGCAGAGGCGCCCGGGGAGTCTCTCCAGGTGCCAAGCAGGGGCGACTGCCGTGGCAGCGGGGCTGGTCGCTTCCCCCGCTCCAAAGCAGCCGAAGCGGGGCGCGCTCGCAGTGCGCAGCGCCCACCCCAAGCCCACGCCAGGCGACCGCGCGGCGCGGCGCAAGCCTCGCGCGGCCCCACGTCCCCCCATTCGCCCCGCTCCCATTGTCTCCTGCCTCGCAGCAATCGAGTTGTGCGTACCCAGGCCCCGCCCGGCCGCGGATTGGCTGCCTGGCTGGCGGCCTTGATTTGCAACGAGCAGCTTGGGAGGCTCCCATTGGCTGGCCTGCCTTCCTCCGAGGGCCTCTCGGATCCATAAGTTTTTCTTTGGACGCAACTTTTTCCTGAAATGAAGTACCGGGAGTGCGTGAGCCGCTGCGCGTGACCTTCGTGGTTGCTGCTCCCAGGGACGTAGGACTCGAGGGGGAAAAGAGGAGGCAAGGATGAAGCTGTGTGGAACATTCCTAGGTGCGTGTTTTAAAAACCCCTCGAACTTTTCCTGGCTTCCCTCTTGTTTGCTTGTGTTGCTTTAAGGCGCTCTGCCGTTCACGGGAAGGTCTGGTGCGTGCGGGGAACAGGGTAGCGCAAAGCAACTGGGGCGGGCTGGCATTGTGTCTTTGAGCCGTGCGTGGGGTTTAATCTGTCCGTGACCAAGGATCAACAAGACGCCGATTAGCCTGGAAGATCAAAGGCAAATTAAAACTCAGATCCTGGGTTTGTTTTGTTGGGACTTAGGTTTGCCCACTCCCCTGGTTGTGATCTTAAATACACTCGACACAGGAAAAAGTGTTTTTGGCTCTTGGCATGTTTATGTGTTGCATGTGGAACTTGTTGTAAAAACTTAAAACATGGGGAAGGGCCAAGAAGGGAAATGCAGTTTTAAGTTCACCGACCAACAGATGAGATTTGATATGTGGTTGGCATTCTCTTTGCAAATGTGAAATTATATAGAATCAGGGGAGAAATCTATTTCCAGTGTCCCGTTTCTTTATTCTTTCTTTTTATTTTATTTTTTTATTTCTCTCATTCTTTCTTGCAATGCCAGAATACTCTTAAAAGTAAAGTGCATGGGATGAGTAAAGCCTTAAAAAATCAGGTTTATAAAGAACAATGTGGGGGGGGGGGATCTGTGTATGCACCAACAGTGCAACATAAACTGTGGAACTGCAGGACAAACACTGGGTGGGGGGGGGGGACCAAAACTGTTTTAGGGGAGGGGAGTGCCCAGATTAAAAAGATCAACTTCCAACTGTAAATTTCTTGTAAACAAAGAACTTTTTACTCCTGAGGGGCGATTGTATAAATCTCAGAGAAAAGGGGGTTATTAAATGGGTTTTTTCCTCTCCCTCCCCCATGCTCCTCTCTTGTTCCATCTGCTAGGGGCCTGCGCTGGGCAGAATACACCAGCCCTTCAGCTGTTCTATATACAATATTAATGCGGGGCTATTTCTCCTTGGCATCACATTCTTAATTGTCGTCTGAGGCATTAGGGCAAGTCTCCCCATCTGCACAGGGTTTTTTTTTTTCTTTTCTTTTCCACAAAGAAATAAGAAAAATCTTTCCTCTCTCCCCACCCTTTCCCTATTTCAATCCCCTCCCCTCCCCCCTCCCCTCCCCCTTCTCCATTCTTCCAGCTGGCAAGCAGAGAAGTTGGTAGCCAAACCCAATGCATTAAGTTTGAGGCCTTAATGACAAAAGAGTTTCTGAGGAGCATAAAAACAGCTTCGCAGTTGCGTGTCTGGCTTCGCAGAAAGTCATTGTTCATTTAATTACAGTGATCTTCACAAAGCCCAAAACATTGAATTCATTTTTTATTTTCATTTTATTTTTGTAATGACTCTTTTAGTCCCGGGTTATTTTTTTGGTTGCAGATATTGGGGTGGGGAAGAGAAACACTCATTTTTTTAAAGAAGTCCTTAAAAAACTCACATTAGAACAATTTGTTTAAGTGCATGTGCTGCTTTTTGTTCCCTGCAAACACACACCACACATTTTCCAGCAAATACCCTAATAAAGTTATAGCCAAAACATGGTGCAAAGGATAATTTTTCACAGCTAAAATGCACTTCACAAAAATATGAGCCTTTTCCTGAAAGTTTTCCAGCTACTGTCCTTTCAAATAATGTGATACAAATATGCACACACAGAGATGGGGGTAGGGAGAGAGGCAGAGAAAGATTGCCTGGAACAGCGCTCTTAATTTGTGTCCAAGAAAACTAGATTGCATTTAACTGCTCTGAGATCCACTTGCTGTAATTAGCATGGAACCTAAACTTTTGAAGATGCCACGTAGGAAGTTCGGTCGGGAGCTGTCCATCCCATGGTGCTGAAAGGGGCATTCTCTTCAATGTGGCTATTGCTGGGGATTTTCGATGTCAAGAAAATCCATGGATATGTGGTAGTTTAATACAGAATGGCATGCGGTACACAATGGCAAACTCCTTTTGTGGAATGGTTTATCATACAGACTGGGCAGCTTGTTCCACGTTGCATCTCCATGGGGCAAACACCTCCGCACACTGCCCCAAAATGGCAATCCATCTTGGAGAAACCCTGACACCGTTGGATGCCGTGTAGTTGGTCTTCACATAGAGATATTTTAGCATTAGAGATGGCGACATGGAATTCCATCATGCCATGGAGATTGTCCACAAATCAGGACACCACGCTCCCATGGAGACCTACTGCTGCTTCTATAACCCCTGCTAGCTAAAAGGATATAATCAAACTTACCTGTATGGCATCCAGTTAAGGAAGGGCACCTGCTGTGTCCTTTATCTGGGGCCAACAGTGCGCATTCTAGGTGCTCTTAGACTCTACAACTTCGTTTTTAAGTGCATTGTTTGTCTTAAAGAGGAAAAATACAAGCAAATGGTGCATTTTATTTTCCTCCTGTAGTAGCATTAGATACAAGAACTACTATCACATAACCATTTAAGAAGAGCCCTGATGGATCAGCACATGGGTCTGTCCAGTCCTGGACCTGGTTTCCCAGGCTGGCTGATGAGATTTATTTATTTATACATGTATTTATAGACCACCTATAACTGCCAAGGCCTTCCTAGGTGACCTTCCTAGATGTCTCTGGGAAGCCCACAAATAAGTCTTGATGGCTGCAGCCCTTTCTGACTTCTGCTCTCCAAAACTGATATTTAGGGTACACTGCCTCTGAACAGGTTCAGTACCACCAATGACAACTTCCTTCCTTGGTCTATTCACCTGGTTTGCTAAGCAATTAATAATATTTGCTGCCATTCAGTTTTATTGGGTGGATCTCAGTTCTGGTATCTCCACACACACACACACACACACACACACAGGGAGGGAGGGAGGGAGGGAGGGAGAGCTCTCTCTATCCACATTCTCCATACTGAGCAACATTTTCAGAACTCCGTTATACCCCTGCCCAGTCACCTTTTTCCTAAACTAAAAATCCCCTCAAAAGATGCCACCTTTCTTTGCAGGAAGGTCCTCCACCATTGATTCAAACTTCAGTTCAGATCCTATATTCATAGGGAGACCAAGATCAATGCCTTCTCCTTCAGACTATCTCTGAACTGGAAGTAGAAATAGCAGCAGGAATGATCTGAAAGGAGTACTGGAGAATGAAAAGTTAATTAAATTATTGACTGGATGAAGAGAAGCTACTCCAGGTTTCACAAATGTTCTTGTGAAAAAAAACTGGCTGTATTCACGCAGCATGACGAGCAACCCTGGGTAGTTGCCATGGTTTGCTATTTTTTACCATGATCTACCTGACCGTCAATCAAATGGTATCTCCTTCATTGTGGTTTCTGGCCTCCTGCTGTTGGCATGTATACCATCAGCCATGACACCTGCACCACACCCTGCTACCTCACCTGCCTTTTCTGAACATAGAGGCTCAATGGCTGGAGCAAGCCCTGAACCTGACACTCTTCCCAGAGGACTCTATGGTATTTGAGTACCGCAACCATAGAAACCATGATACTGGGTTCAGACGATATAGCAAGCACAGAGAAGCCATAGCACAAGCCATTGTTTCTCATAATGATTTTGAAAGGCTAAACTTACCAGGGTGACATGCCATGACTGAATTCAAACAATACAACAGACCAACAATGGTTAAAAAAATCACCATGGCTTTTCTCACTGTCTGAGTCCAGCCAAAATCCTTTGAGGACATATTTCTGCCCCCCAGATTTGTTGCATGTTGACCCCATTCTTATCACATAGCCAACTCCTATAGATCTGTTGTTTGTTGTTGTGTGTTGTTGAGTCCTCTCCAACTTACAGCGACCCTGTGACAGAAAGCCACATCCTTGACATCCCTGCTCAGATCTGGGAAATTCAGGGCTGCGGCTTCCGTTCTGGAGACCATCCCCTGCCTATCTGTTCTTCCTTTCCTTCTTCTGCCTTCCACTTTCCCTAGTGTGATGGTCTTCTCCAGGGAGTCTTACCTTCTTGTGATGTAGCCAAAGTACTGACAGCCTCAGTTTTGTCCTTTTTGCTTCTGGGGAAAGCTCTGGCTTGATGGCTGTGTGGTCCTGGCTATGGGGGTGATCTCTTGACTCTTCCTTGTGTGATTCCTGATTGGGTGGGATAAGCCATGCATCATCTGGGAAGGACGGGACAGCAAGAGTGTGAGAAAACATGCCAAAGTAGCAACAACCAGAAGACTAATGGATGTAAATAGTATCGCAAACAGTGGATAAAAGTGGTCCATAATTTGTATAGTCGTGTTTTTAATGTAACTTAACTAATAATATCACTCATCCAAACAGATAGAAGCAATAGCAAACATTAGAACATAGGATATGATCCACGCAAGTGCTTTTTCATCTGATTGGGTTCAATTGAAAAGTTTTATATTGCAATCCTATATCCACTCACACAGGAATAAGTCCCACCAAACTTAATGGAATTTATTTCTGAGTAGACATATACAAAACTGAAGTGTTAACATGTTTGGCTTACCATTCACTGGATTGTGGCAATGCTAAACAACAGAAATAGACCCTCCCCTGTGCCCAGAAAAGAAGCCAAAAGTAAGCCCGTAAGAGGCTTTTGCGAATGGGGCGGCATATAAATGTTCCAAATAAATAAATGAATAATACGAATGATCCTGTCACTGGTCACATGTAGAAATGATTTGCTGTCAAAAATAAAAAAATAAAAAAATGGGATAATGTTAGAAAAATCAAGGATTTTGTAGCTTGGCCTTTTCTGCCTAAGCATGCCTAAGATTGAGGCCTAAATCTTGAAATTAGTTGTATCATCAAGATAATCCCTAGCAGTTTCATATAATCCATATGGCTCAAATACTTCTCACTCTCCCATATGCAATTGTGTAGTGAGTATGACTGCAAAGCAATGATTTATAATAATAAGGTTGATGATAATGATGGTAATGATGCAATGAGCACACATTTCGGAGAACACAATCGTGTGTGTGTGTGTGTGTGTGTGTGTGTTGGCGGACGAGTACATGTGTTCATCTTATGGTCCTGTGTGTTTTTTCTCAAATCATCATTGAATTAGCATAAGTGCCTCTGTCAATACATCCAGAAATACACACACACACACAATCACACTTTTATACACACACACCCTTATTTTCCACAATATTCCGTTTTTGTTTTCCAAGTTGGAGCATTACAGATCTGAATTAAATAGCAGGCATGGGGACCATCCAGCATTGTTCGTGGGATAAAGTTGATCCTTCCTTTTCCCTCCCTTTGATTCTATCTTGAATGCAGAACAATGAAATGCAGTTAAAGCACCAAGCCTGGTGCCTGATGATAAGGGTTTAATAGAATTTCTGAATGCCAGAGGTTTAAGATGTAAAATATCCCTGTCTTCGCAGCATGGCCAAGGAGATAGGTTTTTTTATTTTACTTTTTTTTCAGGAATACTCTCAACTGAACACATTCTTTTATGTGAATGGCTGAGCTTGCAAGAAAAGAGGATGCATCATTGAAATGGGCCACTGTAAGACTTTGGGGGTGGGGAGGTTCTACTACATCTGAATACCAGCATTCAGAGCAGGGCCAAAGAGAACTCAAAACAATGTAACAGACTAATCAATGTGGAAAGATTCAAAGGCAGTTACTCTCAAATGAAGGAACCCAGTGAGGAAGCCATGCAAATAAGTCTGTGGAAGTTACTTGCCCACATCAGCAGATTGAAAAATTGTGGGGAGAAGCAAGCAATTTTCAGAAAAAGCCCTTTGTTTGAGTACCTAGATGCGATTCTTGCTAGCTATAGTTAACCAGGGGGGTATCTAATAATGGATTGCAATTCTGGAATGGGAGTGCAAAGAAAAGTAATAATTAGACCCAGCTGATAGTAGATGCGAATGTTCTCCATCCATTTGAAGTCCTGCAGTGAAAAACATAAAAGCCATATGTACTGTGTGAGCCCTGGATAGTGTGTTTGCTTTTACCTTTGGGGAATGTCTAGAATTCAGTGGCACAGCACATGGTTTGCTCACAGACGGCTCAGATGTTCAAATATGTACACACAGGTATATTTGGGTGCTCTCAAGACCCCCTTCCAAGCCCAGAATCCTAGAGACTTGCTGGAGTTGAGCAGGTGATCATCTAATTTCACATATGGCAACTTTAGGACTATTCACAGCTACTAGGAATGGTTGAGTTACACTGACTATATTCCCTAAGGAAAGGGCGGGCAGGATGGGATTGGTGCATAAATTTATGTGGCAGCATGTTCATTGAAGACTAGGGTTATCTCACTTGACAGGTGGCTTGCTCAACATCAGCTGGACCTACTTCCAAGGAAATGAACACATGGAAAGGGGGAAGAGTGGAGCACAGGCTGCCTCGTTCTTACTCTCATGCTTGTGTTCCGACTCCAGAGGCAGAGTAGACCACCCTTCGCAACCCCCCTAATGCCTTCCAGATGTTTTGAGCCAACTCCCATCTGCTCCATCCAGCCTGAGCAACAGCAGGGGTGTAGTCCAAAAGATCCAGCTATGGAAAGCTGGATGAGACAAATACAAGGAGCACCCAGCTTTCAGCAACTATCAAGGGCAGAAAGCTGCTTGGTATCTGTTACTGGGGAGCGCAAATGGGATAATCTCATTGCACTCATGTTCAGCTTGTGGGTCTCCCAAGTTATGGGTTGTCCGCTGTGGAAGCAGGTTGCAGAAGGCTGTCATAATGCACTGGCCCCACAAGCCTTGAAATAACAGTCTGTAGAAGCCAGTCTTGTCTTCACGATGTTGCAGAAAAGGGACAAGGCAGAGAGATTTATTGGGGTTATACGGAACATTTTATCCACACCTATCTTCAAGGGCCTCGATGGGTTCCTCCCATTTTATCAACAATTCTGCAAGGTTGATAGGGCTGTGTGTGAGAGAGAGAGAGAAGAGTGGGGGGGGGGGGTCGGGGGAGAGACTAGATCAAGCTTTTACCCAAGGAGCTTCATGGCTAAGTGGGAATTTAAACTCCACTCTCCCCATGCTTAGTGTAATGCTACAACCGCTGCACTCACTTATGATCAAGGTACAGTTGACACAGTGTGCAGAAGGTCTCCAAAACCGAGTTTTCACTCCAGGATGGCTGTCCTTTGTGATGTCTTCACTAAGCCACCCAGTAATTTGTGGATGAGACTCAAAGACTTAGTCCAGACTTCTCTAACCTTGTTTCCTTCACATATATTATAGAAATGTGATTATTTTATAGATTATAGATTATAGAAAAGTCCCAGCCAACCTGGCCAATGGTCAGGAATGATGAGTGTTTAAGCACAAAATATCTGGAAAGCACATTACAGTGTATCAGTTTTCCGTCATAACAACGTCCTCTTAACCAGCCTTTGAATTTTAACTTGCCTTCCCCTCACAACAGCCCTTATCGCAATTCTTGTTCTAAATTAAGGATTTCTGCCCAACTAAACTAGGGATTTGTCCAGGCCAGACTACAAAGTCTGTGGCAGAGAAAGGGTTTGCATTCAACTTTCCAAAAGTTCAATGGCCCACCCATTCCCAGGTAACTCATGAAAGGCATCACTACACCGATTCCAAAATTGCTTAGAAAGCACACAATACACTCGCTACAATATTCAGATCATGCTTCATTTTAAGGACTCTCATCAGAACTTTTACTCCAAGCCATTGCTCTGGTGAAAAAGTGGGATTTCTTTTTCTGCCATTAAATGCTGAGATCAAGGATATAACTGATACCAGGACAGCAATGGATGCATATTTTATAAGTCATATGCACACATCTGTGCTGTATTTCTTGGCAATGAACCCTTACACAGCTTTCCCCAACCTGGTGCTTTGTATTTCTGTTGGACTGCAACTCCCATCATCCCCCGATTAGTCTCCAGCCTGGGCCTTTTTGAGACATTTGGATCCATAGGTAGGAAAATCAAAATGGCAGATGCAGGAATCAACACAGTCCACACAGAACCTATTTCTCCAGTGTGCAAACCCAGTTACTGAAATTAATGCCGATGTTTGCACGGTTCCTTTTCCATCTGGCCAATGGGGCTTGCCCAGGAAAGAATCCCAGTGGATTGGGCCCATGGGACCCATCTGCTAGTTGCCCATTTGTTCCCCTGGAACCATGTTGCTGGCATGGTCACCTCAACAGAGCACAGAGTCCTTCCCTCTTTGGATTCAGGTGGGGGGTCCCAGTGTCCAGTGGGTCCGCTAATGGTGGGAGTCCAAGGAAAGAGGGACGCCCCCTTTCCCGCAGACAAAGTGTCCAAAACTGAGTTTGCAACTCCAGGTTGGCTGTCCTCTGCGTGGACATGGCGTGTTGGTGTGATGCCATTCACGGCCCAGGGCCTGATCTTCCCATATTTCGATCAGCCACTGCCGGACACCCACGGCACCCTGTCGGCCAGCTGGCCATGAATTTCCCCACTCGGCCCTTCTTTATGGCGATGGGTCATCTTTCCTAACCACCCATAAACATTGTAAAGTACTTTCGCCGCAGCCAGGCTAAGCCAGGGCATCTGTCATCCCTGCTTGTTGCTATTAGAAATTATGGGACTGTACCATAGCAGGAAATGCGGAGGGGGAGATTAAGCTGACAGTGGTAACCTTCCCGGATCCCTTTTGTCTCCTCTGCATAAAAAGAAAAGAGACAGAAAGAAAAGCAAAGGACCCTCAGCCCACGTTGCATATTAATTATGGATCAGATCGGATTTTGGAAGGGGGAGAGGGGGGTAACCGTCCACCTTCTGCTGGATCGAGGAAGCTGCGGGTGCGAGGGCCGTTCTGGGGCTCTCGCGTACGCAACCCCCTCCAAAAAACAAGTCAGCGCCTCCATGCCTTTCCCCCTGTACTGTAGATTTATTTCACCTCGGAGTGTAAACAGATATATTGCAAGCCCAAAGGGTTGATGGGTAGTGTATTTACAAAGGGAAGGGAAGGGAGCACCCCATCCACCTCCTCCTCTCCCCCTCCCTCGCCATTCCCATTAATGAGAGCGATCATTAAGTGAGACACTGCCTTCAGAAGGCTTAAAGAGTTCGCACACTAAAAGACTTATCGGCGATTTAATTGAAAGCTACCTACCCTCTACACGCATAAGCCCCGCGTAAGGAAGAGGGGGCCGCTCGCTCGCTCGCTCTCGCTCACTCACCCCCTTCTCCCCCCACCCCGCCACCCATCCTTTCCAACCTCTCCCCCTTCCAACTCTCCCGAGCCGCCCACCCCCCACCCCATGTAAATTTCATGATTGCTTTCCGTGATGTCATTTTGAAAAGGGACAGACAATAGGCTGTGGGCAAAGGTAAGACAATGTTATGTTATGTTGTGTTGGGTTTTTGTTGTTGGCTTGTTGGCTTGTTTGTTTCAGAGGACAAAAGGCGGGTCGCGATCGGCTGTGACATTTTAAACCCAAAGAAAACAAAGCGAAAAAATACCAGCTGTAATTAAATTTTAAAAAAATAAATAACCGTATGCTTTGGACGAATCCAGGAGGGTGGGAAAAAGAGTGTTTGGAAAGAGGGAGAGAAATATCTCTGTATCCGGATAGATCTGCCTGTCCGGAAGAGGTTGTGTTGATCTGGAGCAATCCCTTTGGAGGGGCCGCACGGGGGATCTTTGTTTATTCGCTGGCATATTTATCATTCTTATTAGCATCACTCTTATATTCTTGGATCTTGACGGCAGAGTTTCTCTAGAGGGTGCGTTACGGATTTCATTGCAAAACTGGAAAGATGTCAGAAGGAGAGGCGGGGAAAGTCGGGGCTGCGGACAGAGGAAATGAAAGACCTTTTGACTCGCGTCTTCATCCAACTGGGAAAGTTTCCCACCTTATGATGATGACGATGATCGTGAGCAAAACGAGGTGTGCGCAGCGGGCGACCTACGCCTGGATCCTCGCGATCCTAAGCGGGGAACAAGGTTGCGGGGAGGCGATCGCGCCGAGTGTCCGGTTTCTCCGCCAAGCCTGGCTCACTTAGGATGGGAAGTTGTCGCCGTCCAGGGTGCTGAAATTGCAGGTCTCGGGAGAAAGTCGAAGCTTTCTCCGTCCGCGGTTGTTTTTCCGAGACATTTGTGAGGACGAGGAGAAAAAGTGACAGAAAGGAAACTGTTTTAAAAGAGACATTCTCTTCTACATTTCTTTCTTTCCTTCTTTCCCTCTTCGGTAAAGTGTCAGCGATTCTATACCCTCCAGATCTTTTGACCAAAAAGTATGCTTAAAAGTAAGAGCACGACGGAAAAGTGAGAGGCAGTTTTGAAACAAGTTCCTTGCAGCATTAACTATAACTAGACATGTGCTTCCTGGCTTTACTAGTACGTGGCTCTTACTTTCAGTGTAATTTCGATTCCCTGCCACAAATGTAGCAGTCAAGGAAAGCAACGAAAGGGGAAAGGTGATCCTTCCTTCTCACTATCTTCATTTTACGCTCCAAGTTGCATTCCCCCTTGTACCTTCTAAATATACTCTGAGGTTTATCGTTTAATTGCTTGGATTATTTGGTCTTTTCATTCCAGTCAACTTCTCTCTACCTACTTTCTTTTTATCTTTCTGAAATAACCAGGATGGGATAAAAGTGTTTAGGACACAATGCTGTGTTTCTAGTTTTACTGATGATTTTGCCACACATGTCTACCCAAGCCTTTTGCAGAGCTGGTGGGAAGAACTGAACTGATTAGTTGCTGCTGATCTCGTTGTTGTTGTTGTTGTTGTTGTTGTCACTTGGCTGTTTTGTTGCTGCATGGAAGGATCGAAAAAGAAAGTAAAGTCTGACTTTTGAATACTGTACAGAGGAACCAGTTATTACTGTAAAATTATCAAGGGAAGGCCTTGTCCATTTTCTGAGCCAGTAATTTATTTGCCTAGGGAACGTCCATTGTCAAATTGGAAAGTGCTGCTTATTTGTGTATTTATCCAGTTCCTGAGTTTTGAACTGGAGGCTGAACCAGCTGCGACCTGACCTAGAGATTTTCCATGACAGTCATTTCCTACCTCTGACTGGGAAAGAGGAAAGGGCATCTTTATGACTCAACCAAGTGTCAACAAGACTACAGTGGATCTTGTATTATTGCTTGCTGGTTGACTCCCCTTTGCTTATGGTTTCCTAGAGATCCACACTGGATGAAGTTCTCCTCCTCTCCAGTAATTACACCCACCCTCTCTCTCATTGGCTCATCTGTTCTTATTATCAGCTTCTTCCATATGTCCACTTTAATTAATGACAGACAAAAGAAGAAGGGGTAGTTGTAGGAATTAAAGTTTAAGTTACTTTGGCTGTGATGGGGACATTGAGTCTAGAGACAAAGATTGCAGGGTGTTTGCTTTCTGTGATGCTTGAAAAATACAATTGCATATTTTATAATGTCATACCTATTTCTCAGAGGGAAGATCGTTAATCTGGGAGGGATGAGGGTTACTGCAGACTTGGCAGAGGAAACAAGATTGCTTTGCTCTTGATGCAAGCGCTGTGAGAAAAAAAATATTACATGCCCCCAAAGACAGGCTATCCAGTCTCCAAATGTCCAAGCTACAGCTATGCCTTCTCCAGTCTTTGTTAGCATTTTTGCTTCCCTTTGGATCCCCAAGATTCTCTAGGCTGCTGGTAACTTACTTACAGTGTGTATATTTAATGGGGGGAGTGCATGCACGCACCAGAGAAAAACAAATAAATATCTGAAGTCTAGCCCCTGGCTAAAGAAGAAAATAATCAAAGTCCTGAAAGCAGGCCAGCTTGTTCACCCCAGGAGAACTCTGGGAAGTTTTTTTTTAAATTCTGAAGGTTTGCTAATCAAGTCTAGAACTATATTTAGACCCATATAAATAGCACACCACATAAAGAACTGAGATGAGTTGTCTTGGAAGAAAACCAGAAGGGTTTGTTTCTTCTCCCTTTCCTTGCATGCCTGTGAACGTTCAACAATGAATTCCAAGACAGAACACATACTCCGTCATCTCCACGACCTCCCAAAGGGACAAAATGCAACTTTTCCTTGCAGGAAAGTTAATGCAAGTTTGCACACAGGACCCTTCACTGGGTTATTGAAAAGATAGAAATGCTGCCCTGTCCTGCAATCCAGGAGCATTCGGTGGCTAATCCCTTTGATTCTCGGAGGGAAGAGCCATCTATCAGTTCATCTATATTCCCCAAACCCCCCTTTATTTCCCCAACCCTTGACCAATAAATAGGAGCTGGGGCTATCTAGACAGGGAAGGCTTGGTACACCATGGCTCCCCATTAAGTTATTGGGTACACAGCTTTTTAGGCAAAAACTATTTCCCAAGTTCAGACACTGAGACCTGTAGCAAGTTTAAGCTGCAACCCTATAGCAATTTAGTTGGGAGAAAGCCTCATTCAGCTCAGTGGGACTTACTTCTGAGTAGACATGCCTAGGGTTGCATTCTTGGCCTATTTATTTAAATTATTTTAGGTCACCTTTAAGGGCAGAAACCTCTCAAAGAGTCATGCAAGATCAAGAAAATCTGTAGTGCTACAACAAAAATCAATACGCACACATTCAATACAAGACTATAAAAACAGAGATCACCAATAAAACCAGCGATCCAATGCCTCTGCTTACACCCCAGAAACATAAGGCTGATCTGCATTCTTGGGAAGGGGGGGTGGGAACCAGGACTCTACTTGAGGACGTCATGAGAAGAGCAGACCCTGTTCACTGCCTCTGATACTGGGTGGCTTGCCTGCCACACCATTAGCAGATGGGCGCAAACAGTGTTCTCACCCGCGAGCATCAGGGTTAAAAGTGTGACACAGAAGGCTTCCAACACTCCAGCACATGCACAGGTGCTCACAGGAGATGCGTTTGGGTGGGGAAAGGCAATATTATGGACCAATGCCTCTTGGGAGAGTGCTTGTTCTCTTCCCTTTAGAATCTGGAGGCCATTCTGGCTTGGGAGGACATTGACCAAGGTGTGCTGGGGGAGGTGGGTTTCCCTGGCTGAAGCACTGGGCTCCAGGCCAGATATGGCACTGGGGGAAAGGTCTGGACCACCTCATCCTGCCCTGCTGCCCATCAAATTTGATGGTCCTTTACTGAGATGTTAATAAACATTAGCTCAGGCAATGACAAAAAACAGCTTGACCTGCAACCCAGTTTAAGCCCTGGTGCCGGAATGTAAATGGATGCCGTCACTAATGCTGGTGGGGAGGGGGGAGTGCCCCTTTATGCTCATGTCATTACTAATAAATGTGAATAGAGAATAACTGAAAAGATCTGGAGGTACAACTCAGTCGAAGCAGAGTGTTGGATCCAAACTGACTTCATTCACAGTGGCGTCCCCGTCAGCTAAATATTCAAAACCATTTTTCAAGTCTTCCGGAATGCTACATGGCTGATCTTAGGTTAAGTCGATTAAACAGGAAACTAAATATGGCTGCCTGGGGCATGCTGGGAGTTGTAGGCCTTTCCCCCCCTAAATTAACATGCATAGGATAGTGCCCTGAATAAAAAGCAATAGGAGATTTGAGAAGCAGAAAAAATGTGATAGTGTTTCTCTTGGATTGTATAACAGCAAGGGTTGTTGTCTTTCTTCTCCCCTCTCCACATGAAAAGCCTTCTTTTTGCCATGCATTGTATGTATATGCCCTGTAATCAGTATACTTTGTTATCATGAGATCTCAATTAATTTGGGACAGAACCTTGTGAGAATTTTCCCTGTGCAAAGAATCATTTGAGCATGCATTTGCTGAAAAATGAAGAAACAAGTGCAAACCAATGCCCCAGATTCCAGGAACCAAATTAGAGAAATCGAGGAATACACATGAATCTTTGAACCAGTCCTTGTCATTATTATTTATGAATAATAGCATGAGATAACATAAAACAGGGATGAAATGAGCTTAAATGCAAGCACTTCGGCTTAATCAGGTCATGGTTCAGGCTGGAAGTCAAGCATTGCTGTCCCATGGCAAGGAAGCTTCCAACCTCTTTTGAAGTGTTCCCCTTGCTCTAAACAATAAGCTTCGGTTCTGCCTTTTTTTTCTTTTTTCTTTTTTTTTAAGGCATGTACATGTGAGCGTAAATACGCCTGAAGTCGCTGTGCATCCAAGTTCATTCTACATTTGCTGCTGCTGCTTGAGTCTCAGCTAATCTCCCGTGAAGGTTCTTTAGTAACCTTTTAACTGTTCGCAGACGTTCCAGGGAAACTGGACCAGAGCATTATGAAGAGTAATCAGAAACGCAGCTCCGCCAGCACAGCACTCATGGCAGATTCTGCCGTGCAGAAGAAATGTCTTTTATCCCCCTGGGAAGTAGTTACTTTTTGTTTATGCTTCCTTCTTTTAACAGCAAAGGAGAACCAGAAACAGATTCTCTCTCCTTCTAAACTTCCAGTGGGATTATCTTCAAAGGGATTTCGTCAGGATTTAAACTCACCCCTCCCTTGTCCAAGACTGGTATATTATTCCCAGCACAGCAGTGCTTACAATGATCAGCATTTATAGATCCTGTTTCAAGTTTCCAGAGTGCTTCACCTACATTATCTCAACAACCCTGCAAGGCAGGCCAGTGTGATGATCCTCTAAGTTGCTGTGATGGGGTGAACTTCATCTCAGCCTAAACACAAAGCTAATCTAACAACAGCAGTCGTATATTTAGCTCTCCTACCCGCACCCTCCGAATTTCTAGGAAACTTAACAACATGGATTCTACACTGCTCCACATTGTCCCAGCGCTTTCTGCTCCCTCTGCAGCAAGCAACACCATGAAGCAAAGTTCAGGCCAGGGAAATGCAGAATATCTGGACGCGGAGACCTGGGTAGTGTCTGAGCGGGATTCATTACGGGGAGGCGGTAATGCACACAGCTGCCTCGTTCAGCAGCAGCCATGCTGTTTGAGTACCTCTGGGTAGCTCATGGCTGCCGTGAGATGTACACTGGGAGCTTCGCCACCCACAGCTCCTACGCTTAGCAAGGCCCTTGGCCGTGCAGCAGGGAGGTGTTTACAGAAGGGAAAGCTTGGGACAGGACCAGTGGGAGTTGCCTTTCGGAAAGGTCCACCAGGCCCTAGTCACCTACCACAGGAGCAACTCACCAGGGTCCAATACGGAGGGTTGCCCTTCTCAGCACCAGCTTTCCGGAGCTCCAGATGCTCAGACCTGGGCCTGGGGTCTTCTGGATGCAACCTAGACCCTATGCCCTGGAGATCTGGATCCACCTCCGCAGGATTTCCATGATGTTCACTTCCCAAAAGTTCTCTTTTGCATGTGGCCCTGGCAGAACAGTGCTGCATGAACCTGAACGGTCTGCTCACCGTGTCTTCCACTTTTAGACTTACTTACTTACTTATTTCTTTAAAACATTTCTATGCCGCCCCCATCGCAACAAAGCCTCGGGGCGGCTCACAAACTTGGCTGTCATGATGCCAGGGGCATCCACTGAAATCTGTAATTGGAAGATGCCCATTCATATGTTGCTCCTGTTGAACTTGCCCTGAAGGAATGCCAAGGGTGGGTCCTCTCTTGCTAACTTGCATGGCCAAAGCGAACGGAGGAAGAGGGGGGGCATGATTCTTCACCGCTCCCCAGGAAGGGCAGCTGGGCTTCACGAATATTCAGAGCTGTATGGAGCCAGGCCGTGTAGGGTGACCATGTGGGACTTTTTCGCCAAATGGGCATCTGCCAGCCCCTCCGACTCCCCTGTTCCCTCTACATTTAGCTGCATTTCTGCGGCAAAGGGAACATGGATGTTCCCAGCAAAATACACTGTGGTGAGCTAGCCGTGTTGTGATGCAGTGTTTCGGAATCGCTTGAGACGAAGGAAGGCCAACTGCTTTAAAAAAAAGTCCCACTCTTTGCAGAGATGAAGATGACTAGACCTAAGATCATGGCATCCGGTCCTCTCACTTCCTGGCAAATAGATGGGGAAGAAAGGGAGGTAGTGACAGATTTTATTTTCCTGGGCTCCAAGATCACCGCAGATGGGGACTGCAGCCAAGAAATTAAAAGACGCTTGCTCCTGGGGAGGAAAGCTATGGCAAATCTAGACAGCATACTAAAAAGCAGGGACATCACCCTGCCAACAAAAGTGCGTATAGTCAAGGCCATGGTTTTCCCAGTTGCAATGTATGGCTGTGAAAGCTGGACCATAAGGAAGGCTGAGCGCTGAAGGATTGAGGCCTTTGAATTGTGGTGCTGGAGGAGACTCCTGCGAGTCCCTTGGACCGCAAGGCGATCAAACCGGTCAGTCCTAGAGAAGGTCAACCCTGACTGCTCTTTAGAAGGCCAGATCCTGCAGATGAAACTCAAATACTTTGGCCACCTAATGAGAAGGAAGGACTCCCTGGAGAAGAGCCTGATGCTGGGAAAAATTGATGGCAAAAGAAGAAGGGGACAGCAGAGAATGAGGTGGCTGGATGGGGTCACTGGGGCAGTTGGCGTGAGCTTGAGTGGACTCCGGGGATGGTGGAGGACAGGAAGGCCTGGAGGAATGTTGTCCATGGGGTTGCGATGGGTTGGACACAACTTTGTGACTAACAACAAGAAGACCTGGTTGCTGATATGCAGTAATGCAGCTGCCCACATCTGGGGACATGGACCAGGGGAATGTTATGAGGAGCATCTGCAGGGTAAAATTCACCCCACAACGCAAGACCCATTCTGATGTTCCCTGAGTGACAGTGTAGAGTAGCATCAAGCTGGGGCATGCTGGGAGTTATAGGCCTTTTTTTCCATCTAAACATGGATAGGATTATACCTTAAATGTACAGAAGTGGCACTAGATTCTTTGTTACGGGGGAGGGGGGAACCCATGTCTTTGAAATTAATTTAGATGAATAGAAGCACTGGCTAAAATACCAGGAGATTATTTGGGGCAAATAGCTTATTTGACAGCCCTGCCTTGCCATAACTTGATACAGCTGAGCTTTGTACATTCATACAAAGAAAATCTCCACAAAGCCCTAATCATTCTCCTGAACGAGAGTCGAAAAGAACAGAAAGTTTCATAATGATTCAAAATAGGCAATATTAAAAAAAAAAAAAAAACTTGAAGGTTTTCTAATTCTGTTTTTGGGATGCAGCTAGAAGATTTCGGGGCAGAGTGAAAGGTGGTTTTAAAGGTGGGGACGCTGGAAAGGTTTGTCTCAAGGGAAGTCAAGAGGGTAAGAGAAAACCAAAGAAGACTTTGCCATGTGCTGGAAACAGACAAGAAGTCTCAGAAGCCCATTCACTACTAGGCTAGGTTTAAGGTTCTAGTACAAGCATAAGGTGAAGGTTTCCCCTTGAGGTTACGTCCAGCCATGCCTGACTCTAGGGGGCGGCGCTCATCTCCGTTTCCTGGCCAAGGGAGCCAGTGCTTGTCCGCAGACAGTCTCCATGGTCATGTGGCCGGCGTGACTAAACACTGAAGTGCACAGAGCGCTGTTACCTGCCCACCGAAGTGGCACCTTTTATCTACTTGCATTTGCATGCTTTCAAACTGCAAGGTTGGCAAGAGCTGGGACGGAACAACGGGAACTCACCCCGTTGTGCAGACTCGAACCGGCGACCTTTCGATCAACCAGCCCAGCAGCACAGCGGTTTAAACCACCTGCAGTCCCATAGTACAAGTATAGAAACTCCCTAAACTAGTTGGGAACAGGATATCAAAGCATCTTTTCCCTTACCAACCTGCCTGGTCACTGAGGTCGTCAGAGAACATCCCGTTGGTGGTTCTACATGCACTTCTGATCAAGTAGCATTCCACTTGGAGAAGAGCCTTCAGTGCGTTGGCCCCATTTCTGTGGAAAGTTCCACTTCTGAAGGTCCGACAGGTTCTGACACTGGCAGGCTCACATATCACGGCATGGCAAGCAGTGCTGTACTGTCTCCACAACATGCAGATGTTTGCCACCACCAGTCAGTCGGGGTTCCCATAGCAACATAGTTCCCACCCTCCCTGCTCTGTGTGTTCTCTTCCATCACACCTCCGTTTGCCTCTAAAGCAACACCCCCTTCTGCCCCGCATTGTTTCCTGTGGACCTCAGCTGCCTCTTTCTGACTGGTCCTCTAAGTGTTTGGGTGTCACTGCACCTCTCTAATGCTTTCTAGCCACTCCAGCTGCCCCAAAGGTTTTTAATATTTTTTTTATTTTTAACCATAGGTTTCCCATTAAAATATAGTAAACATTTTTGCTGCAGTGCCTTCTCCCTCCATGCTATGGTGCTCTAGGGTTAGTAAAGATTGGGTGC
The DNA here is from genome assembly GCF_004798865.1 of Varanus komodoensis. Lineage (NCBI taxonomy): Eukaryota > Metazoa > Chordata > Lepidosauria > Squamata > Varanidae > Varanus > Varanus komodoensis. The sequence continues at coordinate 4,692,777 of NW_025336481.1, forward strand.
CCAGAGTGGCTCTTCCATTGCCTTTCTTTCCATGGTAGTCTATGGTGTTTTCTCACCACCAGCCATAAAATAATGCTCCTGGGTCTGGACATCACAAGAAGCCACAGGGAAAGGAAGCCTTACGACAAACGATTGAATTTCTCCATGGTTTGGGGAAACCTGATATACTGGGTTCCCACAGCACAGCAGGCCAACAATGGTAAGAATTTACCATGGTTTCTTATGATGTGGGAACCCAACTGTGTGGTGCTTCTGGTACCTACTGAAGACATCTTTGTTTCAGGAAACCTTCCTTGGCTGACCAGCCACAGACTTAACGTTACTCTCTTTTTAGGGCATAATTTTTATTCTTTCATCAGTTTTATCTTTTTACTGTTCAGTGCCCAGGTATCTCTTTAGATGTGGAGAAGTCTACAAATGCTGTGAACAAACCCTATACATGAATAGGCGTAGACATGAGGAGCTGACTGGCAAAATTCAGGGAATGGTCTCCCCAGAGTCGTGCTGAGAAACTAGCTTCCAAGGAGCTGAGTTATGAGTGAATTTACCAGAGAACCAGCCTATGGCCTCCTACGTCATCTTGGGAGTGAGCAGGCTGTTCTGAGCTCCAGCTCGGAGTTTGTATGATCCTGGAGGTGGGGGTCCCCAGGCCAAGCCTCTTCCAGTGGGTACAGTGTAGAGTAGAGATCACTGGTTCCATGCCTCCCCTCTGCCGTTCGGGGCTTATGGGACTCCAAGTTCAAAGGGGATCTGCCACAGGGTGACAGGTTGGGCCCTTTGTGACTCACTGGGGGAAGTGGCCTTCCCTATGACTGATCTGCAAAAATCAGCAGGTGGAACTCTTTACCGCATGGTTAGAAGAAGTCACACAAGCCCCGAAAAGGGCTGAATGTCCTATTCCAGTGGCCAAAGAGGGCCGCAGAATGATTTGTCAGCGCCTGCTTACTGTGCTTACTCTGTGAAGGCCGATAGAAATTATGATGCGCTGTAAAGAGGGCAGAGGCAAAACAGCCAAATCCAGAATTTATCTGTATTCATTACATTGATAATTCACTTAATCCACATGGACCCACAGTGGATAACAACCTCATAATAAAACATACAAGGCTGCTACATAAAAATAGCAAGCGTGAAACAATACTTTTAAAATATATGAGGGCACATTTGAAAAACATACTACCCCAATAAAGTCTTATTTATCCCTGGCTGCTAAGAGCTTGCCCAGGCAGTAATTGTCTTTCACTGCTGCTCCAAACATATTGAAGTTCACATCTGGGCTTTCGGCAAGGGAGCTAACCCACAACAGACAGGTCTTACCTCACCTGTCCCCACCATCAAGCATTCTGCTTTCCGAGAGAGGCGATGCATGTGCTCACTTTCACACCATGTCGTAATTAAAGCCGGACTTTATTACAGTCAGCAGCCTAGCACAGCAGTGTGTGTGTGGGGGGGGGGGGGGGGTGGCAGAGTGTCGCAGGACAATCTTTCCACCCGCACCTCCACAGCTCGCACTGCTGCCCTGTTTGCTAGACTTTCCGTGCAAATCCATGAGGACCCACCTTATAATATGAATTCAGATTCAGATGGGTTCAGATTACAGGCGACCCCACACACAAGGATCGATATGGGCAGTCTGTGGGCTGCCTCTGAACTCTGGGTTATTCTGTTGTCTGAACCCAGCCATGATGCCAAACCATGATGAACAAGCCACAGTTCACAACCCAGCAATTAAGCAGGAGTGCCCTTCATGGGTTTTTCATGGTTAACAGGCCATGGCTTGTTAGCACAGCTGGGTTCAGACAACACAGTAGCTCATGGTTTCACAACAAGCTGCAGTTACTTGAGTGCAGATTGCCATATTGTCTGAACCCAGCCCTTGTGTGTCTGAGATGGAGGAGAGATTGTGTGTGTTGTCAAATGACATCAGTTAATCTTAACCCTCAAGCAGAAACGTTGACCACGACTCACTTATAAGGGAAAAACATTTATTTTATTTCTGTACCACCCAGCAGCCGAAGCTGTTATTTATCTCATTTAAAAAATGATATGTACCTTATCAGCCGCACCTGCTTAATACAGGCCCCTTTTGATATGCACAGCCTACCTGCTCCCAAACTCAAATCACCATTTTTTTAAAACCTGACTTTGGAATAAGATCCCTGGCTGATCCCTTGCCTTTACTACACGAAATGCTCTTGTGATGACCTAGATTTCATTCTGTCTCACTTTAAAAATGAGAGAGGAAAGAATGCGCACACAGTTCAGACTGAGTACATAATTGTTCAGGTTTAGTTTAGGCTGGGCACATAATTGCTTTGGAGCGCAATCTTATGCATGTTTAGGCAGAGACGCCTCTTAGAACTCCCAGGATTCCCCAACCACTGGGAGTTGTAAGCCATGTCTCAGTCTAAACATGCCTGGGACTGTGCCCTTAAAGATTTCTGCACGGTCTTTCAGTCAGAAAGATCCCCAAGACAGCTTACAGAACAAAACTGTGCAAGTAGAACAGCTAGGCCGGAGGCTGGTGTGTCCGTCTTGACACTTCCTTGGGCTTTCTCGTGTTGCCACTGCATCAAATTTCAATAGATGCTGGAGGGTCCCCAGGGGGCCTGCACTAGCTGGCACATTGGATTGGTCTCCCTACTCTTCTGTGTCATGAGTCGGTTTGGCCGCTTTTGCAGGGTCAGTTTCTCTGCAAGTACTGGAGTGACTCTCTGAAAGCTGTTTATTTGCAACTCTCCGGGGAGCACGGATGAAGAAGCACTCGGAGGTCATCCCGTTGCTTGGCAGAATAACATGGCTGGTTACCAGTAATATGACTTATGCAGGAAAGATTTCTGGGGTAGGAAAAGGAGGATAATTTTCAGTTTAATAATTGAAAGCTGACTAGCTGGGAAGCACCGGGAGCAGTTTTGACTTTTGTCTGTCTCAACAAGCATAGGATTGCACCTACGACAATTTTAAAGAGGAGCTAGATTACACTTCCACTGTTATTTTATTTTATTTAATTATTTATTGAACTTCCATATGGCCCACTAGCTGAACCTCTCCGGATGGTTTACAGCCACACATAAAATTGCAATATAAAATACCAACAGCATTAAAAAAGCATAAAAGGATTCCCATACAAAAAGGTAAAACCAAATTTATTAAATGTATTAAAAGTTACAATAGTTTATACAAATTAAATCATACAGGAGGCTGGATAGGCTTCACTTAAGGTCCTAGGCTGAGGTTTTCCTTTGGTGTTGGAAAATATTGAACAAACTGGAAAGCAGAGTATGCGTCGGTTTTTATTTGTAAGAAAAATAATATTGTGCAAGCACACCAGGGTGCCTTTTGTAAGCAGTTTATTCGCAAATAGACCGGAAGTGCAAGTGAGGAACAAGCGGACTTTCTCTTTGCCTGGCACAAGGACACAGCTGGGTACAAGAGATATGACGGGAGCAGGAAAGATTTGGGTGAGAAAACGAAGGTCTATGGGAACAATTTAAAGGACAGACACATGCCACATGTCCTATGGAAAAAACAGGAAAGAAAACAAACATGGTTCATCCATTTACAATACAGCTTCCTGCCAGCAGAAGGGCCTCCCTCCCCGCTCTTCCCGGGAGCAATCCAAGATGTTCCCTGTATTTTCATAGGCTTCCATTCCAACATGATATGAGATGTGATCTCTTCCTGTACTTTCACTGGTTACTGTAATCTTATAATCCTGCCTCTTCATATTTATTCATCTGTGAGGTGTTTTGTTTTTACAAGTGTATAGGAATTTCTCAGCGTATGATCTGCAGTTTGATCTGCCAAGGGCAAAAACTTTATGGGGCAAGAAATGTTCTCACCTTCTTCTCTTGGGCAGAGTCAAAATTCCCTGCCAATAAGTCAAAAGTGAACTCGGGTTTAGATAACTTTGAGATCAACTTTGATATGCCTGATGGGATTAGGACCCTTCCCTCAAAATCACAATACTCAAGACCAATTCACATGCGGTACAATTACTCCTGTAAGCAAAGCCCATCTCCCCATGCACGCAGTGGTGAAAGTTGGAACCAACTCTGTGCACTGTGCAGAACGAGGGAAACACAACTGTTGTGGTTACTGGGGATGCATTCCGAAATGGCACCCCGAGAAGCAAGCTGGAGAAGGTGTGACTGGCACTTCATGACCGCATGAGGACTAGAACCCGGATCCCCCTGTTCTCCAGTTCAACACCCACCAGCACCTCCCTGGCTCTCAATCCCCTTAAAAAGTTGGTGGCTGTCACAATATTAAAATCCATAGTATGACTGAGTTCCTAGACGCCTGGTTGTGCGGCCACAACGTCCAGAACTCTACTGTCTCACTCAGGGTAGTGTGTAGATTTGCACTGATATTCTAATCCGGTGACAGAGAGAGGGTAGCTCAGATCTAACTGGCAGATCATTGCAAGCTTTGCAGTGGATTAGCAAACATTTCAGACTCCCAAATGTTTAATAGCAGCAAGAAAATGACACACAGGCGCTTGCTGCTGTCCTAAATTACACTGCAGAAATGAGGAAAGGTAACCAGGAGTGGATTCTTGGGTGAAGGACCATATTCCTGGGCTCAGATGTCCTTCGTCTGCACCAGGCTCTGGTTAGCAGGATCCTGGGGTTTTAGGTTCAAAAAATTAAGTAGTTTGCACTAGGCTCATCCCTGTTTTTAATCAAATATACTGTAGGAATTGAGAGTGTGGTTCCAGGAGGCTGGATTATGCTAGGTCTCGTGATATAACGGTGAGTGGCTTGGCTTGGCCAGTATCTCAGTCCTCCTGCTTGCCACTCCGCTGCAAACTTTGTGGTCCAAGGAAGGTCCTTTAATGCTGCAGTTTGCTTGTTAAGGCTGTTTACAATCACCTGGGGGAGACAAGTGGCAGGGGGTGTGTGGGACCAGGGACCAGGTGACTTCTAATCAGGATCCTGCAGAAAATTATTATCCTGGAGAATAAACCAGCTGGGGCAAGCAGTTCCCAGGCAAAGGAGGATGCCATAAACAGCCATCCAAGAATAATAAACTCTACATGACTGGGACAGGGAGGGGTGACCATGCGTGTGGCTGATGTGGGAAGGAAACAGCCCACGAGGGAGACAAAAAGAGCACAGGCAGCCAAGTGCAGCCTCCCCAACCCCATCTGGTGCAATTGGGTATGATGCGATGTAGCTCCCCAAATTCCCAGGCTTGCTGACCAGGAGTTTCGGTGTTGCAGTCCACGGCACTGCAGGCTAAGAGTGCCCCTTCATAAGTCAAGAAAAAGAAAGACAGAGAGAAGCTGGAGAAGAACGCAAACTCTAAGGATTCCTGGCTTTTAAAAAAACATTTGTTCACCTTGCACCTTGCCCAAGTTTTTGCATTTCAGCAGTGAAACAACAGTTCCAGGCAGAAGGTGGGGTGGGTTTTCTTGTAGTTAAACCGCTGGGAGTCCTTGCAGATGGCCAGAGATTTATCAGTAGATCCCAAGGAACTACCTTCCCTATGCTGACAACATCACATGCCAAAACAGCAACACGTTTAGATGGGATAAAGGTCTAACTCCCAGCATGCTCCGGCTATGCTGACTCGAGCATGCTGGGAACTGTAGGTCTTCCATCTAAACACGCAGAAGGTTATGCCTTAAGTGTATTCGTCTTAAAGTGCCGCTAGATTCCTTGTTACAGTAAAACACCCATCTCTTTGTCATTAATTTAGACAAATAGCCTGTAATGAGCCTTAGTCATGGATAAGTGAGGTTGCAGCTTTAATACAATTATCTCCTCTTTCAAAAATGAAGCATGCGGGACAAGACTCCTCTCTCCCCACAGGAAATGTGCTTTGCCCTTCCTGTGCCCCCCCCCCCCAGTCTTCACTTTCCCCACAGTCCGTTGGGCAGCAAGGGTTACTCTCATTTCCCACAAAGAAGTGGCTGTCCCTTCCTATGCGGGGGGGGGGGGGAGAGAAATAAGAATTGTTTTCCGTGATCAGCCCAAACAAAGCCAGCCCACTTCCTCTAGCCGAGCATCCCTTTCCAACAGCGAGCAACCAGATGGTGCCCGCAGGTGAGAAGCCCTCACAGTCCAAAGGAAATGAGCGCTAGGCACAGAAGCTCCGTGTGACAACCGTAGCTTCGGCCAGCATGTAAGGATCCTGCCTTCCCCAGTTGGTGCAGGACAGCTGTGTTCGACTGCAACCCCCTGGAATGAGCACACCAGGAGCAGAAGCTGATCAGGGCAGTGGCAGAGAGGGTTGGTGCTGCACCTGGGCCCACCTGAGTAATCGACCACCATTTCAGGACCCGTCTTATTTTGAAAAGTGTCTTGCATACACTGAGGGGAGCTGGGGGCCAGGCACACACCTGGCTGCAAACATTCACTTCATTTCATTTATGTAGGGTGCAATCCTATACAGATCCCAGAATGCTCCTACAGGAAAAGTCCTACAAATCCCAGAATGCTCCAGACATCAGACATCACAGGACTTTTCCCCATCTCAACATGGCTAGCATTGCACCCTTAAAATACAGGTTACCATATTCTGAATCAAAATAAGAGAATGATCCTATTCATCTTTAGACAGAAAAAAGCAGGGTGGGGGAATAGGAAAGAGCTTTCTTGGGAAGCTGGACATTTCCCCAGCAGAAGGGAAGATGAAGGAAGAAACTTTTGAAAATTGCAGTGGAACAAAGGAAGCCTAACATCAGGGGAACAGATCCAAACTCCATGTAATTCCTGTAGTCCTCAGTGGTTGTCCAGCTGAAGTGAATTTAAAATACAAGACCATACATGCTCAGAAGCCTTCCTTTTTATCAGGGTTGGCAAAAAGCTTCCTTGGGGAGTGCTTTTATTTTCTGCAAAATAAGCCGTTGCAAAGCACGGAATGACCCCACCAGCGATGGGGTGAAGAGAAATAAGAATCGTACACTTCCCATCTAAAGCAATACTTCAGATTACCCTTTGTAAAACAGGATAGGACCCGGCCTGAAAGCAGTGGGGTGTTGGTGTCAAAAAAGGGGTGTTTCTTTCATTCCCAGGCCTTGTAAAAGCAAAGCTGTGCTCAGTTTCGTAACTAGCTGTGGGTAGAACAAGAAGGGTAAAAAAAAAGGGGGGGGTTCAAGTCTGCCTAACGCCACCCCTGTACAGCCGTGAAGTCCGGGGTCCAAAATGACCTTGTATCGTAGCGACTCTCGGACCCACTTCTCCGCTCGGCTTTCCAAGGATTGCAAAAATGTAATCCTAAACCCAGAAAATTAAATCCTACAACTCCCAGCATGCCCCAGTCAGCGGCATGCTGGGACTTGTAGGACTTCTTCCCTGTCTTTTTCCGCCTTGAGTTTTTCCAAGATAAAACTTTTCCCAAGCTCTCCTTTCCTTACGACGCCCCGAGTCTGAAGGCGCCCCCGTTTCACTCACCCAGCCCCTAAACTTCAAGGTGGGCGATTGCAACGCCAGTTCAGACGAGACGATTTGTCGAGAAGCCGCGTCCTTCGCACCCGCAACCCCTCACTCCGCAAAATGAGGGTGCAGTGTAAAATGCTACCGCAACAGCAGAATCAAAGGCACTCGGAGCTGGTTTTTGTTTGATGCACTCTTGGCATTCCTCCCTATGCCGGGTGCACCCGATCCAGGGCGATTGACACGGAGGGAGGGGGAACAAGGCCGTTTCACACGTGCACGCGGAGGAGGAGGAGGAGGAGGAGGCGAATTCGTTCTAGCTGAGCGGAGGAAGCCAACAACGTCGCTCAGCGTCACCGCAGCTGCCATTTTAGCTCCGACATTTTGAAAGCCTTTTATTTGGACACAGACGCAAGCGCCTCTCTTTGATCTTCCGCGGCGCGCGGCGCCCTTGCGCGGCTCGCGGTGCCTCGGGGGGGGGGGCGCGGAGCCCCCCAAACCCGAGCCCATGCACCGCTTAATCAGCTTTCCCCTTTCTCGCTAATGAAATAGTCCGCCAAGGTGGAAAGGCTAGGGGAAACTCAGTCGAGGTTTGTGTATCCTGGCCCCCAGCTCCCTCCATATCTCTTAATCCTAATTCTTGTCTGACATGGTTATTACTATTCATTTAAATTCTCTGCTGCCCAAGAACTGGAGCTTTCTGGCTGGTTCGCCACAATTCATAGCCATAGGATCAGACGTCAAACTGGATGAGAATAAAAATGAGACACAATACGGTGCAAAAGTCCAATATACCATATTTAAAACAGTTTAAGCCCTTGCAATAAGCATCGGCCCTTTTAAGGCAGCAGGCGCATTCCATCAGTTGCCATTCAGTGCCTGAGAGTGCAGGGTTGTTTGACCTGCTGCCCAAAAAAAATGACAGGTCATTCCAAAACTGGGGGGCCACCAAACAGAAGACCCTCCTCCTTGTTGCCTCCTTCCAGGTGACATCAGAGGAAGGCTTCACACATCAATGACTGTGCTGAGGTACACTGAGGCCAGGAGGGGCAATCCATGGGTATCATGTTCCCAACCCTTTTGCTTCTTTCAGGACCCTTAATTTTTTTGGAAAATTAGTCCTATCTAGGAGTTACAGAATTAGTTTACCATTAAAGAATTTTCAGGTGTGGTCATAGGCATGCTCACATGGGAATAAGTTCCTTTCAACTCCATGGGGCTTACTTCTGAGTAGACACGCCTAGGATTGTGCTGTAAGGCTGCATAACCCCTTACCTGGGCGTCAGCTTGTAGAACTCCTGGGCCTTTCTCTCCACAGGCACGCCTGCTATTACACTGCAAGTTTAAAAGGCATAATTCATATTGATTCATTACTTTGTGCAACAGTAAACATTTAATGCTGTTTGCAGAAGCTAAAAGCACAACCCAATACATATTTAAAAGCGAAAAGCACTACAGTTCCCAACATCCCTCCAGTCAGCGGTGCTGGCTGGGACATGTTGGGAGTTAGCAGGACTGTTCCATCTGAAAATGCTCAACTTTGCGCCCTTGCTGCTGCTGCTGAACAACCCCACAACAACTGTGTGTGGTAGGTAAGGCTGTGAGATAGTGACCGGCCCAAAGGCACCCAGTGGGTTTCATGGCTGAACGGGGACTCGAACCCAGGACTCCCACATCCCCGTCCAACTCTGTACTATACCACACTGGCTCTCAGCTGTAACTAGAAGCTACAACTTTTCTCTGTCAAATATAGCAGGCTTCTAAGATTAACTTTTAGCCTCCTGCAGGTAGTTCTAAAGTGAGAATTTCAGAACACACGTAGCTGTTAGTCATACATTGAAAATAATGTCTGTTTTGACCTTTATGAGTGAAACGGAGAGTTGAATACGGAACAATTGTGTTTCTTCCAAAATGGGCGCAGGAGTTTGTGTGTGGCATCCGTATCCATATGATTAAGATCACATACATCATTATTCTGTTAGCTGTAGCTGAATAGGCTTGTACAGCACTGATGCAGCAGTTATGTGAGACAAGAAGTGTTGTTTCTGGTTTTCCATATTTAAATCGCTGAAGATGCTTTCTTGGCCAGTGCTGAGAGCAAGAAGAGGGTCACAGATGGCTTCGGAGAGCTGGAAGCTACTGGCTATGGACATATCCCACTTGTTGGGGGGGGGGGGGCGGGCTGGAGAGTTAACCCCCTGGGCTAACGCAATACACTAAGCCACTGGGGTGCGTCATGGTGTGTCCTCTGAACCCACCATTTCCCAGGGGGTGGCTTGTCATCCAAACCCAGATGACACAACAAGCCACGGCCAAGCCAAACAATAAGACACCCCCTTGCAAGAGCAGCAGAAGGTTGCCACTCCAGCCAAGGGGCCAACGGCAAGTGCCCAAGTGGCACTCTCAGCGGCTGGCACCCTCTTCCCCGCATCCTCCTGCCAATGCCGAGAAAGCAGACTTGCTCATGAGCACATAGGTGCATCTAAGAGTGTGGCTTTCTCAGCTAGATGGAAGCAGCGGCTTCGTGCCGTGAACTTCTGTGGAAAGTGATGCTGTTTTAAGGACCTTAACCGTGTGTCCCCTGCTCGCCCATCAGCACGGGGCACTTGTCAATAAGCAGACAGTATTATTTGTGAAAACTGTCCTCAGTTCTGCCTCCAGTTGAGGGAAATGGCCCTGGAGGTTGCCCCCTGGAACTCTCTGCTACTTGGGATGGAGGATGTGAGCCGGAAAGTGCTCCAATGGATACCCGTGCTTGCACGATTGCATCCTTGGGCACTTAACTGGAAGTAAATTACACTGCAATAACACCGAGGAGGGATTCGGCGGGTTCATGGAGGCTGACACTGTCCATGGTTCTGTGGCTCTGTGTCGCCTCCAGCTTCAGAGGTGGCATCCTTATGAACCCAGCTGCTGGGGAACGTGGGCAGGAGGGTGCGCTTGCACGGAAATCCTGCCTGTAGGAACCTGTGGGCAGCTGGCTGCCTGCCGTGTGGACAGAATGCTGGACTGTGGCTCTGATCCGGCAGGGCTGACCTTCTGTTCATACAACTCACTGTGGCTTGCTTCTGAGCAAGCACACCTGGAACTGTTTAGTTGGGCCACATCCAGAATCCCCAAGAAGAATGGTGCATTTGCCCCAAGCCATGGTAAGGCGCGGCTATTTCCAAAGCTTGTGTAGCTTTTTTCCCATGCACCGACCTTGAGAAAAGAGCCAGCAATCTCCCCAGGGCAAGGGAGGCCTGGCCAGGAAAGCTGTGTGCACGTGATATGGTGTGTACATGGGTTATGGTCTGCCCATCTACCTAGCCAGCCAAAACTGGCAGTCTCCTACATTGGATCCTATGCTGTAAAGCCCGAAAAAGGTGATTTTTCTCCTGCCTGAGCCAACCTGATGTTTATGTGCATCATCTAAGGCCTGAACTAGCCAGGAGAGGAGACAGGGCCTTCTATGTAGTGGCACCAACGTCCTCAGGACACTTGAATGGCTCCCTGACTTAGCCTTTAGGCCTTTTTGGGAATCCGCTGGGGCTGTGAGTACACAAACGAGCACAGATCTGCACACAGCTCCCTCACCCCACCCACACTGTGCCTGGCTTGCATATTCAAAACATGCGCCACACTTCCTTGGTCCAATGTGTCACATATACAATCCATCTCCACCAGCTGGGGCCCCTGGCTCTGTTGCAGCGGGGCTGTGTATCCACGCCGGGTTGTAGTCTGACCTTCTAAGGAGCCATCCGTAGAACTGAACCTGTCCTGAGGATGGGCTCGGATTCAGTGCCACAAACTACAACCCAGATCGGGACCACGAGCTTCCACCGATGCCCCCAATCCACATGCACGTCATTCGCTTCTCCCCAGACTCCTTCCCTGAGCCTTCTCTCCGTTCACACACCTCCTACTCATTCATAGCTTTAACCCTCCCCATTCCATGGAGCTGCTGAAAGAAAGAAAGGAAAAACAAGGCAAGTGTGCTAGGAATGGACTCTTGTGTTTCTGGAGCATCTGCTGATCCTTCTAGGAAGCAGGAAGGACCCTGGAGTAACACTTCCTAGAATACTCCAGCAACGAGGCTTCTGTGGCACGAACCGCAAGCTCATAGTATGGCCATTTTTCCCCTTCTGAAGAATTCCTCTGTAGAAATGATCAGAAATAGTTCTACTGCGCTAGCTTAGAGGTGGCTGCAAAGGAAAAATGGGCTTAACTTTGCTTCTTTTCCATCCTTCCGTGTTTACCCAGTTTGAGCCACACAGACCTTCTCTTGGGTCTCCCTGATCCAGAAAGAAATAAACCAGCAAGGATGTTCTGCATTACTTTGCATGGCCAGAATACAGTAACCAGAAGAACCTGCTGCAGCCTTATAAATGTGGGAAACAAATGAACTCATCCCGATAAAGAGGACAGTTTCCCAGAAACTGTGAAATCAGCAGAGCATCCTATTACTCTAGGATGTAAAGTGAGAGGTTTAGGTTAATGACAGGGAGGGAAGGCTGGACAGAGGAAGGGCTGAAAAACAGAAGTTCCAGCTACCAAAAGCCCAGGAAAGGGATGGATTAGCTTTTAAACCTTGTGGCAGCAGCAACGCAATACAAAAATATTGTGGTCACAGGGTTCGGTATTTATGTAACCACAGACAAATACACCCCGTGCACACACCCATTCTAAGATATTCACACGGTCTGGCATCCTATTCCAAGCGGGTGGCAGTTTGTGTCACCCTCCGACTGTGCAGATTAGGGTCAGGGGGAACTTTCCTGAAATACAAGACACAGAAAAGATAGCCTGAGTTGAAATCTGTCTAGAATAAATTGCCAAGAGGCTTTGGTTGCCTGCCAAGATATTGAGGAAGCCACAGACTGATCTTGCTTGAGAATCAGCATTTCGTTCACTGGCTTTGCTTCCCGTAGTTTTGCAGCTCACCATGTATTGCAAAAAGCACGGGGAGAGGCACACAGGCCAGGGGGCACGCACCCTTTCAAATGTTTTGGCCTACAGTTCCCATGATCACTCATCACTGGCTTTGCTGACTAGGAACCCCTCCGCTCTGCATGCCGAAGGACCGCAGGTCAACCCCAGGCATCCCTAAGAAAGTGTTTAAAAAACCCTCCCTGAAACCGTGCAAAGCTCTGACTGCAAGTTAGGGTGGGTGCCGGGAAGGGCTTCCTGATGGTTAGGACCCCCAGGGCATGGAATGGGCTTCCACGGGAGGTGGCTGAGGCTCCATTGGTGAGGATGTTCAAGCACAGGCTGGACATGCACATGGTAGGCTTGTCATGAGCGGAACTGGCTGGATCCAGGGTCAGACTAGATGGCCCCGGAGACCCCTTCTGACTCACTCTGTTTCTATGAGATCCCTCCCTCCCTCCAACCATCTACAGTCTTGCTCTCATTCTCAGCCTGGTCCTCCAAAGCAGCTGTGCAATGGCACCCTTCTTCCATGTCAGCCATTGCATCCCAAAAGGCGACCACAGAAGAGGGATGCTGCTTGCATAGCAGTCATGCAGGGCTCCTTTCCTGGCCGGAGCTGGGGGTCAGACTAGATAGCCCACAAGGTCCCTTCTGGCTCCCTCTGTTTCTATGCACCCGGTGTTCTGCTGCATCCAAAAAGACCATGCTGGGTGTACCAGAGGGGCACTGCTAGAAAAACGCGCGCAGCTCAGTGCCGGACAGGTGTTCCGTGAATGCCGGGCACCACCAGGAACTTGGACTCCTGGCTGCTGCCAAGTGGACAGAAGTGCAGGGAGCCAAGCCAGGGCAACTGATGGATTCCCACCCCCAAGCAGGTTCCTCATGCATCCCTACTGCCAGTTCGGGTCAACAGTACCGGCCTAGATAGATAGATTGATTGATTGATTGATTGAATGCATTTATTTATTGGATTTATTTATTCATTCATTTATTGTATTTATTTATATGTATTTATAGGCTGCTTATAATTGGCAAGGCCTTCCTAGACAGCTTACAATGCATAAAACATACACATTAAAAACCAATTAAAACATAATGAATTAAACATCTATAAAAACAATGAAAAGGGCCACAGTATACAGGTTCCATGTCTAAAAAATTCCTAAAAGGATATGTGTTCGCCTGGTGCCAAAAGGAAAATAGAGATGGCGCCAGGTGAATTTCCCTAGGGAGGGAGTTCCAAAGATGTTTGGAAGCAGATCAATAGCATCACGCTAGGAACTAAGTCTGTGGCATTACGGGCAGGCTTGCTTTCAATGGCAGTCCATGGTAGCAAATTACGGCATGCCAAGCACCCACAAGGAGCCCGTCGGGCAATCAGGCCTGCCATGGGAGCTCTGCTCCCTCCTTGTACCTCCTTCCTGCTCAACGCTCCCGGCATTATCCTGAGGGCTATCGCAAGGGGAAAAGACGCTCCTCTCTTTGGCCACCCCCACTGCAAGCTGATTTCAGCTCCCAGTGCACTCAGAGAGTAGGGATGTGCGAGGAATCTGCTTGAGGGTGCGGATCCATCAGATTCCCTGTGCTCAGCTCCCCAAACTGTGCTTCCCCCTGCAGCAGCTCAGAGTCCAAGTCCCTGGCTTTGCAGGTGCTCACCAAGAATCAAGTGCCACACCTCTGCCATAGCAGGCAGGGAGAAACAGCCGTGCAAGGGCTCACATCAGCCACCATTCAAAGCATTCGATGTGCTTCACATTAATAGTAATCGTATTCTCTGCAAAAATACCCCTTATCTACTACAGAGCAATGCTTGATTCTTGGAAATGAACACATTCCTCCAGGAAAAGCTCTCATCTAAGCAGCCCTGCCGAAATGAGAGAAGCTCTGTTACACAGGCCACCTGTGAAAAACTGGCTCCACACCTCACCCGTGCCTTGGTAGTCTCTACAGGTTTTTATGAATGTTACACTTGGGGGGAATCAGTGCAGCCCCCCATCTCCTGCTCAAACTCTCACTGGCAGCTGACAGATTCCTTTTTAAACAGAATAATGACATGACAGTACTCTTTTCCTGCTTTCTCTTCTTCTAAAAATCAAATTGGGGATGGGGGGGGGAGAACAATCATTTTCACCTGAATTAAAGTATCTTTGATCTCTATATTTCATTGAACTTTTTTTTCTTCAGAGAGAATAGATTAATAAACACTTTCAAATGGAAAAATATTGTTGGAGAAAAGGGCCTTCGTTTTATCTTTCAGAGCAGCCTCTCTGTCTTGCCTTTTTATGTTGGAGGAATTGTTTGGGGGTTTTTTCCCTGCGTTATCACCTGTGATCACAACTGGCCCTTCCTGACCATTTTGTAAAAGTTTTTCCTTTTCTTTGTTTCTGTTAATTTTGAAGTCAGCAGATGATAGAAACAAGCACCCCAACAAGATGCAATGTTATTTTAATCAGGCTGAATGAAAGAGCAAATCAAAAAGAAGGGATTTTAATCTCCCCTGAGCAAAACTGCCTCATACATCTGTCATGTTTGGGATTAGTGGAACTCTTTTAAGGAGCTGAAGACTTTTTAAACAAAGTGTTGAGCATCATTGACCTCATTTCCATTCTTACAATATTCTCGTTAACAAGAGTGGACGGGCCCGAGACATCTGTTAGCTCTGTTTTTAAGAATATTACATAGTCCTTCCCAACAACAAAAACAACAAGCAGATCTTCTAAATGGAACAATTGACATAATTTGCTGATGGGATGTGGGGGTGGAGGGTTCCAGCCTTCTAAAGCTGGGCAGGCTTCCTTCCATGCAAAGTTATATGACTTTTGCAGGACACAAACCATAACACGGCGCATCATTTCCTCTCCCACCTGTGTCCCCCGCCCTATGGGAAATGAAAGGTGCTGGAAAGACCCTTTTGGCTAGCTCCTCGACAGGATGACAGCTCAGACTTTCTTACTCCCCTCCCCCTTTTTATCTTAGACCTCCCCCCCCCCAAAAAAAAGTGGATACCAGGGTTGGAAAGGGCTTTTACTGGGAATTTTGTCAGGACCTGAACTCAGTTCCCACCATCATTTCCTGTCTCCCTCTGTTGGAGAAATGAGGAACTGGCAAAGATCCAGCCAACCAGGGCATCCCCTTGGCCTCTTAGGGTTCCTGAACCTGAACCCAAACCCTCCATCAGAGAAAAGACATTTCTAGGAGGGACTTGACAGAGTGTTTAAAAATTGCAAATGGGGAGAGGGAGAGCAAGAATGGGAGATTTTTCCCATGATGCCACATCCTCCCATCCGTCTTCAGCAGGACAGGGTCTCTCTCATCTGCTGCCACCACCCCGTACCATGCAGAAGAGGGACGAAAAGGGGGGCGGGGATTGATCTAAAATCCCAGCCACAGCTGGAAGCAAAAGCCCCCTCCTGCCCTGCATCTATTTAGTGAACATTACTGACATAATGCATGAGAATCATTTTGCACTAGTATTACTATTATTTCCATGGCAACACCCATGGTACCCATCTTTAAAGGGCAAAAAGAAGGAATTGTCTTTTCTTGTCTTAAACCAGGTTCAACACATCTTGGGGCTACAGGGCAAATCAGGTTCTACCCCCATTTCCAAGGGACTCCTTGAAGTTTTCCCTACCACATCCTAATTTATTGCCACGTTGCTTGTAATTTGGTAGCTTCTGTTCCTCTCTCTTGTAGGAAAGGGAATGCAAATAGGAAAGTACTGCTTTATTTATTTATTTATTTATTTATTTATTTATTTATTTATTTATTTATTAAAACCTTATTAAATTATGGAAGTATATTGTGTGGCCTGATCTGAGGATATTTTGTCCAGTGGGGTCACTCCATTCAAAGACAATAGCGTGAAGGTGAGCAAGGAAGAGAAAAGGAACTGAAGGAATCCAAGGGCTGGATCATTTCCCCTTTGGGAAAAGGCTAAAGAGTTTGGGGGGAAGACATGTCTAAGAAGGGAAATCATAGAGATTATGGATGGCATTGGGGAAGGAAGAACAAGGCTGCTTCTGGAAGCCAGATTTGGACTGAACATCAGGAAGGACTTCCTGACTGTTCGAGCAATAAGGCAGTTGAACCAGTTCTCTGGGGCAGCTGTGGGTTCTCCCACACTAGAGGCCTTCAAGGTGCAGCTGGATTTCCACCTGTCTACGATGCTTGAACTGGGAGTCCTGTACTGAGCAGCAGGTTGGGCCTGATGGCCTTCTCAGCCCCTTCCCGCTCTACTCTTCTATGATTCTATGACTGCTAAGATTTTCTCACAGCACCAGAAATTCCTGGGTAGATGGAGCTTTGCTTTGATCCCGCAGGGATTTTCTTAAGTTGGGTCATCCTGGGAAAAAGACTGGATGTGTGGGAGAGCTATAAGGAAATGGTTCTCTTGCACGCACACACACACACACACTGCAGAGTTAACATGCACACCTGCACAGATGCTTTAAAGTTACGGGCAATGCATTTGTCAGTTTCTATTTCCAATCCCACATGAAAATGGAACCTCTATATCTAGAAGCATATCTGTTTATCCGAAGCTGAGGGAAAACCAAAGAGGACAGCTATGATCCTTTTGCCACGGCAGCTTGTGAAAGTCTGCTGTGCAAATATGCGTGTAGTAGCCCTGACACGACTCCTTTGGAAACAAAGGTGGCCAAGGAAGCTGGAGCTGCCAAGCTGAGCTTTGGGATAGGACTGGTGCTTTCAGTCCTCTCAAGTTTGCAGAAGTATAAACATTTTAGGAAAAATGTTCTGCATGGAACCTGTACTGGACCAATGTCACAAGGAATTAGCTCTAGAAAAGCAGTAGATATTGTTTTCTTAGCTGGGATTGGAGTTGCCAGCCACTGTGGACTCCTCTGCACACCCCTGTGATAAAGCTATTTTTACACACCTTACTGAAGTTGGCGGGCATTTCAGGAAATTGTCCTGCCCTTCCTCCTTTTCCCACTGGAGGCTTTTCACGGTTTCTAGCTGCTTTTGGCACCTTCTAGAATGTGCGGGAGACATCAATAAAATCCATAGTGTGTTGGCAGATTCCAGAGCTTTGGATCTCTTCCTGATTGTCCTTGGATTTAAATGGAGAGTGCCTTGGGTGGAGCAGGCCCCCAGGGTAAAAAAGCACCCCAACAGCCAGTGAAAACTAAGTAGGCTTATTGGCCACTGGTACTTTGGGGGGAAATGGAAAACTCCACTCAAACCGTTTAATTGCATCTTCCCAGAACATACAGAACTAGCTTTCTGGCCCTGGAACAGACTCTTACTGATTTGCTAAAATATATTGCATGTAGACATTTGATGGCTAAACATTTGTTGGGTAGACTTGAAAAAAACTATTCACACCTGTAGCATCAAAAATATTTTAAAGTGAAGAGTTTCATCTAGATGGTACAATTGCATGTATAGTTTCACCTTTCTTTTTCACTGATGACTATTTTTTAATCAAAGAAAACTTTTCTGGAGAGTTTGCTAGAGGTGGTGAGCAGTTGCACTTTAGGTTCATTTCACCCAGAATTTTATGCCATCCCTGCACACATGTTTCAAAACTGGTGGAGGTGTCCGTGAAACCAGCACCTAAAAATAAGGTACATTATCTTTTGGCTGCGGGTTCAGGGAAGTATCCAATTGTGTCCTTGCACAACTCAACCAGCACTAGTGGAGCTGTGTTGCACAAACAGTTTCCCACTGTGTTTGGGCAGCTGTCTATGCAAGCAGTGTGCAACCCGTTGCACAACAGTTATGCACAGGCAATTGTGAAATGGGTTGTCCAAGCGTTATGCACAACTGCTTGCACAACTGTGCTTACAGGGATGTAGCTTCAGGTGAATTCTCTGCAGAGTTCAGAACCTAGTTCCTTCTAATGCAACGTGCTCATGGAATGACACAGTTGGATATTTCCCTTCCAATGCACAGAGGGATCATTCTTGGGTGGCCAGATGTCTGATGGAAGTTCAGAAAGGGTTTGCAAAGCCTCCTACAGCCATACTCTGGGTTTCATCAGGGCCAGGGCCAAACTGGGAGTGTAAAGCCATGGCATTCAGCCCAAGGGGCCGCAAGCTCCTACCTACATTGTGAAACTATCCGGATCTACCAGTTTGCTTCTAAATATTTCACCTACAGTAGGAACCCACCATGGGAAAGCAGCAACCATCAAACTTCAGAAGCCCTTCCAGAGGTGGCGAAGCCCTCTAAATGCTGGGTTTTCTTGGAGTCTTTCGCACTAGTCTTTTGTTTCAAGGCATCATTCACAGAGTGCGTCATACATGCAGGTGATAAAAGAATAAAGAGACAGCGCCAGGTGAACCTCTCTGGGGAGCATATTCCATGGGGCGCCACTGCAGAGAAGGCCCGCCTCCAGGAACCACCCTCCCAATCTCCTTCAAGGAGAGCTCCCAGAGAGGGGCCTCTGCCCCAGATCTTAAGGGGTGGGCAGACACATATGGAAGGAGATGCTCCTTCAGGTAACCAGCTCCTAAGCCATTTAGGGCTTTATAGGTCATAGAAACATAGAAACAGAGCAAGTCATAAGGGGTCTCCCGGGCCATCTAGTCTGACCCCCAGTGCCAGCCGGCTCTGCCAGTACCTAAATACTTGCCAGGCAGATCTTGGCAGTGGCTCAGTTCACACAAGGATCATGACTTATTTAAGCCAGAGTGGGTTGTGGCATGGAATATTCATGGTACAACTGCACTCGTTGTGTTGGCTGAGCCCAGTGAGGAAGGGCTGATGGCACGGTTGACAACCCATCCCCAACCCTAAAACAACCCATGGGTTCTGGGGGCAGTGTGAACACTGAAGAAACCACCTTGGTTGGGTTTGCACAGCACAGCAAGCCACAGGTATGGCTCAAACAACCCAAACAGCAGCCCACAGGCGCTCTTCAGCCCCGCAGGCCACTAAACTCGTGGTAGCTTACAGTGACGTCCATCCGGCACAGCGTGTGTGTGTCTGTGTGGGCATGAAATTCAGTCCCTGTTTAGCCAAGCTAAAGGATGTGAGTCAGCCACGGAGGATGATTGAAGGGTTGTACTCTGGCTGAAGAGCCAAAAAGGGGGAAGGGGGAGAAAGGGAAACGGAACTGGAAAATTACCCTGATTCGTGCGTATGTTTTCTGGGGATAATAAGCTAAACACCCAGCATGGCATGGGCTGCTCAGAGGAAAGAGCCACGAGCTCAGTCAATTCTTAGCAGAAAGAGACAGCTCTCACTACCAGCAGGGCTGTGGCATCTTCTCGGAAAGGTTGCTCTCCAGCACATTCTTTGCATCCTGTTTAGGCATGCGGGTAAAATGCTAACAAAAGCCTGTGAAGAACAAGCGGTGGAGTGAAAGAGGAGCAGCAGGGAAGAGGCAGATGGCGCAAGCAGACCGGCGAGGGCCCGGCCTCGCCACACACTCGCTCCTCTTCTTTCCGAGGAATGAAAACGCAGAACAGCCCTGGCATCCTTTGGACCCGTATCCACGGCTTCGGTGCCAAGCCCTCCAGCGGATGCCTGAAACTGCGGATAGCAGCAAACAATGCCTGCTGTTTTCCTTTCTTCTTTCACAATGTCATGGGTAGAGGATTCGTTCTTACCATACACGTTAGCAACTTCAGCGTACATTTTATCCTTCCCCTGTGAAATTGAGAATTGTCATTTAAAAGAGGCACTTTACGACTTCTCTTTTGGACCAGGGTCAACCACAGTTAAGTGAAAATGCAGTAACTAGATTATTGGAGAGTGTCCTGTGGTGCCCAGTGGGAATTTCACTAGGGCTGTGATGAAAAGGAGATGAAATGGAACTTCTAAAGATGGGTTTTGCTGCTTTATTAAAATTATAAATAAAATAAAATAAAAATATTTGTATTGAAATTCCCAGGAATATACTCCCAGGTTTTTCATTCTAACTTCCAGTTCTACTCGATTTGTCTGGCTCATTGCTTATTACACCAGGTTCCAATGGCTGTACTGTACTAATATTGTGGCTTACTATGTTTTTAGATAAATATATAGAACATCACTTTGAAAATAATTATAACTGTTGTTGCTCTGTAGTTTGTTGTTTATATTGCATGATTACCTGATGCTTTACAATGTTTCATAGAGGAGGGAAAAGAAAAAGGGTAAGATGAAATGCTTAGGAGCAAATAGGAACTTGAAGTTATAGTTTGGAAGAAACTTTGAGAATGTTAATGTAAGGACAACACACAGCCAGTCAAGTCATTCTTCAAGCCCAAAGCACTCAGCTCGGTTTTAAACATTTGTGGTTGAGCAGTGTTGGTGGTTCTGTAACCACTTGCAAGTCAGACGTGGGGTGGGCTGGTTGACCCTGATTGTCTGAAAGGGCCCAAAGACAACTGCCAAGGAATCTGGAAGGTTTGGGCAAAGGCTTTTAACGGCGTACTGGCTGCTGAAGGCAAAACCATCTCTGAGCACAGGCAGCAAGGGGAAATATTCAAGGTGCGTTGGTAGGTGGGTGTTGTACTTTATGGAAGAGGGGCTATGTTTGAGGGCTATCAGACGATGGCCCTGCATTGAAGAGCCTCCTCTATTTGAAAGGCTCAGATCAGTTCAGTTCTGATTTAAAGCTGAGGAGCCCTAAGAAAGAGCTGAAAGGGCCCCTCAGTCGCTCATAGCAGGACAGCAGACTTCGGAAACGTGCAGGTCCCCTGACCGTGATCTTTCCCACCATGGTGAAAGGTATTGCATTTCTGCTTCCATTCAAGCAATCATTTCTAAACATGCATCTGTCGATTAGCACAGGTGGATTTTATGCAAATCTGTGTCCTAATCTGTCCTTTTTGGATAATGATGATGCAGAAGTTGGTACCGTCATTCAACGAACACATTGCAGGAGAGCCTCAGAGTCCCAGCAGAGTCTGGGGTTGGTCCTCTTTCAGAACATCCCTCTCTAGTCTCTCAAAGTCCAAACTCTATTGCAAACCTGGCTAAGTGGAGCAAGCCTGAAAGTTCACTCATCTGGGGAAGCATTCTTGCCTTATCTACAAAGCTGTCATATGCCACCACCACGGAAATTATAGCTTGGTGAGGTGCAGAGAAATCTCCCTTAGAACCCTTCAGACAACCCAGACCCAACTACAGTAAAATATACAGAGATCTTATCCACACAGCAAGCTCTGGCTGGTTGGACAGCCTTTTCCTCTTCCCAGCAAACACCAGGAAAGACCAGTTAAGCAAACAGAGTTGTGTCCTCTCTTTTTTTCCTGGTTGCTCAAATTAGTTTTTTGGATCTTGTCTGCTTCTCCAAGCACATTCCAAGCTCCTTGTTGTTTTCATGTCTATACCACCCAACGACCAGGCAGTTCAGAGCAGCTTCCAGGAAACCACAACAATACAGCCTGTAATAATGCAGCAAAGGTACTTCTTCTGTTATTGCTTCCATCAAATTTCTTTGCTCATTGAGCTCCATGGCTAGAGCAGGACAGACCATCCCTTTCAAGCGGAGCTTTGTTTGCTTAAGTGCTTTCTGCTGGCTTGAGAAGCGAGCAAGATGTACGGCAGAGGCAGACTTCTAAAGTCGCATTATAATGCACCCACGGCGAATGTTATTACAAGGTACATGAGATATCTCCGGAGGTGTCTGCATACATATGGGACTTAAATCCTAAAGTAGCATTGGCTTAGTCTGCAGGTGACCCAGGAGGGGCTTTTTGATTTGACGAGGGAGGGTGGGGCGAAGCAAAGCCATTCCTCAAAAGCAAGACGTTTGGTCCTGAACGCTTGCACCAGGGCTGGCAGCCCTGATTCTGCCGCATGCGGTGTGCAAAGGCTTCTTGTCAAAATATTGGGCGCTGTTGTTGTTTCCTGCACAACACCTACATGCTGTTCACCAGCTAATTCAATGGCAACGTCAGTATTAGGAGCTGCTCGGGAAGGGAATGAATGCAGAACAGCACGCGCCGTGGTCTCGTTGTGCAAATAAGTACTTCACCCGCATTTGGAACACTGTGTGCCGTTCGGGTCACTCAGTCTCAAAAGGCATTTCAGCAAGTCGGGCTGTGCCAGCGTTCGCTTGTGCATATTTTCAGTGTGAGCGCTGCTTTCCAGAGAGCCAAAATGGTTCCTAAAAGCCCATCTTTTCCCAGGTTTTTGGCATTGTTCTCCGCTCTTTATGGGCTTTGTTTCCTTGTCCTGATGCTACTTCCGTGCCACCTTCCCTCTCCGAAGCGAGTTACTGGAGCGATCCCAACCAATCAGGGAGCACGTGGAGAAAGCACTGGGATTACTGGGGGGAAATGCAGCTGTCTGGATGAAGGCAGGACTTCCTGCCCTGGACATGGGCGATCCTCCCCAGTCAAGCCCACACTGCTTCTCCTCGAAGCACACAGAGTACTTTCAAATCTTGCTAAACACTGTGTTTTGCAATGCCTATTTTAAACTGTCAATAGCGAGTGCTTTTACTGCTCAAAGGAGGCGATCCACAGTGCAGTTCTCTCCATCTCTAGTTAATTTGAAAGTGCTTGGCCAAGGGAGAGGAAGGGTCACGCCTGCACATCATGTGGCAGATTTTTTCTTTGAAAGAGGCAGAGCGCTTGCTGAGTGGCAAGGAGGCAGGCCTCAGTACACCCTTCCTGTTCTCTCGGCAAAGAACTTGCCAATTAACTAGAGAGATGGGGAGAGACTGCAGCAAACATGGCAGCCCCTGTCGCTTTGGGGCAGAGATATGTCCGAAACCTCTGCACACGCCTAAGCTGGCCTGTGCATGAATTCCTGATGGAGGTGGCCAGGAGTCAACCAGTTCTGAGAAGATTGGTTGTTCTTTCCAGCACTAGCAGTGTTTTCTTCACATCCCTCTCACTGTTCCCAAGGAGAAGGCTCTGACATGGTTAGGACTGGGAAGAGTCTACCTTCATATTCCACATGCTGGGGTCGTGGGACGTGGGACGTGAGAAGGAGGCATGAGGGATCCACTGCATTCCTCGTCATATTCAATACTTCACCAACTTGTGCAGATCTATGCTCCTGAAAATGCAAAATCAGCCAAAGTGCACACACACACACCCCATAACTCATGTTTCTGTGCTTTACTCCATGTGGGGATTTGCATCTTTTTGATCTGTGCTCTTTATTTTGTGTGTTGTTGCGCAGCTAAATTTGCACAAAAATGCACAGAATAAGCAAATCAATCTACAAGCCCCTGGGACCTGGGGAAGTCACTCCACTGCGGAATCCGTGGGGCAGACTCAAGAAATCCAGCCCTGGACAGATTTCTCCTGTATCTCTAACACAAGAGGCACAGAATTCTGTGCTTCTCTTAGGATAGAGAAAGGCTAAAAGGCAGGGGTGCTGCCATGAGATCGGGGGGCGGGGGGGGGGGGGGGAGGCAGCCCCATTCATTGGCTGCATCTTCGCCCCTTTTCTCCTGACCAAGATTTTTTGCTACCCCACCGTGTCGTGGCTCAGCCCACACAGAATGCAGGGTTGTCAATGCTTCTTGGCCATAACAACCCTGGATGGAATATCTGAGTGCAGACACTCAGTGCTGCTATGGCTGCTCCTGATGACCCCAAAGTATAGAAATCGGGCCAGGGAACTCTACCTGCTCTCTTGCCCGTGCTGTGTTCAGAACCATGGGCGTTCTGGAGAGAGGAATCCTTATTATTATTATTATTATTATTATTATTATTATAACATTTCTCATCTTCATGCATCCCACTGAACTGCCACCAAGGGAAGTCCATCTGCCCCCGTTTCTCCAGCTGGCCTTCCTCTGCAGAATTGCTGCTGCAGCCACTTTTGTGGGCATCCTTTGAGAACACAAGTACAAAGAAACATCTAGGCCATCACCTAGTCTTCCCTTCCAAAGCCTGGCTTGCTGCCATATTGCCTGAAGCACTATCTCTTGGCAGACAAACCTGCCCTGAGCCTCAGAGGCCCTTCTCCAGGTTCCCCCTGTCAAACGAAGTGATGAAGTGATGTGGATGGCTGCTTATGAGAGGGTCTTTTCCGTGGTAGCCCCCAGTTATGGCTCCACAAAGGCACTCACCTGCTGATGACACCGAGATCTTTTTGGTAGCAGGTGAAGACACTGTTGTTTTTCCAAGCATCCATTGTTTCAAAATCTGTTGACTCTGTATTTTAAATCTTGATACTATTATTATTCTCTATGTTGGTTTTATACTGTTGTTTTAACATTTTAAAGGGCCCAGAAGGTATAGGAGCCTTTGGACTCCCAGTTCCAAGGTCAGGAAGGAGTGCCACCCTCAGAGCTGAGCATCTGTGCTTGGGTGCCCTTGCTCACGCGGCAAGCATGGGAAGAAAGGCACCAGCTGCTCCTCTGAGTCTGTAGGACCAGGCCTGAAGAAGGGGGGATGAAGTACTCCGAGTGGGGAGGAAATGAGGTCCACCAGGATTTCTTGTTCTCCAGCTTTGTTCCTTCTGTCCTCCAAAGTACCAAAGCCAGAAGGCCAAAAACATCCACCTAATTCAGTGATTCCCACCCTGGGGCACATGTACCCCCAGGGGCACGAACCAGGGCATTGAGGAGTAGCGAAAACCATTGAAAATGGCAGCAAAGGGTGCATGCATCAACAGTGCAAGACGGGATACACGTCAAAAGTTGTGAAATTAATTGAACGCGATGAGGAATGGCAGAGTGGGTTTTCTTCGGCACAGTGAGCCGCGTTCCGTGAGTGAACTCTTCCGGGTATCCTCTACGTCGCTTCTCTTGGTCATTGTTTGAATTTTAAATTAATTTTGCAATTTGTGTTTTATCAGACACAGATAATCCCACCAGTGCGCTACTTATGGACAGTTGCGACATATAAATTTGAAATAACCGCAACTATATTAATTGCAAACATTTTGCTACTAGGAAGGGTGCAATTTGTGGAAACGGGCTGCCAAGGTGCAGAAGGTTGGGGACCACTGACCAAGCTGATCTGCTGGATGACGGAAGGAGCTGACAGCCACCTTCCGCCGCCATGCCTGGGATGCCCAGAATCCTGTGCATTCAAAGGCTTGCGTTGGACCACACTCTAACAGATCTGTTCCTCCCGGCCCAGGGCTTCCAGCACTTAGCTTTTCCACTTAGCTCAGTCTTTCTTTGAGCACTTAGCTTAATCTTACTTTCAGCCTCTGCATCCTCAGGCGAGTTCGGGGTGCTGCACCAGGGTCGCTGCATCTTTTCCCCTGGCAGGCTTCTCATCTTTAATCGTTGCATTTCAGGAAGGTATACAACTACCCTCTCCATGCGGAGAATGGTGGCTTCAATTCGGGTGACACCTCGTCCAGGAATGCCTTCCTGAACAGGAGGGAAACAACTGGAGAATTAAACCGTCAAACTTGGAGAAAGTAGAACTGACCAGTCCCTCAATCCCTGGATGGGGAGGTGAATATGGGAATATTTTCAGAATGGCAAATGCTGTACTGAATATCACTTTTCCTATTTGCACTGGGTAACTTTCCCAAGAGTTCATGGGAAGAGGTGATACCCCAGAAAAATTGTATTATAAGGCCTTGGTCCCTTTATCCTTCTGTGGACAGTAATCAGAGGAGGAGGTGTTTCCTTGAACTATCTTTGAGTACTGCTGAACCAATTTTTATGACGGGTCCTGTCAGTTTGGGTTTCTCTCTCCATCTTAAATTAGGTCCATCCCATTTCCATGTTAGTTTGAGACTTTTTAAAGCTAGTTCATAGCATTTTGTGTGTGTTTCTCTTAATACACACAGTTTGGTACACAATTTAGCCTAACATATACATTTTGCAAGCAATTTTCCATGATGCAGTGCCTGTTATTTTCACTGATAAATGCATTTTGTGCAGACTTTTCTTAATATACATTTTGTAGGTTTTAATTTTTAAAAACTAGAACATTCATGTGTTGAAGGATAACTGAACTCTGGTTGGTGTATTGGTTAGAAAGGGCAAAATTACAAAATGTTCATTAGAATGTAAATGACACAATTCTTTCCCCAGCTCTAAAATTGCCCTCTTCACTGAACACACTAACAAACCAATCTTTTTTTTTTTTTTTTTTGCTTTGGCATTTTTCACATCTGTTCCCAGTCCATATTCACCCAGCCTCCTTCTGCTCTGACTTTTTTTTTTAACTTGAAAGATCCTTTTTTTTTTTTCTGCTTTCTCGCTATCACCTGATGTGCATGGATATGAACATTAAAAGCCCCTTTCTCAAATGTTCTCACTGATGTTGCATATAAATTACCCGGCATTTAAAAAAATGTGGCATTAAAATGCTCTTTCTAAGAGTGGCATTTTTTAAGTGGGACGTTTCAAGGAAGAGACAGAGAAGGGGATTTCCATTTCCACCGTTGCCACAATAAATAGGAGGGCCGCTTTAAAAGGAGCGTCGAAATGTTCTCGAGGCAGGCCGGCTTCTGCGACGTGCGCACTGGCTGTTTGTTCTCCGCTACGAAGCCCTCCTGGCATTTGAACTGCTCCAGTCCGAGACCGGTGCAGCCCGCTCAGTCCCCAATGCAAAGCTCCCCACAGCTTGCTGCAGGCACGGAGGAGGCCCCTCTCTCGGCCAGGAGCATGCTGTGCGCTGCCCACATGGGGTGCGATGCGCCTGCCTCCTCCCCGCTGCTGCAAAAGCGCAGCCACTGCCTTTTGACCCCACTGTCTAGATCAGCCTCTGTCCAGACGTGTCGAACCACACATGCGCCCTGTGGCTGAGCTGAATGGCAGTGCTGGGTGTTCCAGTCAAAGGCATTTTGGGGCAGCGGGTTGGGGAAGGCTGAGCCATTGTATCTTTGCCACCCAAATCTGAATATCTGTCCGAAGCAGGGGTGCTCAGTCTTTCGGCTCCAAGTGCCTTATGCATTGGCAGGGGGGCGGGGTGCAGAACCCCCCTGCCCCAACACACACACACACACACTCCATCCCAGTGATCTTACTGCAGGTAAGATTGCTCAAATGTGTGCCAAGGGGCTTCAGTTTAACTGCCAAAATCCTGATTTGGCTAATCGCGCAGGACAGCTATGAGAAAAGTGCAAGTCAGACGCAGCGGCTGCGCCAGCCATTCGGAAGCCGCATGCTTGGGGGAGTTCATCCGATACCATCCAGGTGCTTTCACGGGTGCCCGTTTGTGGATCTTCCAAAAGGGTCAGACGCATGCTTTCAAAGCATTGCTGAATAATGCGCTGAGTCTCTGCCCTGACCGAGCACGTAGGATCCTGAAGGAATGGAGCTGGCTTTGTTTAGGGGACCTGCCTGAATTTCTGCATGTGTGTTGCTGGGTCAGGCGTTCCTAAGGAGTCTGAAGGAGAGAGTGGTTATTGGATGGAAACCACAAAACACGGGGCAAGCTGGGTGCCTGTGTGTCCATGTCTCCTTCCCTGCTGCCGTCCAGGAAAGAGGGTTGTCAACGCGCACTAAGAAGTGCCAACCACCCCAAGGGGGTTTTAGATTTCAGAGCGAATTTGCCTCCTCATTATGCCGTATTGCTTCTGTCTCTTTGATTCGGGATGACACACATTTTGTGTCAGGTTTTCGCTTCTCATACCACAGGAAGGAGGGACTTGATATCGGGGCGACAGGTTGGCAGCGGCAAAGTCGCTCTGTGAGTCATCAGATTCCACGCTGGGAAGCTCTTTGGGTAGCTGTCTCTTCAGACGCTGGCCTGCACGCAAGATTTTCCTGTTCTCAGCAGACGTAGCAAGAAACGGAAACGGCCATGCAGGAAGCAGACGGACTGGTCTGGCCTGCAGGCCTCTGCAGTTTGCTCAGGAGAAGGTCCCATTTCCCATTGGAGCCAAGAACCCTCCTTCTGCATGGATGTCCCTTGCCATTCCTTGTAGGTTCTCCATGGGCTTTTGGGGGACAAACTCAGGGGGCTGAGAAATACTACGCTTTGCAAGATCATTGATGCACAAGATACAGAGAGAGAAACACCGTCATTAAATTGCGCATTCCAGAGTGACCCATACGTTAGTTTTATAAAATGCCCTGGCTTTTCCTACAGAACTGGAGGCCTGTCTGCTTCCTCGTTACTCCTCCTAAAATATAAGCAGAGAAAGCCGCCCATCTCAAGGTGTGTGCCCTGTTCTCAACCAGTGGCCCAGTCCCCATCTTTTGCCACTTAATCTTGGTCCCTTTCATAGCCAAGTTTTTAAAAGTCAAGTGCAAATTGGCCCACTGCTACATTTCTGTACATCCAAGGGAGGGGGGGCTTGATTGGCCGTTCTTCCCTCTCCTTGTTATTTCATCCCAATTTGACTCTCCGACCACCTTCTGTCTTCAATAAAAGGC
Source organism: Varanus komodoensis (assembly GCF_004798865.1). Lineage (NCBI taxonomy): Eukaryota > Metazoa > Chordata > Lepidosauria > Squamata > Varanidae > Varanus > Varanus komodoensis. The sequence continues at coordinate 4,721,286 of NW_025336481.1, forward strand.
AAGATGCAAAGCGTGTCCCTTAATCTCCAAACCAGCAGCTCACTGCTGAGAAAATGATATAGAGGTAACTTCCAGCATCATACACTTTCTTTTCCATTTATATGCAAATACCGACCTTTCACCCAGGCTGTCTCGAAGAAGTATTTCCTTAAAAATGCAAATGGCATGTTTCTGGCAGTTGCTCCGGCTGAGGCTTTCTTATGGTATTATTACTATTATTATGTCTTTTAACCTTGCCGGGGCTGGAAAAACAACTGCCAAACAACGCCCTAGCAGCTATTTATTTTCCCATCCTAAATCCCAGGCTGACCAATTAGGTGATGGGGGAGTTGCAGAAACAATGCGGGGCATGGTGAACCTGGAGGGCACTCACCCGGCGGTTGTGCAGCACAGGTGAAAGGCCAGCGGTGGAATGGGAAGAGGCGCTGGGGCGAATGAGCCCAACAGACAGGTAGCCCCATCCTCCATCGCCGTGCTTTTCATGCAATGATTCCTCCCGCTCCTGCGATTCAACAGCCAGAGGCTCTGCAGAAATGTTGGACTGCAGCTTACCTTGCTCCCAGCTAACATGGGTGTTTGCCAGGATGGGAGCTGGCGCCCGATGTACCTGGAGGGCACCGGGTTGGAGGACGCTGCGGTGCACATGGCTTTGCCGGCAGCTGGCTGAATGGACAAAACCTTGGCTCAGTTCCAAATCCCCTCAAAGGCGCCAAGAGGAAGGAATCCTGTTGGAATTGCCGAAATTCTGAGGTGAAAGACACTCCCTTTCATGGGGCTCTGGAACACCCATGGCCAAAACAAAAGCATTCTTTTAAATCCCCCCACCGGGGGTTTTTATGTGGCGGGGGCCCAGTTCATATCTTAAAAACCCCCAATTCCACATGTTAGATACCAGTCTAGATCACAGAAACATAGAAACTGAGCAAGTCAGAAGGGGCCTCCCAAGCCATGTAGTCTGACCCCTGGCTCCAGCTGGCTCCACTCATGACATGCCCACCATGTGCATGTCTAGCCTATCCTTGAACACCCACACTGATGGGGCCTCTACCACCTCTCATGGAAGCCCATTCCACACCCTGGGGGTCCTAACTGTCAGGAAGTGCTTCCTGGCATCCAGATGGGACCTTGGTTCCCTGAGCTTTGCTCCGTTGGAGCACATCCTGCCCTCCTCTGCAGGGGAGAACAGGTCTCTACCCACCTCCATGTGACACCCCCTCACATACCTGTATGTCGCCAACAGATCCCCTCCGAGTCTCCTCTTCTCCAGGCTGAAGAGACCCAGCTCCCTCAGCCTTGCCTCATACGGCATCCCCTGCAAACCGGCCACCAACCTTGTGGACCTTCGCTGCACTGACTCTAACCTGCCCATGCAACTAATTTTTTAAAAGATGTAGCTCCTCAATACAGATTCAAAGTAATGGCTCTTTCAGATCTCAGATCAGGGTGCCGACTATCTGGGGAAGGCCGGGCTCCTCCTCCTTTCTCTTCTTGCCTTGGCCATGTCTCCTGCTCCCAACCCATCACCCACAGCTACTTCTTGAAAGCACTCCCTCTTTGTTCAGCGACAGGATGGGACTGCTCTCCTCCCCTAGTGTCCTCTACTAGCAGGCCATGTACTCATCCCACTGCCCTCCTTTCCTTTGTCCTGGTGCCTGCAGAGTTGACCCCCGTTATGCCCAGCTGTCAGTGGAAAACACCTTGAAGGCGTGTTTCACTCCTCGGTGAAGTTCTGGCCCACCTGAAGCAGCAGCTTCCTCTCCACCCCTCTTTCTTCTCTTGATTAGGAGAGGGAAGCAAAAACAGGGCTTGTGTATCGAGCCTGAGCCACCCTCGAGCTTCCATGCAGGCCACCGAAGAAGGAGCCAGCAGGAAGGGGCAGGCAAACCCTTCCCGGGAACGCCGGGCCTTTCTCTAGGGTCCTGTGCAAGCTGCATGCTATGCATAGTTCTGGCTCGGCTGCTCCGGGAGAAGGGCCTCGTGTCCGGTGTCCAGCGATGGGAAATTCCATCCGGCCATTGTTCTGTGGCCCTGCCCACCAGGGATGTGCCAGGAATACATTTTGCAGGTGGGAATCCATTGGATTCCCTGGGCTCAGCTCCTCAGACTCTGGTCCACTTTGTCTCGGAGTGCACATGTCCTGCATCTGTGGGGCACTCACCTGGAACTGCGCCCCACATGCTGCACGAGCCGTGTGCCCCTGATGCACCACTCACAGCAGCCTCCGCTTGTGCTTCAGAAGGTTGCCGGTTGTGCAGGCGCTGCCCCACAAGCATCCGTGGACGTCTTCTTGGCTCGGCTTGCTTCCCAAGACCAGGCTGAGCGCAAGAGGAAGTCCATGAAGCCTGGAGGGACAGATCACACTTACTGTCCACATCAGTGCAAGCATACCTTTGAAGCTATAAGGCCGGGGAGCCAAACATCCAGCCAGGAAACAGACCCCTTCCCCTGGTCCCACCTGCTTTTGGGGGACAGGACAATGACAACAGTGATGATACCAGCTTTTTAAAAAATGATTTGCATCCACGAATAGCCTCTCCAAGGTGCAGCGTGAGCACGTTGAAGACACTTTTGATGGCGGGCAAAATGGGGGTCCTCAAAAGCCAGCTGTCAAACTGGAGATGGTGATCTCCATCCAGGGGAAAGAGGCACGAAGGGACAAAAGGTGTGTCGAGCCAGAAATGTGCTGCGATTCAGCGGGGGGCAGGTGGGTGTTCCGTGACGTTCCCTGAAAAACGCACCGTGAGAATAAGAGGCAGGGGATGCAGACCACAGTGAGACCGATCAGCTGTCGGCCACGTTGTGGCTTCTCGCTTCCTGCTGGGGCACGTTGCATCATGTGAACTCACCCGGTGTGTTATTGCTGGATCGCCCCTTTTGCGTGTTTTCTGTACCAAACGCTGCCATGCTTAATTGCCCTTTGTTTGTTTAATCTCTTTCCCGCTCTCCTTCAGGGGAAAAAAGACCTACATCCATTGTTTCTGTCCCACGTGAATATTATTTACTTAAGCAAAGCATTGAGTGATGCCTGGAAAATTTAGCTCTTGAAGCGTGCATTTAATTTAAACCCTAATACAGAATGTTAAACTGTATATTGCACCACTAATAGCTAATCATTAAAACCTATTAATTGAGGTTTAACTGCTGTGTAATAGAGATAAATGATGCTCCCTCCGTCAGTAAATATGATGTAATATCTGACTGGAATAAAAGTGATGCCAGCCACAGTCTATAAATAAGGAAAAGCAGGCATAATTTCTTAGGAAGAGGCTGCTAACAAAACAAACATGCCCCAGACATTGCTGAAAGCCAGTAGGATGGCTATGTATCTAGATTTTGGTTACATTTCTATCCTGCCAAATAGCCAAAGCTCTCTGGGTAGTTCACACCAATCAAAGCTATAAAACTCAACATGATGGAATACATTTTAGAAGTTTAGAAGTACAATATAAAATTTTAAAAATAGTAACCCAGTAGAACTGGGTAAAAGCACAAAGATTTAAAATATGGTACCAGATTCAATGCCGGAGGAGACTTCTGCGAGTCCCTTGGACTGCAAGGCGATCAAACCGGTCAGTCCTAGAGGAGATCAACCCTGACTGCTCTTTAGAAGGCCAGATCCTGAAGATGAAGCTCAAATACTTTGGCCACCTAATGAGAAGGAAGGACTCCCTGGAGAAGACCCTGATGCTGGGAGCAATAGATGGCAAAAGAAGGAGGGGACGGCAGAGGATGAGGTGGCTGGAAGGAGTCACTGAGGCAGTTGGTGTGAACTTAAGTGGACTCCGGGGGCTGGTGGAGGACAGGAAGGCCTGGAGGAATGTTGTCCATGGGGCCGCAATGGGTCGGATGCGACTTTGCGACTAAACAATGAACCAAATTCAAAAGAGATCCCCATTGGCCCCACAATTCCCTTTGCATTGTTTCCCTTTCCTTTTGAAAACATATTCTAACATAGGCTCAGAACTGTATCATTTTCCCAAGCGATCCTCATCCCCACCCTGAGCCCCGGTTTCAATTCCTCCACTGTCTAAGGAACTGTGCAGGCCAATGAGGAAGAAGCCGGTGGTGTTGGCGGGGAGTGGTGCATCTTGGGATTGAGTTGCAGTCGCAGTGGCTGATGGGATGCATGTTCCCAGCCAGAGGTTGGCTGGGGAGGAGGATGCAATCCATGCTAACATAGATACCACCAGACTGTCTGTTGTTTAGATAGTGGAAGAACCCTGTGAACTTTGACAACCATGCAGGTTGCTTGTTACATTGTGTGAAGCCAGCGATAGCGGATGCTCCAGAGATTTCAATCCTGGCATGGAACCAGGAGGCTGCATGGAGGAACGTGGTCTTTGGCTTGTGGTCTTGCAGGACTGCCTTCATCTGTGTGCTATTTTGCCACCAGGCAGCTGGAGAACGTGGCTCATGGGTGTCTCTTTTCTTTAGAAAATAATCAAAATGTTTCCGTCCTGCTGTTGTGCTCAGAGGTGATGCAGCTGCTCAGAGCATCCCTTTGCTTCAATCCTGGCCAGTCCACGATTGTGATGGTACAGGAAGAAGTGGCAGGGTGGGCAGCCGGCGGTGCAGCTCAGTTCCAGGGACAACTGGCCGTACCAGGACATGCTGCAAAGCTGAGCAACACAGCAGGATAAGCAAGCCCCGTTGTGGCCAGTGACTGGTGGTGGAGTCACCTTAGAAGTTCCACAGGGAGAGTAAAATGAGGTCCAGTCCTGATGAGCAAATGCCAGAGGGAGCGCACTGCTCGAGGTTGCTGCTCTGGGGTCTAATGCGCCTTAGAGGTAATTAGAGAGCGCTCACAGAATCCCAGGATCTTGGCCCCTACATGCTCCACCTTGGACAGCGAATCCCTTGCAGTTGTCTGGTGGCCTTAAAGACCACGCCGACCTCCAGAAATTCTGCTCTTGCTAAAAGGTGGGGTGCAGATCAGAAGGGGCGCCTGATGGTTGTTGGAGTGGAGCTTCCAGCAGGCCAAGGAAGTATGGTCAGTGGTGAAGGATGATGGGAGTTGCTGTCCAACAGCACTGGGAGGGCCACCTCAAGGATCTTTCACCTGGACTGAATTGGACTGCTGGCCTGCCAGTGCAAAGTTGGAGAGGAGAGGAGAGGAGAGGAGAGGAGAGGAGAGGAGAGGAGAGGAGAGGAGAGACCCCGTGACAATCCACCCAGGCTGAAGACCGGGACTCCTAGAGCGATTGCTTGAGGGTACTTGCGAGGTTCTGCCATCGGCCTCTGTCAGCTGCGGCCCTCGTTGCTGATGCTCTCTCTTTCTCTTCCGTCCTCAGAAAATGAGTACCGAGGCAAACTGCTGAGTCAAAGGTGGACCCGTGGAGAAAAGATCAGCAGTTGCGAGACAGCAAAAAGCCTCCACAGCGGGCACATCAAGGTGAGAACGCAAATCGTCCTCAGAAAAGAGCTGTACTAGACCCAGCCGAGCTGGTGCATCACCAGAACCAGGAGGCCGAAGTGCATTATCATTAATGTATTAATTAATTTCATTTCTATGCCACACTTAGTAAAAGCTCTCTGGGCAGTTTACAACAAAGGATAAAAGCAGTAAGTGCGGCATTTACATATGTAAATGTATACACACGGGTACACATTTAGAAATGGTAGCTATAATTGAAATAGAAGTGCAATCTATCTCACCACAGTGTGGAAGGTGAGCTTTGCACCTGTTGCTCTGGGGCTAAGCACCGACGGGATGGCTCTCCTAGCGTCTGCTTCTTTGACTCCAAACCAGGAGTTGACGGGACCCCTCTGAAGGGAGGCTTTTCCTCTGCAAACTAGGACGTCTGCCCATCGTACTGGTCAAAACATAGCCACACGTGTCCCACACAGCTCTGCATGACCAGAGGCTGGGATTCTGGCCATTAGCTTAGCAGGTTATCAAAACCAGGGGAATAACAGTCTGCAGGTCTCTGGGTGCCAGACTCTTGTCTGGATCATTGTAGGAAATTTGGAAGCTCCACCCTTGGAAAAGTCCCCGGGGTCTGAACTGCAGCTCTGAATTCAGGGATGTGTTCACAGCTGCTGCTGTTCTTTCTGAATTGCAAGGGTAATTTCGGAGCCAGCATTGGGTGGTGGGTTTTCAGGGGATGGGGAGGAGAAGTGAAGCTCCGCCAGGATATAGGGTTCCTCCTCCTCATGAGCAAGCCTACAGCACTTAAACAACCACAATCAACTGATGAGTGAGTTGTAGACCATCCTTGCCTCCGTGCTCCTCCCATCATCCTCCAGTGCATGCCCATCATCCTCCAGTTCAGAGAATGGGCAGCCATATTGGATGGTGCCCACAAGGGCTTTGTCCAGGGCCGTATGTGTCTAAATTCCAGCTACTGGGGAAGGTTGCTACCTTGGTGCCCGTGAGCATATCTGGCTGGATGCTTTTGAAATCAATGCACGGCCTGAGCACATGGGTGAGGGTCATTTTATTTATTTATCTTATTTATTAAAACATTTCTATGCCGCCCCATTCGCCAAAGCCTCGGGGCAGCCCACAACATTAAGCTAAAATACAAACATTGAGTTAAAACATTCACTTAACATAACATTAAGCTAAAATGTTTGTAAAATACAAACATTAAGTTAAAATACAAAAAATAACAATATAAAATAAGTTTCACACACAGCCCCGCATCCATACTCCTTCTCCATCCACCCCCACCCAAATGTCCCAAAATTCCATAGAAGCAGACAGGCGCCGCGATCTAACCTTGGCCCTTCAGGTGTTTCGACCTCAGTTCCCATGATTTCCAGCCAGCATAGCCATAGGCCAAGCAGCCTGGGTACCATGGGCCTTGTAGTCTGACACATCCAGGGGGCACCAGGCTGTGCAACATTGTCATGCACATTTATCTAGGAGTAAGTCCTGCAGAGCTCAGTAGGGCCACTCTCAAGACACACGCACTGGAAGTTCTTCCTTAACCCCCATTAAACTGGCAGTGCTTGAGCACTGGTGCCCAGTCCTCCCTTCCATCGGGGTGGGGAACCTACAGCCCCGAGGGCATTGGCAGCTAACTCTCTGCAGGCAACCAGCCCAGATTTCTGGAAAAAGCATGTTGCCTTTGCCCAGCTGTATGGGGTGGGAAGGGAGAGGGAGAGCAGGTGACAGGAAACGGAAAGGCGAGCAGAGGAAGGGGCAGCAGGGGAGGGGAGGCCCCGCCTACTTTTGGTTCTGGCCCCACCCACCATGGACTTTGGCCCCGCCCACTGCCAGTGTGCAGTCCTCATCGGATGGCCTCTGAAGAAATGTGTGACCCACGACAGAAATTAGTTACTCCGCTTCTGCCCTGCATATTCTTGGATCATGAATCATGCCTGGTTTTGTTTTGTTTTTTTTTGGCATTCATAAAAATCACATACTTAAATGCATATTTAAAGAAAAGCAATGTGATTTTTGCATTGCTGTAGACCAAGGGATGGGCGCAGAATCTCTTTTGTGTGGAAAGTCCACCAGATTCCCTGGTTTTGGCTTCCCAGATTCTGGCCCACTTTGCAGCAGCCCGGTCTGAGTTCCTGGTTTATTTTACCTTGTATAAACAGCGGCAGCAGTCTATATGTTTCATTTCTCACCATATCACCAAAATACTCCCATTTTCTGCAATTTCTATGTTTTATAATTCCTCATTACAGGAAGGATATAGCCACGTTAGAGTCAGTGCAGTGTAGGGCCACAAGTTTGCAGGGGATGGGGTAAGAGGCGAGACTGAGGGAACTGGGTCTCTTCAGCCTGGAGAAGAGGAGACTCAGAGGGGATCTGTTGGCGACATACAGGTATGTGAGGGGGTGTCACATGGAGGTGGGTAGGGACCTATTTATTCCAACGGAGCAAAGCTCAGGGAACCAAGGTTCCATTTAGATGCCAGGAAGCACTTCCTGACAATCAGGACCCCGAGGGTATAAAATGGGCTTCCACGAGAGGTGGTTGAGGCCCCATCAGTGAGGGTGTTCAAGGATAGGCTGGACATGCACTTGGAGGGCATGTCATGAGCAGAGCTGGCTGGAGCCTGGGGTCAGACTAGATGGCCCTGGAGTCCCCTTCTGACTCAGTTTCTGTTTCTATGCATTCTCTTCACTCTCTTGGGCCATGAAATTTGTGACATCCTGCTATAAAGCCACATGTCTATCTTTTTCATGGCAGTCTGTGTTAAGCACAATTCCATGCCATACAGTAGCACTGAAAATGCCTAAAATACACAGTACATATTATCAGGACTATTTTTAAGTTTTTTTTGTTACATGTTACATTTCCCATCTTAAAAAGCTACTCTGAGCCTTCCTTATTTATTTATTTATTTATTAAAACATTTTTATGCCGCCCCATTCGCCGAAGCCTCGGGGCGGCTTACAACATAGATAAAACAAGTTAAAATCCATATAAAATAATCTTAATTAAAACACACATTATAAAATAAGCCGCCCTGGCCAGATAAAATTCAATTGTATTTAGCATTTAAAATGTTGCTTAAATAAAAAGGTCTTAGCCTGGCGCCGAAAAACAAATAACGACGGCGCCAGGCGGACCTCTCTGGGGAGCGCATTCCATAACTTAGGCGCCACCGCTGAGAAAGCCCTTCTCCGAGTAGCCACCCTCCTAATTTCTCTCACGGAGGGCTCCCGGAGAAGGGCCTCTCCCGCCGATCTCAGGGGGCGACTGGGCAAATATGGATGTAAGCGCTCCTTCAGGTAACCAGGACCCAAGCCGTTTAGGGCTTTATAGGTCATTACCAACACCTTGAATTGGGCCCGGACTTCAATGGGGAGCCAGTGAAGCTGACGGAGAACTGGCGTCATGTGAACATAACGTCCAGTCCCTGTCAGCAGCCTGGCAGCTCTATTCTGAACCAATTGAAGTATCCGGACCGTCTTCAAGGGTAGCCCCACGTAGAGCGCGTTACAGAAGTCAAGACGGGAAGTCACCAGCGCATGAGTCACTGTTGCAAGGCAGTTGTACTCCAGGTAGGGGCGCAGCTGATGAATCAGCCGAAGCTGGAGGAAAGCGCTCCTCGCCGCTGTTGTCACCTGAGCTTCAAGTGAAAGCTCCGGGTCGAGGAGCACTCCCAAGCTGCGGACCTTGTCCCTAGGAGGGAGTGCAACCCCATTCAGGACAAGGTTCAGGTCACCTTCTCCGAAGCCCGAACCGCCAACCAACAGGACCTCCGTCTTGTCTGGATTGAGCTTCAGTTTATTGGCCCTCATCCAGCCCATTACCTCGGCCAGGCACCGGTTCAGTACAGCCACTGCCTCACCTGGATTGGTGGAAAACGAGAGGTAGAGCTGGGTATCATCAGCATACTGATGGGTCCGCAGCCCACACCTCCTGATGACCTCTCCCAGCGGTTTCATGTAGATATTGAACAGTAAAGGGGACAAAATGGAACCCTGCGGTACCCCATGGCAAAGCTGCCATGGCGCAGAGCCATAGTCCCCCAACACCACCTTCTGGAATCGGTCGTTGAGATAGGAGCGGAACCACCGCAAAGCGGTGCCTCCGACCCCCAATCCCGCCAGCCTATCCAGAAGGATACCATGGTCGATGGTATCGAAAGCCGCTGAGAGGTCCAGGAGAACCAACAGGGACGCACTCCCCCTGTCCTTCTCCCTGCACAGGTCATCGTACAGGGCGACCAAGGCAGATTCAGTACCGTACCCGGGTCTGAAGCCGGACTGAAATGGGTCCAGATAATCAGTTTCATCCAAGAGTGCTTGGAGTTGTCCCGCCACCACTCGCTCTAACACCTTGCCCAGAAACGGGATGTTGGCCACTGGTCTATAGTTAGCGGCCATCCCTGGATCCGCTTATTCTAACTTTTATTTTTTTAGATCATGTGCGATCCTCATTTCACTGACTTTATCAAATACTCTTTGTTATCTAATTTTTAGCTAGCAGTACTCCATTATCTGCATATCAAATGCTATTGATAATCTCTCATTAACAGTGATATCGTCATTGAAATCAGGGAGTTCATCTTTAAAGATGTTCTTGGAGTACAAATAAAAGCAAGGAAGAAGGTATGCGTCCTTGCCATACCCTCTTTGTAGCTCTTTATTTGCTGTCATCTGAACTTCAACTTTCACTGCAGCTTTTTGTTACCAAGACAAGTTTATGATACCTCTTGAATGGAAGTCTTTGCTTACCAGCAGCTTCACTTACTTTGCATGTTCTACTTTGTCAAAAGCTTTCTCACAGCCAGTAAAGCAAGCAATGTTCATGCTTTCTGCATCTTTCCCCAAGCACACATATGCGGAATAATGCTTGCCTGGTTCTGAATTTGGCTCTTCGGAAGCCAAATTGTGTTTCCTGCTCCCTCTTCATGTTACTTCCAAATTCTACCATGCATTGTTTTCAAGAAAACCCTTTTTTAAGTTTCATCCAATGTATGATCCTGTAATCACTACAAATTCCAACATTTTTCTTTTGCAGCAATGCAATAAGTACTGACTTTAAACAATTCTCAAAGAACGATTCCAACTCTCTAGATTTGGACAAACAGAGCCACTACAACACTGAAATTATTGCCTTCTGTTAACTTTATAATTTCCCTGAAAACATTATGATTAAACTTAAATTTCATCCTGCCCTTAACTAATCCTGACCAAAATAAGAAGTAGTTCAGCCTTTTAGAATGGGAAAAAATGCACCGCTGCCAAGAGGCCACAAAAGGACGGGACTGGAGGGAAGAAGGTGGCCCACTGGGCAACCCTGGATTTGGCCCTTAGACCCAAATTCTGCAAGCCAACATTTCAAGATTATCAAACTCCTGGGACAATTGGATTGTATAGGATGGGTAAAAATATTCTAAGTAAAGAAATAAAGTCAGAACCCAAATGCTAGATCACCAGGCTATCTCTTGGAGGCCTGAAGTGTGGGCAGCCCATTTCCATCACAGCTGGTCATTGCAGGAGCTGTAAATCAAGAATTGGATCTGGGTTTTTTCCTTTCCTTCCCCATCCATTTTTTCCCGTTGTGATGTTTCTTTTCAGATTGTAAATGTGACCGTAGGAATGTTATTGTTTTTATGGACCAGCAAGCTGGCACGGGGGCCTCTCCCGGACTGAAGGGCAGGACATATACATGTCTCCAATAAATCCATAAATAACCAGGAGCAGAGGAATGTTTTGCTATCACCCTTTGCTGATAGCTCCCTCAAAACTGGCCCCCACAGGTTTTTCTCACCGAGGAAGGAAAGGGAACATAGAATCCTCCAGCACAAGGATGAAAACCAGTGTTTTCAGAGTCTATGTCAAGGGTAGGTTGAGCATCTGCTGAGGAACCATGACCCACCAGGAGCTGAAAACTGCTTGCTTGCCTCTTGGAAAAGCAGGACTCACTGGACGATGGGACCACAGAGGGTGTCTGGCCGGGAGCCCCCAAACCTTGGCACTTGCTGCTTTTATTTCCGTATTTTAACTCCAGAGAGTGACTTGCTTCTCCCCAAATAAACTCTAGTGTGACCCTAAAAAGGCACTTCGTGCTAAGCCCAGGCACTGCAACTCAGGAGATGCTGCTTGGAAACTCGCTGAGGCCGCATCTGAAGGTCCTTTGCTCCCAAACTCGGTTTCTTTCCCAGTCAAAAGAGGCATAATAAATATCAGCAAGACAAGCTTTGAATTGAGGACCAGTTTAAAAGGCTCCCCGTTCCCTTTAAGACAGTGTGTCAAAAGACACTCCTGGCAAGCCAGGTGAAAGGCAGAGACACTGGAAGAGCTAAATGAGCCCCTTCTTTAATTAATGAAGTAGCCCTCATTAGAAGTCTTCCTAAGAGGAAAGCAAGTTGGAAAAAGAAAGTCGGCGCTGTTGTTTTGACACAGGAGGGTATTTCACGAAAGAGATACAGCTGCAACTTTTTGAAAAGGAGGAAAGGAGAAAGGCGGAACTGTTGAAAGTTCAGGCTAAGTTCTCTTGCCAGAAGATTAGGGGGCTTTTATGAAGGGACGCTTCCTGTCCTATCTGGGTCCCACTGAAACACGGGGGCCTGTGTCCCCCTGGCAACAAGACATCATCTTGTGAGGGTGGAAACGGACTCCGTGCGGAGCAGCTGAACCAGCCTGGATCCATAGACTCGCTGCCAGTGAGCGGGGGCTCACAGTGGCCCATTGACTGGAAAAGCTGCACCTGGCGCATCCCCCAAAACTGCAGGGTCTTCACAGGTTACGGACCTCCAGGTATCCGCAGCACTGAAAATCCAAAACAGGGAGAGAATTTGGGTTTCTTCCTCACCTTTTTGAAAATTCCCGGAATAGGGATGGGTGAATCTGTCCATCTTGGCCTCGCTTGCCCTTCTTGAGGTCATGCTTATGGAACTCCTTTCTTTTTAAAGCATTGCAGAAACATCCAGCTTTGGGTGTTGAGTTTTGCTAGTACAGATGTCCCAGCAAACGGTAAAGATTGGATTGAGGGCAGATGTCTATGAATCCAGCTTCCAGATTTTTTAGCAGACTGAATTTTTTCCCCAAATAATGAGGATTCTGTGGATTTGCCAACCAGATATTTTAACACATAATTTTGGGAAGATTTGTGCAAGTTTGCATTAGTGCTAATGCATATTTGCAAACAGGAATGAAATTCTTATATGTCCATTTACAGGGGAAAAAATCCAATTCTGCCAATAAGCAGATATGGATGACCAGCAGGCCACAAAACACAGACAGAACAAATTTATCAAAATGTATACATTCCCACAGGTATGCATCTTTGTGTCCATTTTATTATTATTATTATTATTATTATTATTATTATTATTATAACATTTCTATGCCGCCCCTTGCCGAAACCTCGGGGCGGCTTACAACATGATAAAATACATTGAAATACAATAGTACATAATAGTACATAATAAATTACCATTTTAATGGGCACATTTTTGCAAATTCTTTCTTTTGCAAATTTATATTCTTCCTTTTTCCTGAAAGGAACTCCAGGCAGCTTAAATAAATCTTCCCCTCCTCTCCTTGTGTCCTCACAACAACCCTGCAAGGTAGGTAAGGCTGACAGTCAGTGGCCCACCCAAAGCCACCTGATGAATTCATGGTCAAGTGAGGACTGAATTCCTGTGTCCTGCGTCCCAGTCCAGCAATATCATCATTAGGGCCACACTGGATCTCAGTGCGTGTCCGGTACAAAGAAGCTGCTCTGCAGCCCGTTTTTCAGTGTTGTTTGTGAAGAAGGACTTCCATCTTGCATTCTCCCCACCACCCAAATTTTGGCTCAGGTGCTTTCGGTTTGAAAAAGGAAATTAGCGCATCATTTAGCATGCAATCTCCCACCAGTTGACGAAGGGGCTGCATTCACACCAGCAAGAGACCTCTTCTTGCGATATAGCCAGCTATAGTCATTACCTTGTCGGGTGCTAAAGGAACAGAATTCCTTGGTAGAGGTTTTCAGATCTGCATTCTTCACCATGCTTTCTAGTGATGCATTTTGGGGCAGATCAGGAGTTTTGCAGCTGCCACTCCTGCAAACCCTGAGCTGCCCACTTTCTGCCAGGAGGACGTAGGACCTGACCTCCCTGGCATTCTGCACTTGACCTCCGTTCATCTCATTAATTTGCAAAATAACTGAGGCCATTTCCAGCGCTCCTCTTTCAAAATACTCCAGCTGTTTCATGAATCATCAAGCGAGTTCAGCTCCCAGAGTTGTATCCAATATTAGTCTGATTTGATTTCTAGTCATTGCAGTGTCTCTGCTGTAAGTAAAATGAGAATTGGGTATGGCTCAAAGAGGCAAAGTTTCAGTGCATCTTGGGTAGCTTTGCAAGGCACCAGATCTTGGGGTCTGGGCATGTGCCAAGGAGGAGGTGGGGGTTCCAACAGGAGACAACTTTAGCCAAAGATACCATGTTCCATTGCAGCTTGACATTTTGCTAAAAGTGGAAGGAGACATTCCCAAGGGACTTGGCATAGCCCTGAATCTCTGTGCACACCAGTATAGGTGAAAGAGGGCGGTGTCCGTGTACCTGAGATTTTTTTAAGCCTGTTACTAGGTCAAAGTCACTGCATCCTATGCAAAAGCTTTAAACCACATAGGCACAGAATTCAGCTTTTAATACTGTCAACTATACGAGTTTTTGCTCTGCTCTGCTTTTATGGGTAAGTTTCTAGCCCTCATGGCTATGCAGCCAGACTTGAAATTGTGTGGGCAATAGGTACTCTGAGTCCCAAATTCAGTGAAATAACTCAGCAAGTGCTGGGTTACGTATTTCAGTCACCCCTTGAAAGCAATTCATCCAGTAAGATCTGTTCCAATTGAGAAATCTGAAGGCCATTCCACCAAAAAGTAGGGAGAACTAGAGAGTGAGGGAAGCGCGCACATGCGCACATGCGCAAGGGGGCACCACTGGCTGCCTTTCTCCACCTGTGGTTTATCCTCTCTGAGTAGATAATTTTCCGTAGGAGTTAGAAAGAACAGGCCATGGCACATGGGCTGCTAGCCAGGGGAGATAAGAACCAAACACCACAAGTGAAGAACAGCTCCTGCTTCACAATGGGCAGGTTCTCACAACATGGCAAACCACAATGGTTGTTTCATCACAGTGGTCTGTCGTGTCATCCAAACCCTGCTGGGGTCCGTCAGCACGGCATCTTTGCTTTGTAGAAACCCCAGTAAGAAACAGTGGCCTGGTCTACGGTTTCCAGACTTCACTGTAGTTTCTCTGGTCCTCCAAACCTGGTGTGAGGGTTTCCATGCCTCTGCTGTGCAGCTACCACAGAGTCCCCTGGAAAGAGCAGCAAGCTTTGCAGAATGGAATGAAACTGCAGGCACAGTGGCTGATGGGATAAGTGCCAACAGCAGGAGGACTGAGCAAGGAGCGTGGAAACCACACAAGCGTCTGACAGACACAGCCAAGCAAAAAAAAAGATCCATGGAAACCACACAAGGTTGGCTGTCATAGGCTCTGGCCAGCTGTGAAGCTCAGTGATGACCTCAGCCCCACTCACAACCTCTCAGCTTTAAGCCTTCCCCACCTACGATCTTGCAAGGATAATGTTTAGGGGTGAGCACAGAAGGATGTGCCCTGCACAGGGGTCCTCAAAGGAAGCGGTGGCATAAAACAAAATATTATTAATAATATGAGTAGCGCTGATAATGATATTGGTATGTTTTCCTTCTGTGCCACCCAATAGCCAAAGCTCCCTGGATGGTTTACGACAGTAATCTCTATGCCAGAGCCAGGCTCCTAGTTCTACACCCAGCAAGTGGCAGGACAAATTAAGAGCGGCGATTGGCTTTTAAGACTCGATCAGCTGAAATTCCAAGTTTTCACTGCTCCTGTCAGGCCATCCCCACAAAAAAATACACCCTCCTGCCTCATGCTGTCCACACATCTCTGATGTGATCCAAACAGCAGGGGTGCTGCGTTCAGGCACAGGGACGGTGAGAACCAACAGAGCCGCCTCTCTTGCTAAGCCTCTGCACCAGCTCGTGCCTGCTTTCCGTCTCCTGATAGGCTCCGTGTTGCTCTGTGAAGGTCAGAAGATGCGCCTTCTTGTGCCAGCCCCGCACATGGCAGCAACAGAAGCGCAGTCGCGCCCGGCGCCCTGCCCTGTATGGGCTTCCCAATCCGCCCCCTCTCACAGCAGCCGCTCTTCCGATCACACGTCGTTAAATGTTTCATTGGCGCCCCTCATTTCTGCAAACGAGAACTGACAACCCAGCTTCGTTAGGCTGTTTATTACACAGCAGTAATTTTTAATTCGGGGCCTAGGGAGGAGTGAATGGCAAACGTGCTCCCGAGATGCAACGCTGGCGAATACCTCATACAAGCCGCATCGGGGGGGGGGGGGGTTTTAACCGCAAAACGGGGGGGTTAGGGGGGGGGGGGGGGGGGCTGAGGATGTATAAAGGAAACTGCCAGTTAATTCAGCTGTGAACATGACTCACATGGGGTGGGATGTCAGGAGAACTTAAATCAAGCAGCTGGGAAGACCCTCTAGGAAAACAATGGGTGAAACTATCTATGAAACTGCAGCTGAGAGCAACAGAATGGATGAAGAAGGTATGTGGGGTGCAGGCTGATTTTTATTTTTAAAAATCATGTTATCCACCCAGCATAGGTATATGGTCGTTTGCTTCCTCCGGGTTTCTCCAACCTGCAAGCCATATGCATAGTGAAAGCGTTGCAATCCAGCTCTGTGGGATCTGTCGCTCCTCGGCTTGCAGACTTCCTCTGGTGCTTGGAGCTGTCTTAAAAAGTGAGCTGAGCTGAGAGGAAGTCTGCAAGCACCCAATGAACCCCGGTTGTGCCACCAGCAACCTCTTTCAGCAGCAGGCACAGATAAAGGCTGCAGGCCGTGTGCTCAGGAAAGGGACCCACGCACCCTTCCTGGTGAGCACGTGGCATGCCCCCGGGAAGCCGAACTCACGGCCGGAGTCCAGGGACCCAAGCCCAGGCAATCTGATGGATTCCCACCCCCAAAACGGATTTCTCACACATCCCTACATAGTGATTCAAAAGGGCAGAAGTAGCTACGTTTCTATTAAAATGCAGCCCAAGCAATTTCTATTAAAATTCACCCGGCCCTACTTTCTGCACACCAGTTCTCTGTACAGGGAAGCTGTCCTGGTGATTTTTGCTAGGCCCCTGGAAACGCTAGACTTCCCCCAGAGAAGGTGGGAAACACTGTAGGAGCTTCTCCATGGTCCGTTGAGGGCGAATGCCTTTATCAACGGAGAGGGCAATCCCTTGTTTCCTGCGTGCGGAATCCTGGAACCACAGGGCAGCTTGCAAACCTCCTCCAAGATCAGGGAAGGCACTTGGATGTCAGAAGGGAAAGCAAGAGATCCACCCCAGCACACTGACTGCTCGTTAGATGGGGCTGAAAAGCCCATCTAGGAAAACTTCAGAGAAGCCCCGGAAGCAAGAGTGCTTCTGCTGCTATTCCTGCCCCGTTAGCTTCAGCCCTGCAGGGTCCTGAAAGCTTAGAAACCTCCCAGTTTAGGAGCTTTGCAGGACCACAGCCGGAGTAAGGGGGACTTGCCAGGGTTGTGCTACAACCCACTCCTGTTTCCATTG
Organism: Varanus komodoensis; assembly: GCF_004798865.1. Classification (NCBI taxonomy): domain Eukaryota; kingdom Metazoa; phylum Chordata; class Lepidosauria; order Squamata; family Varanidae; genus Varanus; species Varanus komodoensis. The sequence continues at coordinate 4,738,307 of NW_025336481.1, forward strand.
TCCAGCTTCGGTACTCACCATTTATCATTGTGGTTTCGCTGTATGTCATTGAACACGTACGTAAAGATTTTAAATAATGTTGAATGTTCTCTTGACTACTGGGGAAGGTAATTAAGAAACTTTTCAGATAAGTCACTCAATGTGGTGGCTAGATGGTTTCCCAGAATTTTTTTCTTGAAATACAGAAAAATGGTGTTTTTGGTGTATAGGCCTTGATATGGTTAGGTGCCATTAAGTTGACTGCAATTTATGGTGGACCTCCAAAATGGCCTGCCCTCCACAGCCTGCTCAGCTCTTGTAAACCCAGGATGGTGGCTTCCTTGAAGGAACTGATCCATCCATTTCCTGGCTGGTCTTCCATTTCTTCTTCAGCCTTCAGCTTTGGTTTGTTGTTAGTCGCGAAGTCACGTCCGACCCGTCACGACCCCATGGACAACATTCCTCCAGGCCTTCCTGTCCTCCACCATCCCCCGGAGTCCACCCAAGCTCAACTTTGGTTAGATACACCAATAAAGGGAAACTAGATGGAAGAGGTGTTGCATTGAACCCCTTTCGGTGACAAAATGCGATCATTCCTTCTCCCCTGCCCCCGTTTTTCTCCCTTAGCTTTTTGCTGCCTCTGAGCAAATGTAGGTTGTAAGAGAAGAGGAGCAACTCAAACATTTTGATTCTCTTTCTCATCTACGGTTTTCCTGTCTTCAAATAGCCTTTTGAAACAAAACCTCCTTTGAATGATACATATTCAAACATGCTGTCCTTGATCACTTTTGTGAGCAAGTACATGGGTGTTTATATTTTTTTCACTATCTATGTTCTGACATGTCAAATATTTTCAGCCTGCTAGCTCCACCATCCATGATCTAAGATGTCTGCCGTGTCTTCTGAGCTCTGGACTCCTTCAGTTCAAAGGAGCAAATGGCAGGCCTCGCTCTTCTGAGAGCTGCTGGCCAGCCCGGGTGAACCATTTTGGGATGGATGGATGGATGGATGGATGGATGGATGGATGATCGGTCCCCATATAAAGCAGCTTCCCCTGTTCCTGTGGAATAGGGAGGAAGCAGGTGCCAGCAGAAGTAGAGGTAAAGAACCTAGAACCTGGTTCAAGAGCAAGTCATGGTAAGAAATGGCTCTCAAGAAGGGACACAAAAGAAGAGTGACACATAGAGAAGGAAAAGAAAGAGCCAAGAGCTGGAATTGGGAGACTGGACCAGTGTACGCAAGGCCCCCAGTGAGCTCTGGGGAGCCTGGCAGGAACTTGGGCCACCTGAATGGCCTGTACTCACCCCACTCATGCAATCACCTTGCCCTTTTTGTTAGGTGAGCATTTGCACGTACGAGGCACGTGTATGCAAAGTTCTGCAGGCAGGCATTCTGCAACACGCCAGATGTCACCGTGCAATGGGTCCAAGCCCCATGCTGTATGCAGAGACCACACCCTGGGGACAGGTGTGAACCCATATGAATGGGACCTCAGCAGGGAAATGTGAGCCTCGAAGGGAACCCAGTAATAAAAGAGAGAGCTTAAATCAAAGGCCATGCTTCCTAATCCAGAAACCATGCAGTTTAACTCTAGATGTTCGGTCTTGCGGCGAGAAGGCTGTGGGAGAGAGGGAGACACAATAGCCCTCTTCAAGTACTTGCAAGGTTGCTACACAGAGGAAGGGAGCCAGTGTGGTGTAGTGGTTCAGAGCCTGGGACTGGGACTCAGACGATCTGGGTTCTAGTCCCCGCTCAGCCATGGAGCCAACTGGGTGGCTTTGGGCCAGTCACAGACTCTCAGCCCAACCTACCCCACTGGGTTGTTGTTGTGGGGATAAGATGGAGGAGGAGATGCAAGCTGCCTTGAGTCCTTGGTAGGAAAAAGGCAGGATAGAAATCGAAAAAACAAAACAAAGGGAGGATCTGTTCTCCATCATCCCAGAGTGGAGAACAACAGGATAAGGGGCTCGAGTTAAAGGAGGCCAAGTTCTGACTGAACATCGGGAAGAAATTCCTGACTGTTGGAACAGTACAGCAAGAGAACCCATGGCTTAGGGAGGTTGTGAGCTCCCCACTCTGGAGGCATTCAAGATGCAGCTGGACCACCATCGGAGAAGATGCTGTATCTGGAAGTCCGGCACTGAGCAAGGGGTTGGAACCTGACGGCCTTCTCGGCCCCTTCCGACTCTACTGCTCTAGGATGCTATGGCTTTGTAAGATGCACTCAGAGTCACCCCTGCTCTTTCTCTGTCCAGTCAAGAACCCCTTGTGGGTAGCAGCCTGGTCGTGAAATGCAAGGCACAGTCAGTCCCTGTGTCTGTCTGTGTGCACATTAATTTAAAAATGGCAGTTCCTGGGCACCTGGGGGCACAATTCTTGGCTAGCCACACAAGAAGTGCAGCTGCGATAAGTCGATGTGCAAGAAAGAGAGAAAGGAGAAAGTTTCTTGAAAGCATTAAAACGCAGGCCCTGTGCTGAAGGTTTGGCATCAGAGGGTTCCATGAAAGGTTGAAGTCTGCTCAAAAGCATCCTCTGTGGGGAGAGCCAGTCCTTTCAAAGCCTCATGACAGAGACGATGCAGCTGCCTTCAGTGCCATCGCAAAAACCTTGCGATTGTAAATCGGAGGCTGACATTCACCCACCCCCTCAGCACAACTGCCTGCCTTTCTTCTCTTTTCTTCCCCCGTTTGCAAGGGTGGGGGGATAAGGGAAGAGGGGCCCTTATTGGCTATTTCTTTCTGTGTTTCTAAATTGCCAGTGGAAAAAGGTGATGTTGAAAAGGAAGATGCAAGCCACAGCTGTTGATGTCCATCAAGAGGAGTTGGCCGTCTCCACATATCCCCATTATGTTTTCTGCAACCTTTTCTGCTGGCTGGCTCTTTTTTCCATTCCATTAAAAAAATGAATTTATCTGCTAGATTCCAAATTGCCAAGGCATGCTTGAAAACCAGCAGAATGTTTGTCACTATCCCTGGGAAAACTGACAAAATAAAGGGGCAGAGGGGAGGAAAAGAAAACCAGGCTAGATTTCATTTTAGCAAAGAGAGAGAGAGAGAGAGAGAGAGAGAGAGAGAGAGAGAGAGAGAGATCCGGCAATCAAAAATATTAATTCTATTGTGAGGCGTGCATTGGAAGGCATTAACTCTGGCGAACGCCAGGAATGGCATCTTTGAAAGGCTCATAAATGTAATGAAGTCCTTTTGACACCTGCTCCTCTCCCACTTTAAATGTGAGCCATTGGTCCAGAGGGAGTCGAGGCTTTAAAAATAGAAATTATAGTAATTGTCTTCTTGGGTTATTGGGAAGGTTGCAATAAACACGGGGCTCATAAGGCGGTGGCTCTGCAAGACTGTGGTTGACAGGATGCATAAATTACTCCTGTTTTTTTATTTCTTTCCCCTCCCCCTTCTCCACTAGCAAATCACACAGTATAAATCATGGTGCGTTAGTGCTACATGACCACAAGGGAGAATCATATGCATGGAAATTCCATCTGAGACGTTTGCTTCACAGATGACACTTCAGGGTACTTTGTCATCCTTCAACATTTTCAACAAAACAACTTAGAGAACTCCCAGCACCCACCAACCTGCCCTCGTGCAGCTTGGAAGGAAAATGGATTGGCCAGATACAAGAGAAAGAGGGGTGCCGGCAAAAGGGGGGCTTTTTGTAGGTGCTGGCTCCACGTGTTGGTAGTTCCACACAAGGTTAGAAGTCAAGGCTTCTCCAAAGGAATCCTGGGAATTTTGCTCTGCTGAGAAACTGTGTTTGTGGCTCCCGAGCTTCTTGGAGACCTGTAATTTGCAGGGACCCGCTAAACAGTGGGGATTCAATTCTGTCCTGTAGCTCTGCTGACAATCCCCCTTTTAAGAACAGCCTCTCTTCTTTCCTCCTTCACTGAAGAGCGGCAGATCACGTGGCTGGCAACTAGCACTTACCGATGACTCTATGCCAGTGGGCAGGGGATACACTTTGTTTTCATTAGACGCTCTCCCAGTGAAGGGACAGAGAGGGGAACAGCATGTGCCTTTCCACACAGCTCATATTTCAGCTGCTGCCTCCAGCCATACGATTCTACCCCCATAAACACACACACCCCTTCTCTTGGTTCATTTCATTCCACAGCATCATCTTCTGTGCTCATACAGGGGGTTCTGGCAACACACAATCACTGGCCAACCCTTTGTGTGGAACAGTGAAAAGAATCAGTCTTTCTCATGCTGGAGAAAAAATTGTGCTCCAATTTAAGAGAGGCTGTCAGAACTTTACAGGATGCATGCATGGCTGTCCGGCAGGCCGCAGGGAGAGGACTTCAGACCTCATGCATGGCAGTACCCTGGGTCATCTCTCCTACACAAACAAACCCCAAACATTAATAGGATATAACATGGGGGAAAGCAGAAACGAAAATGGCATAACTAGCAGAAAGGACGGGCATCTCATTTTAGAGTTCTGAACATGCTCACAGCTGCTTGTCTAGATTCCTAGTGTGGAAACTATCTTATTTCCCAATTTTTGAGAAATAATTTTATAACTTCTTTCCAGTAACTCTTCATCAATTTGCCTCACTCTCCTACTGTTATATTGTGGGTCTTAGCATGGCTTTCACTATCAGCTGAAAGAAATGAGCTTTAGGCTTAGAGCAGATATATTTTCTTCCACACTTGACAGTGCAACCAATCTGGAGTAGGGGCTTTCCTCTCCCTGGCTGTTCCCTCTCCGGAAGATTTAGACAAAACCTGAGTGGCGCAGTTTGTTATTAGAGCTTTACAAGTTACAAAACAGCATAAATCAAAGTCAGGCTTTCTTTGAGATGTGGGAGAATTCTGTGGGAAGAGGTGAATCTTCCCTGAAGCTCCCATTGCTGGTAGAAAACCTCTCGGGAATGAACAGGAGAAGTGGGGCAGCCCCCAGCAAGGCAATCCTGTGCTTATAATTGCACTGTTGGCCTGTTTTTAATGTTGTTAGCTGCTCAGAGAGCCCTTCGAGGCCTATTCAGCAGCCTATAAATTTGAAAATGAATGAATGAACGAACCCATCAAGAATGTCTCACTGAAACTGTGTCCTGTGCAAAATTCTCACAGGATTTTACCCCAGGCAAAGTTCCACCAGGCAGCCTTGCATGGCACACTGCAAGGTGATTTTGCCCAATTAATAAGTGCACTTGGAAGTTACAAATATTATTTATTCATGATGCTGTTCCTTACCGAACAGTGCGTTCGAAGTCCAAAAATTGGAGAGGCGATTTGAATGCGTTTGTCTGTGTGCAGAATTCCACTGTGTGGAATCTCTATGCTGGAGATGAAACATAATATTGCTTTTCTGGCCCATATTTCCACAGCTGAACAAAAAATACAAGGTTTGCTTTAAAGAAACCAGCGGAGTGTCAAGGGGAGTGCAATGACTCATTCTCACAACCAATTTTGAGGGTTGCCCATTTATTTAATTTATTTATTCACCCATCCGTTTCATTGCATATCTCACCTTTCTATCAAAACTGACACACGGAGAGGTGTATGCACGCACATTAAAATGCAAAAGTACAGCATTAAAAAAACCTCCAAACCAACAGCCACACTTACAGGCCAAAGGGCAACTTGAATGGGTGGAAGGACAACCAAGAGAGATCCACTGGCTCCGTTGCCAAATCCTGAATCCAGCTTGCCCACTTCCATCTGGTGTATTGGCTGCATCCCAGTTCCATGGCCAAAGCATAAATGCTGTTTGGTTTCTTTTCCAATCTCTGCTCTGCTTCTTTGTCAACCGATTCCAAGAAAAGAGGTGCAAAATTGATAAAGGAGCCAGAAGGAAACCCCTGTGGTGAAAGCCTGGAGAAGTGGCTTGTAGTTGGATCCTAGGGAATTCTGTGGCATTTTGGAAGCTTATTGGATATCTCCGGCTCACTGGTAAAGCCATGCTTCATACACAGAAATTCTCAGGTATAGTCCTGGGAATCAGGAATCTCCACTTAAAACACACAAACAGCTATGCTGTTCACGCAGTAGCCAAAAGGATAGATTAGGCAGGCAGGCAGGCAGGCAGACAGACAGACAGACACCCTCCCAAACAGGAAGTCCAGAAGCAGCGCATGAATGGAATAACACCCTCTGGCCAGGCAGCTGTTATACAGATGCAGGGTGCCTCTGATGGGGTGGGGGGCCATAGACGGCTTTCGCGGCCAGCAGCCATTGACAGTCTTATTTTCCACCAATATGATTAGTTCCCTTTAAGACCAGGACTGCAGGTGGCGCAGTGGTTTAAACCGCTGAGCTGCTGGGCTGGTTGATCGAAAGGTCGCCGGTTCGAATCTGCACAATGGGGTGAGCTCCCGTTGCTCCGTCCCAGCTCCTGCCAACCTTGCCGTTCGAAAGCAGGCAAATGCACGTAGATGAAAAGGTGCCACTTCGGTGGGCAGGTAACAGCGTTCCGTGCACCTCGGTGTTTAGTCATGCCGGCCCCATGACCACGGAGACTGTCTGCGGACAAAAGCTGGCTCCCTCGGCTAGGAAACGGAGATGAGCACTGCCCCCTGGAGTCAGGCATGACTGGGCTTTAATGTCATGGGGAAACCTTTAAGACAACCAAGTCAGTGGTGGTCACTCCTGTGCAAACATGCACCCTGAGAAGAACTACTTCCTAAATTTCCAACTGTTCAGCTTTCCCAGATGACCCCAGCTTCTGTTATCATGTGAGAGGGAGAAAACCAATCCGCACTTCCACTTTCTCTGCCCCATGTGTCTTGTCTACCCTTACCCCTATTTCCAGGCGAAGAAATGTGTCACAAAGGTTGCAATGTTTCCCCACAGGGGACTTGCTGTAGCACCTGAATTACTTCAGTTACCCTTTTCTGCACCATTCTTAGCCCTGTGATATTATTTTGAGGCAGTATCAGGACTATATTTAGTGTTTGAGTGTGGCTGCAACATAGTTTTGTACAACAGCAATATAATATCAGTTCTATTTTTAATCCCTTCCATTATCATCATCACCATTAATTACATTTCTATGTCACCCCACAGCTGAAGCTCTCTAACGATGCCCAGCTTGCAGTTTACCTTTCTCACAGTAGCCTAACACAGAGTTGATCTTTTAATTGAGCTATCTGCAACTCCAGGATCCTTTTTCCTAATCAGGGATAGAATACTGATCAAATCTGCGCACCTCCCCCACCAGCATTTATGCAAAATTAAGATTTTCTTCCCAATGTGCATCACTTCAGACTTGTTTCCTCTGAACTGCATGTGCCATTTTAATTAGCATTCCCCCACTTGGAGGAATTTTATGCTATGAACTTTGTTTTGTTTAACTATGATAAATAATCAGAAAGATACTTGGGCATTACTTGGGATTATCTGCAGCAGCAACGCCCCTCTGGTCATTGACATGATCAAGAAACATAATTCTGTGGGACAGGAATGCTGGACTGGGTGGACCAGGACTGCTCTTTCAAAAAATAATAATAAGTTTTATTTGACATTATAATCCTAAAAAACAAAGAAAAACTAAAAACAACACCAATCATCAAAACTGTCGGGCCCGCTGGGTCAGCCCCCACACCCTTCTTTTTCCATTTATGATAACTTAAAAACATATTTAAATCTATGTGAAGTCCCGTTTCTCTAGCCAACAATAAAAAGAGTCCCAAGTTTGATAGAAGTCAGTATCTTCCTTCTCCTTCAATGATAAAGTCAATCTATCCATTTCTGCACAGTCCAGGATCTTTTTTAGAATCAGTTCGTCGGTGGGTAGTTCCTCACTTTTCCAGTGCTGAGCAAAGGACGGCTCTTTTTATGTATTACAACAATAACTCGTTGGAATGCTTCCCTGATTTAGCTCCCTGTCTCAAGGTTGCTGGGAGCACTTCAGCCATGAAGACAGCAGTGCAGTCCCCAGTTCCAAATAGTCTTGGGGCCTTGTATATTCACCCAGTTCTGCCCCTTTTCAGATTTCTGGGTTGCATGGACAATTGCGTAGTTTGTGGGCATATTTCTACTCTGCCCACATTTGAGCAACTGAAAACATGTTCTCCTTCATCACCTGGGGAGGCAGCAGAAGCCACCCATATCCTGGCAGCATCTCCCAAGGAAGTCACTTCAAAGCTGCCCTGCCAGTCATGGGAAACAGCTCTCCCCCTGGAGTGCCGTCACCATGCAAAGCAGACAACTGGGCCGAGGGTCGAACCCAGCAGAAGCTCGCTTCTGAATTCCTGCCAGCAATTCTTCCACGAGGTCCTGAAAGGTAGACGGGCTTCCCTGGAAGACAGGTTGGCAAGCACGACCAGTTTCCCCGACAAGCCTGACCTGGCAATGGAGTGCGCATCCTAGAAGACTCTTCAGAGCCTTCAGCAAGGTCCAAGGGTTGGGGATTCCTTGGTGGCTGCAGAAAATGTAAAAATCACCGTCCCCCGGAATGCAAGCTGCTTCTGTTGCATTTGTCACGCTGGCTTTGAAAGTGTCAGGTGGCAACGGAGCCTCCGCCTCCGGCGACACGATTGTGCCAAGGCGGTAGAATTCCTTCTGGGGCTCATTGAGGTTATTTCTCAAAGGGCGCATGGCTTGGATCTTTGCTGATTCCTTTGTACAATCAGGCTTGTGGTTTCCAGGGGCACATTAGCTTTGATTGCCGATTGTTTTCATTAAATAAAATGTTAATTCTGTTGTTGTTTGATTCCAGATGAGTTTAGAGAATGACGACAAGCGAGCACGGACGCGATCAAAGGCAATCAGAGGTGAGAAATTTCCCCATGTGGAATTATGCGCACAGGCAGTTAAACTGAGCAATGTGGCTCTCCGTGGTTCATCTAAGTGGACGTGTCCCCGAGGCCCAGAATCTGGAGTGTGCGCGCACACGCGTGTGGTTAAATGCTGCAAACACGCACCATTCACATGTTTTCCCGGGAGTTCTCTTTACAGAGTGACTCACTTGGCCACTCAAGCCAGCAACAAAACATTTCCCAGTCCTCATTCTGAGTCTTCCCTCCTCCCCTTTCCCTTCTTTAAAAAGCGGCAGCTTCATAGAAATCTTGATAGCTTCAGATCACTTTTATCGCATGTGCTCGGCCCGAGGCTTTGAAGTCATACATCTGAGAGCGCTAGACAGACGCTGTGCATGTGGCAGAAGCAAACAAGCTTGTCTTGCGGTGGGGGCTTGAAGACAAATGACTTGTTAATTCAAAGCCTGATTGCTGTTTATTTTCTGGCTTTGAAAGCAAAATGCCGCCATGCATTTCACCTGGCAGAAGGAAGGAAGTCTGACATCTAAAATTGGGCGCCAGATCATCGCCTTGAACAAAAACAGCACAACTCTCAACATCTAAAGTACAAATGAGGATTATGAAGTTTAATTTCGCAGTTCTGAGTGGACTGGGTGGGTGCATCTGATTGCAGGACGATATGCTCGGGGGCTGGCTAGAAGATTTATGCCCCAGCCAGCTACAACCATGCTTTTTACCTGTCCGGTTCTACATGCAAAGGTTCTTAAAATCTGACATGAACATGTAACACTTTTTAAAACTAGATTTCTTTGAAATTTCACTGCTGCTTTACAATGAGTCCTCACTTAGGCCTTCATTAAGTCTTATGCTAATGTGTGCTCTCCAGGTTTGGAGGAAAAGCTTGGCCTTTCTGCTGATGAAAGACTGGCTTTTTAGCTAAGTTTGGGGAAAGGTTTGGAAGAGGACTGAGAAATAATCTGCAGGATCCATCCCACCCACCAGGCATACTTCAGAAGCGCCCCCGTAGCGTGCACAGAAGGGGGATCCCCAGGAATGTCCGTGAAGCCCCAGGCCTTGGCTGGATGCACGGATCTTGTCCATGCCCTGCGATACACCAGCTGCCTGCCCTTGCAGCCTTGGGAGCCCGCAGGGCCAGAGAACCTCACCACGGGAATGCCAATGCGCACGCAGCTGCGAGCCGGTTGGAGGGGGCTCATGAATCGCACACACACATGGTGGGAGGGGATGGATTGCCCTGCCCCTGGAGTTGCGGCAGGGAGAACGTTTGGAGAATACATACCCTCCCTTTGTGCAGCTCCTGGATGTATGGCATGCCAGTGAGGTGCAGCACACCCTCCACTGAGCAATAATGCAAAATTGGCACAGTCGCGGAGCAAAACCATGCAGCTTTTCTTCCAGAGTGTTCCCAGGTTCGTGTACATAGGACTGCAGCTTTAGAAATAAAGAGCAGTGCAGCCTGTCTCTGAAGGGGCATCTATATTATGCCAGGACATCCCATAATGTGGCAGCCATCTTGCTGAAGCTAAGCAGCTCAGGGCTGGGCAGTGCCTGGATGAGAGACCTTCTGGGAAATTTATGTGCCACCTTGAGTTTCATGATGGGAGAAGGATGGCATATAAATCTACCTTTTACATCCAAAGATGGACGGAAGGTATTTTGCGATCCATTGGAGAACCTCTGGTCGTATGCAAAGCTAAAATGTAGGGTCACTTGTTAGAAATTTGTTGCTAAGAAAGCCAAAATGTGCCTTTCCCTTTATCAGCAGACACATAGGATTCTGCTAGAAAAAGATGTAGACCCCACAAGACAGACATCACCTTATGTTTCATAGAATCATAGAATAGTAGAGTTGGAAGGGGCCAAGAAGACCATCAGGTCCAAGCCCCTGCTGTTGCAGGACACCGATGTACACCCTCCCCCTCAGATGACTGTCCATATCAGTGTGGACAGTGTGGTGTAGTGGTTAAGAGCATTGGGACTGGGACTCAGAGGATCTGGGTTCTAGTCCCCGCTCAGCCATGGAGCCAACTGGGTGGACTTTGAGCCAGTCACAGACTCTCAGCCCAACCTACCTCACAGGGTTGTTGTTGTGGGGATAAAATGGAGGAGGAGAGATGATGTCAGCTGCCTTGAGCCCTTTGCAGGAAAAAGGCAGGATATAAATCACAATATAAACAAACAAACAAACAAATATATCGTAGAATTCTCTTTCGGTGCTCTTTTCTCCCAACAGGACACTGGGGTCGGGAAACAAAAGCACAGCCTTCCCTTGGAAGCAGAGCAAACAAAAATAGGAATTAGGTGCCTTGATTCCATCCAAGTTAAGCAACTGGGGCAGTTTCCAATGCAGTTCTTTGGTCCGTTCTGATGTGCAAGGGTACGCAATGCCTAGAAAATCTGCAATTATGCTTACCGCTGTGACAGGTTTTCCCAGAAAACCCATCATTCTAGCAAGAAGTACTAAAGCAGTGATACAGGTAATTTACACCAGGGCAACATACCACCAGGAGTAACACCTGGGCATTACTGCCCAGGAATTGCAATGGTAAAATAAGCATGCGCTTAAAGCACCTTGAGATTTTAGTTGGCTCAACGTGAGAAAATGCGATCGACATTCAGGGAGTGCAAAAAAGCAAGCTGCATGAACAAAACCAATTCAGTCGGCACAACCTAGAAAAGCAAGTTGCTAAGTGTACTTTGAAATCTCATAATACATAATATATTTGCCTGTCATATGTAATCTCTGTTTTCTAGCCCATTACTTGTCTTTTGGTCTTGAAACGCTCCGCCAGCAAAATTTTCTGCCACTGTAAAGTAGCTAAGACCAGCAGCGGGCCTTGGAGGTGCAGTTACGTAGCTCCCGGGATGTGGCTGCCCAATTTTGCACAATACCAAGCGGGCACCAAAGTCCGTGCCAAGCTTTCCCCTCCCCTGTAGTGTGCAGGGCCACTTTTCCTGCCTGCCACCAACAGCAGCCAGGGTTACGGGGCATGCGTGACATGCAATCAGTGGCTTGCAGTGTCACTGGGGTTAAAAGAGGGCTCAGAAAGAGTCTTTGCATATACCAGGGGTGGGGAACTTTGTGCAACCAGAATTCCAGATATAATTTCAGAGTGGTCTTCAAGGCCTGCATTCCAGCAGTGGGCATGGAGCCAAAGGCTAGAAGGGTAGAGACAAAAATGCAAAACACGGTACCAGCGTTTTGTAGAAGTTCGTAGCGTCAGACATTATCCTTTGGGAGAGGAACGTTTACCTTTTAGGATGGAGGAAACTGCATGATGGCTGGAAAAACCCCACTGGGAGAAAGGGATGGGCAAAGGGAAGGGGGAGTAATCTTTCTGGGAAACCTGGAGGGCCGGATCAGAACCCCATGAGGGCCAGATTTGCCCCTCTGACCACAGGTTCCCCACCACTGGCATATGCGGCCCAAGTAAATCGAGGTCCCATTCCTGGAACCTCCAGTAAAATAGATCGCTGCCCTGCTGAGCAGAAATATCCCTGCCTGCAGCTTCAGAAAGTGGTAGAAAAGTGGTTGTGAACCCTGCTGGTCCATAAGAGGGCTATCTCCCTTCATCCAGACCTACCAGAAGGCCAAAACATCTTCAGCAAGGTTGGGAGTTCTCCAGACCTGTTCTCTGGGGGAGATGTGAAACCAGCGGGTGAAGGGGAGAGAACGAGAGAGCACGGCCCTAACATCTCCAGGTCTGCCGTCGAGGCCGCTCTCAGCTGCACTGGCGGGAGGACTGTGCCGAATTTCATTATCTGAGCCTCTGGCAGGCACTAAATAGATCCCAACTTACATCAAAGGTGGATGAAGGGTCTGAACCCAGCAAAGGGTAGTTCCCTATGGGGTGCAGTTTTAAGCAGCAGCCCCATGGCAATGCTTACGAACCACCAGAAAGGAGGCCTCTCATTTTACTCACGGTCTTGTCTTGTTTCTGTTTTGTTTTTTCCCTTTTCTCCTCCATCACATTATGCCTCAGTACCGACAGAACTCATCGGCCAGGAGGTGAGGTAAGGAAAAAATCCTCAGCTCCCTGGGGCTTCACCTGTATATCTGTTCCTTGCTTGCTATCTTGCCACCTGACGATTCAGCTAAGATTATGAACCGCTCCGATTGAGAATTAGTGCCTCTGAAGGTGGAATCCTATGCATGTTTAAGCAGAAAAAAGCCTAATAGCTCCCACCCTTTTTCAGCCAGCTTCCTCAACTCACATAGGATTGGGCTTTGAAGTGATATGAACTCCAACTTAAAAAAAAAAAAAGCTCAAACTATCAGGATAAGAGGGGGGTCATGATTGGGGCCAAGCTGACCTTGAACCCCCATGCAAAAAAAGAGAGGGCACCAAAAATATACAATGTGACTTTAAACAAATTTTTGCTGTCTGTGTTCCTGTGTACCCATTGACCATTCAAGTGCACCTTCCAAACCTGAGCAGGCTGAAGTTCTGGTGATGTCAGCTGAGCGGTTTCATGAAGTCAGTGGAGAATGTGCGGAATTGTGCCATTATCAGAAGCAATAAGAAAAGCAAGGGAACACCCTCAGGGCCACCAACGGTGCCCGGAGACGATCGGACCATTCAGAGTCCCAGCTCTGAGGTCCTACGCCATCGGAGAGCTGCTTGCACCCCCTGAGGAAAGGACACACCCGTCGCCTCTCCAAGCCTGAAACGTGGTTTCAAAGAGAAGGAATGGTGGTGTGTTGAGTGGGAGGGCAGGGGGAGGTTGGGACCAAGGGGATACAGACCCCCCCCCATCTCTTTTCCTCCTGTCGCCTGCCACTTCATTGAGGAGGCCGGAAATGACTCTCTCGATGAAATGCAGGTTGGGAGGCAGAGAAAGATGTTGGAGGTGAGAAAGATCATGCTCCTCGCCTCTGGATGCACGTAAGCCCCAGAGGTCTGAGGCTCTTGTGCATTGCAGGCAGGAAGCCAGAGATGGCACCCTGGAAGGGCCATGTCTGGGCTCTTGAACCAAAACCAGTGGAAATGTGTGGAGTCAAAAGGAGGATTTCTACTGAGCGTGCATCATGCGGAACTGGCATACTGAGAGGTGTGGAGCTGGGGGACCGTCGCCTGTTCCGCCGGCCATCTCTGCTGCACGGGGGAGCAAGGGGCGTGTCCGTGGCGAGGCGCCAAAGCCCTTGTTGAAGGGCGGCAGCTCCAGGCACGGTGGCAGCACCCGCTTTGCATGCAGGAGGCCCTGGTTGAACCCCTGGTAGCATTTCCAGGCAGAACTGCCTGAAGCCTTGGGGAGCCGTCACTGCCGGTCAGTGTCGGCACTACTGGCCTCCGTGAAGAAGGGCCATGCAGTGTAAGTCCATGCACAATGTCGTTAAGAGGCCCAGCTAGGGAGGCAGAACCAGCCCCGGAGATTGCAAACTGGGCAGGAGGAAAGAACAACAGTTGGCTTGAGCTTCCATGTAGCCTGATATGCCTGATCCTGCCTCACCTTGGAAGCTAAGCAGGGTTGGGCTGGGTTGAAAACTGGATGGGGGACTTGAGTCCTGCGCTGCGCAGGGGCCTGGACCTGATGGCCTGCTAGGCCACCTGTTTGATTCAGACCTGGGCACTTTCAGTGAAAAGGATCAGGTGGCAATGATGGAGAAGGCCCTGGAGATAAACTGTCAGTCAGAGTGGCCACCTTGGAGGTCCTTGCAAGGGGAAAAAGCCAGGCTATAAATGCATTGTGGTGAGTGAGTGCAGGCATAAAAACCAGCAGCAACATGATTTAAATGAATGCATAATAACAAAAAAGCACTTTTTATCAGCCTGGTTGTGAATGTGACCGGTTGGTAAAGATCAGTGAAGATGAAAGAGAAATCCCTAATTTTCCTCAGGTTCTGCCTCCCTCTGAAACCCTCCATGCATAAAGATTTCATTTAGAATGCGAGAAAGCTCCAGCGCCACCCAAAGCAGGCTGGGGCAGACGAAAGCTCCAAAGTCCTGACGCCCCCCAGGCGAATGCTGTCACACCCCCCCCCCCCCACCACCACCTTGCCCCCGCTTGGCTGTCATCTCTCTCTCTCAGCATCTCAGTTTTTTATTCAAGATTTTGTGGGCATTTGGCACGCTTTAAGCTGCCCTCATGAGGAGACGCTGAGGAAGCGCTTGAATCATTCAGAACTCAAGAGCATTGTAAACCACAGGCTCACAAAACCACGGAGCCCTCTTAGAGAGATGCCCAGGGGCTGAAGTTAAAGGGAGTAAAATGGTGCCATTTGGGGCGGCTGGGAGCCGTTGCCGCTCCCCTCCCCAGCAGCACCGCACAGCCAGGGTTCCTTGGGCCTCCCGGCTCCCTCAGGTGTTCTGCTCCGAGGACCTGCTGTTTCTCCCAGGTACCAGCCTAGGGAGCATCAAACACATCACTTGCCTAAATTTTATGGCTGAACACATGAGCGGAGGGGGTAATTGAAGCCGGCGACATATTTAAGGGGCAGGTCAGAGGGCTGCACTCAGCCACTGCTGCAGCTGTGTGCTAATTGCCTGATTAACTGGACGATTAATCGACTAATTGAAGCCGAGGTGGTGCCTGCTTGGCAAAGGGAAAGGAAGCTGCAGCAACAGAAATTAGTGCTGTGACACGAAGCAGGCGAGCCAGTGGGGTGGCAGCTATGAATGTTGTGAGGAGGAGGAGGAGGAGGAGGAGGAGGAGGCAGGGTGTGCCATTTTTGGATGCTCCCCAGTTATGGACAGAATGGAACCCCTCCCCCCTCCAATTCAGGCACTCTGAGCCTGAATCAGGCAAATGCAGGGGAAGGAGCCCTCCCCACAGCCATCGCCTTCATGGCCTTCATCACTCATGGAGGGGGACTTGCTGAAGCGGGGAGGTTCTGGCGTCTGTGGAGACCCTACAGATGGAAAATCAGTGCTCTGGCCCTCACAGATGCATTCCTTGCATGTTTAGGGGGGACTACACCACTCATCATTCCTTGCTGGCTGGAGGATGCTGGAAGTTGTAGGCCTGTTTTCTCTCTACTCAAGCCTCGGATTGTGCCTTAAAGGACTTCTAAATTTGTGGCTTGACAGCTTCCACTAGAGGAATGGGAGCTTCGTTTTAGAGCAGACCCATTTCCGGTTTTTGAAAGTAAATAATTCCCCTTGGATCAGGGTGCAGTTTTTCGATATTGCCATCTCCCTTATTAAGTTTAGGTGATCCTGGAAAAATTTTCCATGATGACTTTGAGTAAGGCAGATTAAGAGAGATTATTCCAAGTGTGATCCTTTACATGCCTACTCAGAACTAAGCCCCATTGGATTCAGTGGGGCTCCTCTCAGGTAGATAAGCAAATGATTGCTGCCTGAGGAGACATTTTAAGGAAGGTGTTTATTAAGAAAGCTTCTGAACAAAAATGATTTTTCCTGCTTAGAGCCAATTTTGATGTTGCTTTTATTGCCTGCTTTTCAACCTTAATGTTCTCAAATGGTATATGAGGATCATGCAGTGTGTTTTCATCAGAACCACCAAGGGCTTCCAGATGGGAGGTTTAACCCTTCCTTCCCCAGCCATGAAAAACTCTCCTCTTGCTACAGTCTTAGGTAACGATGGTTTCGGGGGGAGCTTTCTTCCCTCGTGCTCATTGGCACGGGGAGGTGCCAGTTTCACTGGAGTTGTCTTCGTGGGAAAAGGAACAAAGGGTCCGTAGTGGCTGAGGATGTGCTGAAACTGGGCAGCCCCGCTAACAGTGAAGACTGCCGTCATCCTTTCTCAGTCCCCACTCGGGCTGACTGTGGGCGCACCATGATTGCCTTGTTAGCCAAATTGATGCATGAAGCCTGAAGAGCTCGTTAACTTCTTCCATCTCAGTAAGACCCCAAAATTAGATTGTGCCAGACTTGGCATCCGTGTGTGCCTTCCTTGGCTGCCCCACCCTGGAGACAGCTGCCCTGAGAGCCCCTTTCCCTGAGTGCTGGGTGGTTGTGGTCAGGAACTGCCACTGAAATCCCCAGCTAGGCCTACATTGCAGATTAGGTCCAAGGCACTGTGGGAATTTAACCCTGGGGAGGCCAACCAGGGTTGTTCTTCGCCAAGGCCCTGCTCAAACTGCAAACCAGGGGGTCAGCTTAAGAGAAAGAGTCTTGCTTTCTCCACCAGGATGTTAATGGGGACCAGACAGTTTTACATATAACAACGCCAGTCCTCTATCGGTTACACTGGCTACCAATTGAAGTCCAGGCCCAACTTAAGGTGCTGGTGATGACCTATAAAGCCCTAAACGGCTTGGGTCTGGGATACCTGAAGGAGCGCCTTCTTCCCTATGTGCCCTCCTGCCCCTTGAGATCTGAGGCGGAGGTCCTGCTCTGGGAGCCCTCCTTGAAGGAGATCAGGAGGGAGAGTACCCGGAGGAGGGCCTTCTCTGCGGTGGCGCCCCGATCGTGGAACACGCTCCCCAGAGAGGTTAGCCTGGTGCCGACATTGCATTCTTTTTGGCGTCAAGCAAAAACATTTTTTATTTTCCTGCTATTGTAATGTTTAATTCATCTTAACTGGAGGTTTTAGTATATGAACTGTCAGATGCTGTGGTGTTTTTGTATTCTACTCATTTATTGTAAGCCATCTCGAGACTTTGTAGTGGACGCCTTAGAAAAGCTTTTAGTTAGTAAATAAACAAATAAATGAATGACTTCCTCTTGGGCCTGCACAGAACAGTTTTCCAAAAGAGGAGTCTCTTGTTGTGAGTTTTTGAAACAAAGCCGGGCTTTGGGGGCCTGCTTCTTCCTTCCAGCTCAGATCAACAAAAGCCCCTTTCACATGGTATCCCGGCATTCTTTACAGAGGACTGCGGGGCTGGTGAACATTTTATGGCAGAACAAACTGGGTCTGTGCAATTGCAGACGTTGGACAGGCAGAGGTGGTGAAAATCGTGACCGATTCTGTGGTCACAGCTTCTCCCATGCAGTGTGTCTGCAAGCCAGCTTCTAAAGGTGTGCACAAATTTATCCTTTGGTTCTTCAGCACAGTTCATGTTTCTTCCAAGAAAATAAGCTTTTAATTTAAGCAAGCTGTGGCTGGCATTGTATACGGGTTCCACATCTCTGGGTGCCACCACTTGGAGCATGTCTGGTTTGGCTTGTGATGCTGCTGTTTCCAATTTTGCTGGAAGGTAATTAAAATCAAATAGACTCTAAGATGCTTTGCATGAGGAGAAGCGGGCGAAATAAACCCTTCCAATGAGACATCTATTATGGGGAGTAGATCCATTGTTCATATTTCAAAAGCTGGAATTAGGGAACAGCATTCTGTCTGGCAACAACGTTTTCTGTCATCCCATTGGCTCAAGAATGGAAGCTCCATCATCTATATACCAGGAGGGTTCCATGAATGTTCTCAGATAAACTGGTGGTACCATTTGGGCTCAGATGAGGCAAATCCTTTGCAATTCCAGCCAGCACTAGAAGGATCTGCAGGTAGTGTGCTTGGAGGAAGATGCATGCAGAATAACCATGGGAGACATGTGGTCTCCAGAACATGGCCTGAAGGCACATGAGGATGCTAAGGTGCTAAAACTGCCCAGTCAGAGCTTGGAGGGGAAACCACCCAAGAACCACAAAAAGCCACCCAGAGATCTTTGATGGAAGGTGGGATAAAATGAAATAAATAATCCATGTGGCCCGTAGCCTAATTTCAAGGGTGCATAAATGGTCCCTAGCTGGGAAGTTAGATTTAGAATCAGTTAGATCTAGAAACAACGTGCCTCTGAACACTGGTAGGAAGGGCTGCTCTCCTCAGGTCCTGCATCTGGTTGACTGTTGTGGATGATGGGCTAGATGACAGGATGATGGGCTAGATGACCCTATGGTCTGGTCCAGCAGAGCTGCTCTTCTCTTCATGTGGAAGGCGGGACAGCAGCTGCCAGATGTGACTTCACAATTCGCCTCTGCCATGGACAGTTTTTTCATGGGAAGCACCTGTCTCCACAGAGGCTGTGAGAGACGTTGTTTTGTGGTGATATCCAGACCGTGGGCACCTAACACTGCCCTGTTCATGCTGCCACTTAATGTCTGGGAGCAAACTGTAGGTTGTGGCAGGGGATGCCCATAAGCTCAAGGTAGAATTGAGCCTCTGTGGTTTTGAAAATAGGCTTGAGAAAGGATAGTGTGATGCTAGCAGATTAAATATGGTGTGATAGCTTAGAGATCATGCCATCGGTTATGTCCCTGTCTGCTCTTTGCAGTCTCCAAAGGAGGTTCTTCTGATGGTGTGGTCTGGTTCTGCTGTAGCTTCCATATAGCCTGAAGTACTGGATCCTGCTGCTTCTTGAAAGCTAAGCAGTGTCAGGCCAGGTTAAAATCTGGATGGGTGACTTAAATGTTGTGAATGGCCCAGAAAGCTTCAGCTCTGGGTAGTATACAAATGTTATAATGCGTATCTTAGTGTTGGGGCACCATCCCCTGGAATGTACTCCCAGGTGCTAAGCAAGCAGTGCCTGCAGTTCTGAATTTTAGGCATCTCTTGGCTTTCCTTGAAGCAGTATGATCACTTTATTGCCATATATTAGTGTTGTCGTTGTTTTGATGTTTGCTGCTTTGATAACTTCAGTTGGCAAATAAATTGCAGCATCTACATGGGCAAAACAAACATATGGATGGACCATTTGCTCCATGGTCATTTGAATCTACCCAAATTAATTGGAAGTGGTGTTAGCCATTAGGAACCAACATTGCCTGAAAAACATAGAATTGAGCAGAAAGTCCACATTTATCTGTATCTGCATCGGTAATACATAAACAAAAGCCCCATCAGTCGGAGGTGAGTGCAGGAGTCGTCTGGTTTTAAAAGGCTTGCTCTTACACATGCAAATCTTTAATTAAACATACTCATAAAACTATAATGAACCGTTCATTTAATTAAATGGGGTGAGTCATTTCATTAATTTTTAGCAAACTGCAGAGCCACTGTGCTGCCCTCCTCTGCTGGAATTCAAAGGGAAGAGATGAGCTGCGCAAAGGAATTAGCTTCCCTTGCGTGGAGTAGCGAGGTGGCTCCACTGGGCTTCCCGTGTGCACAGGGTTTGTTCTAATGCTCTCCAGTGCTGGTGCACGTTGATTTTTTCTCAAGTCTTTCTCTTCTTCTTGGAGTCATACCTGTTCTTGTCTTTTGGTTGTGTCACCCTCCTAATCTAGCTGCCCCACTCCAGGATGTAATGGATCGGGACACATCCGGGGAAAGTACGCCAGGCACAGGAGGTGAGTTTGATCACCGCTGTCTCCACTCTCCTGCTCATCAGCTCAGTCGCTTCCACCCAGCAAGGGAGGTGAGCACATCCAAGCAGCATCCGAATTTGCAACAGATGTGCTTGGGGAGAGGCTTTCCCATGTGCCTGTGTCCAGCATGTGGTACATAAGAACTTAAGAACGTACGAAAAGGCCTGCTGGATCAGAGCCAAGGTCCATTTAGACCGCACGGAGGCAAAACGGCTGCCCACAGGATCCCTCCAGCAAGACAGGTGCAAGACCCCCTCCTGCTCCAGCTCTTCAGCAACCGGCGTTCGGCAGGCATCCCATCTCTGGTGAAGGAGGGAGCACATGGCCAGCAAGGCTAGTAGCCACAGATAGCTTCCTCCCTCCTCTAGATTAGTAGCCATCACCACTTCCTGTGGCAGTAAATTCCATAGTTTAACTACACGCCATGTGAAGAAGCCCTTCCTTTGATCTGTCCTGAACCTCCCCCCCCAGTCAGCTTCATGGGATGACCCCGGGTTCAAGTGTTATGGGAGAAGGAGAAAATTGTCCTCCTCTCTGCGTTCTGCACACTGTCCGTTATGGTAAGCACAGTGTGCCCAGTGTTCTTGGGGGGCTGCACCCAACTCTGAAGACGGTTGCCAGTTGTGCAACCAGGTGTCCACAAGCTTTTGTGGACCTCCTCTCAGCTCAGCTCAGCTCAGCGTGGAAGACTGGACCAAGCACAAGAGGAAGCCTGGGAATGCTTGGAGGGACAGATTCCAAAAGGGTTCAACCCAACGCTACCTCTATATCACTTCTTTTGACGTCTGAACCCAGCATTGCTGTTGTTTTGTTTTCACGTGATGTCAAGACATCTCTGACTTACGGCATCCCTGAATGAGAGCCCCGCAAAATGTCCCGTCCTTCATAGTCCTGCTCAGCTCTTGTAAACTCAAGGCTGTGGGTTCCTTGATGGAACGGAGATGGAATCTCATAATTGGTCTTCTGCTGTCTTCAACTTTCCGTAGCATCATTTATTTATTTTTCAATTTATATCCATTGTCTTCTCCAGGGAATTTGGCCTTCTCCGTGTCCTCCACTGAAACTCTTTTGTTCTCTCTTCTGCTCTGCCGTTATCTTCCAGTTTACAAAGTTGTCCACTAGCAAAGAAGAGGAAACTTCAGCATGTGGAGGCAGAACATCTGGCATCCAAGAGGAAATCCCACCCCCTTAAGCTAGCCCTTGATGAAGGCTACAACGTCGACAGCGACGGTAGTGATGAGGGAGAGGTGAAAGAGGCGGAAGAGTCCGTGACGGATGACTCTGAAGGCACGCTGGAGGAGGAAGAGGCAGAGACAATAGACCAAGATGAAGTCTGCCGCAGCCCCCCGCCAGAAGAAGGTGCTTTATTTCATTATGATCCGCAGAGATGTATGTTATGGCTTAGAACCGAGGCAAGGGGTGTTAATAATCTAGGGCTATAACTCCTCCAAAAATATATGGAGAAATTCTCCAATCACATCATTAGGTAAAGGATCTGAAGAACGGTTTAGGATTAAAGAACAAAATAATCAGTTAGAAAGAGAGACCTGATCAACTGCCCAGAGAGCCTCAGCGATTGAGAGGTACAAAAATGAAATTAAATAAATAAATAAATGAAATGCCAAGCCAAAGAACAGGTTCAGTATGGGTTGTCATCGAATTATGGGTTATTGTTGAATAATGGGCTGTTGTTATGTGTGAACCCTGCACTTTGGTTTAACTGTGAACATCCCAGAATCCACAAGCCAATGACAAACCATGGGTTCTCTTGTTCATGATTAACAACCCATAGTTAAACCATAGTGCAGAGTTTACACGTAACAACAATCCACAATTCAACAATTTATCTATATAGTGAAGCCAGAACATTCAGGCAAAAGCCATCACAATGCAAATGAATTCTGGATTCTTCAAAAACTACTTGGTGTGCTTCCAGATGAAGGACTCCCAAATGCTGCCCATCAAAAGACATTGTAGCTCTATCCCATCTTTCCCTCCTTAACCAATTGTTTTGTGGAAAGGAAAACAGATGAAATATGCAGTAGGAAAACACGCAAGGGTTACGAGTGGATGATGATACGAAACTTCAGCCGCATTTCCTACATGTTCTCATCTTCCAATATCCCTTTAGTTCCACTCTGTTTGAATTTAATTTTGATTACTATCAATGCTTGGTTCAAAATAAGACTGCTAACTCAGAGTGGTGAACTCAGTCATATCACATCTGTGCTCCATCAGCTACACCAGCCAGATGAATTATAAGTGCCAATTTTAACCATTAAAGCTCTCAGTGGCTTGGGACCAGGAAAACAGAAAGATTGTCTTCTGCTCAGTTCCT
Organism: Varanus komodoensis; assembly: GCF_004798865.1. Lineage (NCBI taxonomy): Eukaryota > Metazoa > Chordata > Lepidosauria > Squamata > Varanidae > Varanus > Varanus komodoensis. The sequence continues at coordinate 4,760,562 of NW_025336481.1, forward strand.
GAGAGCCTCTCCAGGCACCTTATCATGGTGTGTCCACCCAAGTGGAGCCGGTGGGCAGCTATGGGGAAGGGGTTGCTTGTGATGGTCACTTCATTGCAGACTGCTCTGTCCAGACACCTTCTTTAATATCATTTTGGAACCAAGTGAATCTTTTTTTAAAAACCTGTGACTCAACAAGGATGTGATTTCAATGCTTTTAATGACCATTCTGCATTAATGCAGAAATGTTTTTAATGACCGTTCTGCATTAATGCGGAAATGTTTTTAATGACATTTCTGCATTCACTGTTTTTATCCTGCTTTCTGTCTAGAAAAAGTATTTTATGCTGCAAGTTGATTTTATGGCATTGTATATAGAGATTATATTTTGTTTTATGTGTGCCACCCATGGCACTGCATGGTTTTATATCAGGGTGGGCAACTTATTTGCCCTCCCAAATATTTTGGCTCACAATTTCTATTATTCTCATTTTTGGCTATTCTGGCTAGAGCTGATGGGGATTGTAAACTACAAGCTGGCCACCTCTGTTTTAGAAAACATAGTAAACAACAAAATATATAAGATGCTTGTAACACGTTTGTTCCCATTTCACACTGTCCCTGGGACAGGCAGGCCTTTTGCTTGCCCATAGCTAAATTACCAATACATTGTGGCTTCAGGGTAGAACCAATCCATTGGCACCGCTTCTCTTGCCATCAGTGGCAATTCTTCAATGACAATGAGTACCAATTCACCCCAAAGCCATGGGCTCCAAGAAGAGAGTGATCTTGGCCACACCAAAGACAAGTACTTGGCCTGAGGATCCCAGTCGTATTACTCTCTTCGTGTAAATGTAGAGAATGATGTATCTGTCCATACCTTCATTGGCATCAACCTTTGGTGTGACGTTTTCTCTGCATAAATACTGCTCCAGAGAGGCACAAGACCAAGCACACACGTGTCTGTCTAGTTGATGACTTCAGATGCCATCCTGGGGAAAATAAATGTCAAATGTTGACATTCATCTCATCGGAGAGAGCAATTTTAGGAGAGAAAACTGCCTGTTTACCTTCCATTACTGAATGCTATAAATGTGGCCGCAACTGGAAATGCAACAGCAAGACATAGATTTTGATGAAACCTTTAGCTTGGGCTATTCACAAGTTTCTCTGGTTCCCCTCCCCTTTTTCTTTCCCATTTACAGGGCAGATCCCCAGAAACCCCCATACTGGGCAAAGTCTGGGCACTTTTACCCCGGGCTGCCTCAAGGCCAGCTCCAACAGCTGCCGAGAAATAATTGCCAACTCTCTTTTAAATCTAGGCCAAATAGCAGAAGGAGTTCTGGCAGTCACGGGGCAGCCATCTGAAAGCGAAGGACAAGTCTCCAGTGCTGGGGCGAGTGTTGGGCATTTGCCACATGGAGAAGCAGAGGAGGAAGAGGAGGAGGAGGAAGAGGAGGAAGAGGAGGAGGAGGCAGCTGAGGAGGAATGTGAAAAGGAGATCATCATCCAGACAGAAGATGCCGAGGAAGTCATTGAGGTCACCAGTGAACGCAGCAGTGACCTGTGCCTGGAACATCGAGATGACGAGGTGAGCTATGAGGAGTCTTGCAAGCTGCAAAAAGGCGAGGAGGAGGAGGAGGAGGAGGAAGAGGAGGACGAGGAGGAAGAGGAGGAGGAGGAAGATGATGATGATGAAGAGGAGGACGAGGAGGACGAGGAGGAGGAGGAGGAGACGGCAACCAAAGTGATCTGCGAAGAAACTCCTCACACATCTCAGGACTCCCCCAAAACCCACTGTGATGGGCCACTGGTCAGCCCCAAGCCTGAGTATTCCGTTATCGTGGAGGTGAGATCAGACGACGACAAGGACGACGACTCCCACTCCCAAAAATCCACTGTGACCGACGAGTCCGAGATGTACGACATGATGACTCGGGGGAACCTGGGGCTCTTGGAGCAGGCCATCGCGCTGAAAGCCGAACAGGTGAAGGTGGTGAGGGAGCCCGGCCAGCAGCTGGCGGAGGAGCACGCGAAGCACTTCCAGGTCGAGGAGAAGCAAAGCAAAGGCCTGGACTCCATCCGGAAGAGCTACTACAGCAAAGGTGGGGGCCTCTCCCGTCCGGGGGCGGAGGACCCAAGCTTGCTTGGGCCTGGGCATTCCCATCGCTTGAGTCCTCTACCTGTCCCCGGTCTGCTAGTCGCAGCAGAGGCTGAGACAAGGTTGTTGGGCATCTCTGCGATGATTCCTTTCCCTCCTGGCCCCAAGGAGTATGATACTATGCCTCTCCTGGCCCCATGTGCTGCACTGGGCAACCGGGGAGCAGAAAACGGCTCTTTCTCGCTCCCTCAGTGATAGGCAATTCCGAGAGGAAAGGAGGACACCCTCTTTCTGTTTCTCAGACGTTCCGTGGGCCCATTCATGCAGTGAAATGGCTTGGCAAGTTCAGGACAAATGAAAAGGAAAAGCTGTTTCATTCTGTGCTAATTAATCTGCCATATTCATGGCCACAAACTGGGGCAATAATCACTAGCACAGATGATTTTGTGAAAGGACTCGAATCGCTCGAAATGTCTGAGCAGCAGCAAGAGATAAGAGCTTCACACAAAGAATGAGGACACATGAGAACTCAGTTCCCATTTGTGTAACACAGAACGTGTTCTGTTCATACCCCTAAAGAGGAGCAAATTTTGCGGGTAGAATTCACATATCCCCAAGCTTGCAATAGTGTTTGCAAAATGTGTTCCTTAGAAAAGTGAGCATTTTTTTAATATATGCATTTTCCCACTTTTGCCAGTGTGGGAAAAATACACATTTGGATACACACTTTAAAAAACACATGTATCCAAATGCACAACGTCCCCATTAGAACGACAATAACAAAGCTCACAACTGGAAACAGGAATGAGGCTGCCCAAGCTCTGGGGTGGAGCTTGGAAAACTTGGATGAACTCAAGCTTCACGGCCTCTCCTCTTCTTAAAAGAGCTGGCTTCTCCCAGTCTTTGCCTCCATTGTGTTTTGCTAACCAGAAGTAGCTGGGCTGTCACTGTGGAAGACAAACTGTGCGTTAAGATGGTTATTTTGGAGTTATACATCAAGGCAATTTTAGAGGTTGTCTGTGTGTTGCTTTTATGCTCACAGGACTGCAGTTCTATAGCACAACTTCCTCCTTGCCTACCTGGAGCTGATTCACACCATCAAGGTGTAGTAAATACTATGTCTGTTAGCGCCACAGCCTAATCTTAGTTTTAGGAATAGTTCAGGCAGCAATGTTTAAAGAACTAAGCACCATTCCCAACGGACTATTGGTCTGCTCGTTCCATTTTCCTCTAGTGAAAATGTACACATCTTCTTCACTAGCTATTTCCACAGGCCCTTCATAGACCTGCCACTGAAAGTGAAATGTAAGCCAAACTTGAAGGTTCTTCTCTGAAGAATTTCCAGGGGAGCAAGAGGAATTCTAATAAGACTAATTTCTCAGGAGTGTTTAGCACAGCTTGTAATCTCCTCCCTGAGTCATCTTCTCCACCCATTCCTTAGATCCTTCAAGACCTGAGAAGCGTGAGATCAAATGCCCAACGCCTGGTTGTGATGGAACGGGTCACGTCACAGGGCTGTATCCTCACCATCGCAGTTTGTCTGGCTGCCCACACAAGGACAGAATCCCTCCCGAAAGTAAGTTTGCCTCTGAGCCATTCACACAACAGAGTTTGCTTCATGATCAGCAGCTGCTCCTGCATTTCAACCAAGGAGGAAGGACTTTTTCATCAAAGGGAAGGCCTCGCTAGTGGTGTCCGCCAGCTGTCCAGTCCCCCACCCCCCAGTGAGGCTCATTTGATGCCTTCTTTGTGGTCTTTTGAACAGCAGCTGTTGGTCCTTTTATTTTTAGTCCTGCCACTTTTTAGCAATGGTGATTCTCTTCCTGTTGATTTTAGGTTGGTTATATTCTGTTGCTTTGCTTTATAGGGTATTTATTATATACTTTATGTTTAGATTCTATTATTTGGGTCTGTCAAGGCTGTTAATGGTTACTAGTCCTACTGGCTATTTGCAGCCAGCAGTAAAGAAGCAATATGGTGGCACCCATATATGCCAATATATATGATTCTGTGGGGCACAGAGCACCATCATAGAAGAGTAGAGCTGGAAGGGGCCAGAGGGCCATCCAGCCCCCTGCTCAGTGCAAGACTCCAAGTTCAACCATTGCTGGCAGATGGCTGTCCATGCAGCTTGAAGGCCTCCAGGGTGGGAGAGCCCCCACCTCCCAGGTCATGGGGTTCCACCATCTTACAGGTCTAACAGTCAGGATTCTTTTCCTGATATCTAGCCAGGATCCGGCTTCCTGTAGCTCAAGCATGTTACTCCACGTCCTGCACTCTGGGATGATGGAGAAGAGATCCTGGCCTTCTCTTTGTGACAACCTTTGAAGTACTTGCAGAAGGCTCTCCTGTCTCCCCTCAGTCTTGGCCTGTTTGTGGATTTCCCATGGGCAGCTGGTTGACCTCTCTGTGAACAGAACACTGAGTGAGCAAGACCCATGGCCTGGCCCAGTGTGGAAATCTGTTCTTATTTTGTGACCAGTCCAGAGGTTTTTGACCGTTAGACCTTACGGAAACGTAATTTAAACTGGATGCATTAGTAGATAAGGCAACTCTAGTGCCCCTGGAGGTGAGGTGAGGTGTTCCAGGTGCAGCGTGACAAAGGTGACAGCAGAGAAGGCAACGCAACAGTCAAGTAGCAGCTGAACAGATCAGAGGGAGCGCATCGCTTAGTAGCAGATGATGTGAGAGAGCCTGATTCCATCTGTGGCATGTCCAACCCAAAGGATCTCTGGCAGCCAAGCTAAAACAGAGATCGCCATGTTGGGAAGCCAGTGCCAGTCCAGGGAAAGTGGGCAGCCCTCTCCTCTGCTCCCAGAAAGAGCAGATTAATCCGACATGAGAAACAGGTGAGGAGACATCCAGGAGGCAACGTGGGAAGTATGGAGACCCCAAACTACACACATCTCCCTTTTCTTTTAAGTGACGCGCCAAAAATGTCTCAGGTGTAAGCCTGAAACTGCGCAGCGTGAACAGGAAGGAAGGTGCGGTTGGCTGCAGCTGCTTGCTGGATATCTCCTCGAGGCGAGCCCAGCTTCGCCTCTGCTGAAAGCTGTGTGCAGATTCTTCTCATGGGCCATTTGCCGTCGCCCTGTAAGGCTCCAGGACATGTGCGGATGTCGAGGCAGCCTGTGCAGTGCAAGGGCAAGCGGAGAGTCCAGCATCGCTCTCCCTGCGGCCGTGACTCTCAGTCCCACACGGACACACCCCTGCCCCTCGCACAGGGATTGTGATGATGACTTTTCCGGCAGGGTTGCCTTAAGGATGGCGGACAGGATGGAAATCGTGGGGTGACTTCCTTTATCTCACTTGGCTCACCAACCAAGCATTTCCCACTCCCTAATCCCTGCAATGTGCTCTGCATTCATGCCCGGCTGGTGGACTTCCAGAGGCGCCCGGTTTACCACTGTGGGAACGGAATGCTGGCCTAGACAGACCTGGTCCTGCAAGACAGTGCTTATGGTCTCGTGTCTAATTCTCAAATTGTGAATATTCCTATCTCTACCAACAAAACAGCTTGGGTGTTTAGTTTCCATCTCATGGAGGAAATGTTGTTTTGTAACAACAGTCCTTTGCTTCTTTAATGTGCTGAAGACAATGGGCTAATCCTGTGCATGCTTACCGGCAGAAAAACCCCACTGAATCTGGCTTAATACCCTTGCATGTCTGCCAAGAAAACTGAGCAAAAATCTCTCTTCTCTATATAAATGCAACTTTGCAAGAAAAACATATGAGCTGCATAACCGAAGCTTTTGGGTGATACTGGTAGGGTGCCTGGAACTCTAGCTGTAACTCAAATCTGTTACAAATTTAACTGTCATACCATCCAGGTCAGGAATAGAGGAACTTCAAACCAATGATCTATAGAAAGGGACAATTCCTGATGCTAAACCATAATCTAAATTCTTCAGTTTGGATCTCTACAAGCATTCTGGATTGCATAGCAAACCTCAGCACATACAGATTTGCCTTGAGGAGGGGGTACAGCTAGTGTGCTCCCCATCCTTGTATGTCTGCTCCATTGCAGTACAGGATGACTGAATCAAAGACGCATGTCCATAATTTCTGCAGCGCCGTGCCCAGCACTTTACGCTAGACTCTGGTGCACAAGCAACTGTAACATATTGGATAAGAGACTGGGCTGTTAGCTAAGATGCCTCTTGCTTTTTATTTCGGCTCAGAACTCACTGGCTGGCTCTGTTTCTTTGTCTCTCTCTCACACATATGCATGGAGAGAGAGAGAGAGAGAGAGAGAGAGAGAGAGAGAGAGAGGGAGGGAGAGAGAGGGAGAGAGAGAGAGAGATATTCCTTTGTAATGTGGGGATCATTTTTAGGGCTTATGTTAGAGTGCTGGAAATGGGGGAGTTAAGTGTGTGCTTAACTCTCTTCCTTTGGAATTAGTGGAACTTCAGAATGACGTATGGCCCTTGATTTCATAGGCAATTCTCCTGACATAGCCCTGGTCTAAGGACACTGCTGTTTCTAAGCAGCTGGGGCTGGTCAGTCCCTGGTGGGGAGACCACCTGAGTGCAACATGTAAGTTGCCTTGACTTCCATGATGGAAGAGAGGTGGGATATGATTTATGTATGCGTGCATCCCCCACTCTGTAGCCGAAAAGTCTCCTGGAGCAGCTTACAAAAATTGGTCATGCTCTTATAATGTGCTGGAGAAGCACTTGGCATTGAACTAATCAGAGGTGGGCCTCTGCCTTCCCATCACTCGTTTTGCGCTTCCTCTCCTGCTTCCCTGCATCTACTTGAGGCTGTTAGCCCCTTGGGGTCAGCATCTGTCACGCCTGCAAAGCACCATGTACATAGAGGGTGCTATATGAACAATTAATATACAAGCAGAAATGCAGCCAATAATTCTCATTCTTATGACAATACCAGCATGGTCCTTTGCCATTTTTAAAGCACTCGTTGTTATGTGCCATCAAGTCATCTCTGATTTATGGCACTCCTGTGAGTGGAAGCCCTCCAAAAAGTCCCATCCAGGACAGCCCTGCTTAGCTGTTATAAATTCAAGGCCATGTCTTCCTTTATGGAGTCCATCCAATCCTTGTTTGGACTTCCAAATTATTTAGAAATATTCATTTAGTCTTGCCTGGAAGGAATCAGCCTATACTGATTTCCATGAAATGTTTTTGAACAATAGATGTTTTAACTTATCCCAATGTACTTTGCAAGCAATTGGAGGAGCGTGCGGGGGCGGGGGGGGGGGGAGACAGAGCAAATGTGGAAAATTCAACGGAATTTAAGTGGTCACTTTCATAATGTTTTCCCAAGCATTAATAAGAAAGTAGAAAGTGGCACTAAGACATTTCATATACTAATTTCTCCCCAAAGGATAAATATTTAGTCCTTTGCCTTTAAACTAATTTCTTTTGAAACTGCATCACAAGAAACTCTGCTTGTGCTTATGATAATAAAGAAAGAAGCCCCCCATCTTAGCGGTTCATTTCAAAGGTGGCAGAGCTGGAGGTGGGGGATGAGAGAACAAGACATCAGCTATTCTCTGTCATCTGTGATATGTGTTTTTAAAAACATAATAATAATGCAAGCCGTATGCTTTCCAAGGAACTGTAAAACAAATTATTTTCTTTGCTTTTAAGGTCATCCCTGCAGGAGGCAGTAAGATTAGAATCGTTTTTTTTAAAAAATCAGAGACTATGGATGAAAGCAAATACCATTCCAATCACTTAAAAGTACCTGAAAGAGACAGGCAGGGGAACTGTAATGAAGCACTACTACGAAAAATACGTTTTTAAAGTATCTTTTTAAAAACTAAACATTTGTATTCATTCGTCCTACAAAGGGATTAGATCAACTTACACAAGGTTTTTCGGAGGCCCCCTGTCTAGATAATGCTGCCAGAGGCAACTGCTGAGCTTCAAGTCCTTCCAAACCATTTCCCCAGCTCTGTTAGAGATATCAGGGAATGCTGAGACCAACCCTAAAACCAGACAGAGCTTCCCGGCTCACAGCTCACGTGCTTAACCGCTATGCTGCACCTGCTTGGGATGTTTCTGCCAAGTGGTCTGGACGTTTATGCCAGACGAAGCTGGAGGAGATTGCAGGGCTCCGAGATCTTTCGTGCTAATTTGAGACTTCCATATCCCAGCAGGTTGCCAGGAAACCCATTGCACTGAGACCTGGTTTGCTCTCTTTTTGTTCTCCTTAATCATGTTGTTGCCTCTTCACCATTTCTCTCCTTTCTGTCTTCACTGTAAAGTCTTGGCCATGCACGAGAATGTATTAAAATGCCCGACACCTGGGTGTACCGGACAGGGACACGTGAACAGCAATCGCAACACACACCGCAGGTATGTGCTCCCCTGCGTTCTCGTCATGTCATGGCAAAGGTGTGGGTTTTCCTCGGCTAATTTTAAAGCTGCTCAGGATATCACAGTTGCCAGCAGTAGAACTGCAGTCCTAGTAACCATATTGCACTAAGAAACTGGGCCGGATGGGTGGTACGTTTATCACAGATGCCTGGCTGATCTGGGGGATGTTAGACCTGGGACAGAGAAAGGGGGAAAGGGGGAAAAATATATTTGAGGCTCAAAAGAGGCCATGGCACAGACCAGATATATAACATGAAACTCTGGTTTGCAGCTCCGGGAAAGACCTCAGGTGCATGCAGGTGCTGCTTGCATGCAGCATTTTTCCTCTCTAATGACCATGAAAAGGGATGGGGAAGTTTGTTTCCATTTCCGAACAAGCCACAGGTCCAGTCAGAGTTGCCCACCTATAAAGAGGTAGCCGCAGAGGGGTGGATTCTGCCACTCCCCTCGCCCAGCCCAGCCCAGAGATGCCCCCACCCACTTTAGTCAGTTCTGTAGCCAGCTCAGCCAGGGGTGGTGGGAAGGGGCCAGCGGGGCTCCAAAGCTCTCGTGAGATGTCAGCAGGTGGCCAACAGTTCCTGCTCTCTCACCACGGGGCAAGATCATGCGACCCCTGGGCCACGAGTGCAGAGCTCCGTGGCACCGCTGCAGTCTCAAGCAGGGAAAGGGGGTTTGTGTGGCAACTCCAGCGGGGAGGGAACAGTTTCACCACCCTGGCAAGGCTGCCGATGGTGGCGGAGTGTGTCCTTTTGCTGTGGGGACAAGAGCGCTCACACTGGAGCTGTTCCTGCTGAAACCCGAACTTGGGGAACTGTGGATGGTCTGGATTATCGGTAGGGAGAACAGGAAGATCCAAGCATGGCTGCAGCACCTGACTTGTTCGGATGCCCTCATTTAAGCAAACCACAGTGCTCTGAGTTCAGACATCAGGAGGAGCTTGGGTTAATGTGAGGTTGGAAGGGATGCTTCCAGTCTCCTCCTCTGGGACGGGAAAGGGATGGGAGGGGAGAAGGCAGAAGGGTTGTTCACACTGGCGGCACAAGAAAATAGTCTTGGGAAGGGTATCAAAGGGAATTTTAGGAGATAGGTGAGCATCTGAAAAGTGCTTGTGGATTTAGCAAGGGGATGAGGTGAATTAGCTGTCTTGGGCAAGATGTTTGATTTCACACACACACACACACACACAAGCTTTCTTCTGGTGCCTCCTACGAATTCCTGTAGCATGAAACTATGGTTAATGAAAGCAATTAATATAAGTGGGTTTGAAAGGTGGGGATCACTACTTGTCCTGTGTAAATGGATTACATTCCACCTTTGGTAATCAGTAGGTATGGACTCACCTGACCTCTCTCTCTCACACACACACACACACACACATCCACACAGAGAAACCAGCCTGGTGCGCGTGTCAGACCTTTGCCTGCCTGTTCCTACTGCACTTGACCGCAAGTGGTCCAAGCGCTGATGACTCACTTTATTTTTATTTTCCCATCTCTTTTTTGTTACAAATGCTATCGCACGCTGCTCTTGCTGCGCACATTGAAAACAGAGCTACAGTGAATGCAGGTCGTAATCATTCCCAGGCAGTTTGTGGATTCTTCCGCATGAGACTCTTCCTCCCCTACAACTACTGCCTGTTTCATTATTCTAAAAAAAACAAGCTTTGAGTACTACCAGAGGAGTTGCCTTCCTGCTTTGCCACTACATAACCTCTAGGTGGCACTGCACCGTAGCAGAGTAGCACAGCCACACGAGAGGACATTACCCTGTCTTCCAACCTCAGGAATATTACCCAATTTTCCTGCTCTAAAAACGTGCAGAATGTGCCGTTTACAAACAGAAGCAAAACAAGAGGGTCAACACATCCTCCAAAGAGCCTGTAAACAGCCCTGCGAGCATGCACCAAGCGTATCATGCAGAAAAGCTCTGCAGGAGGGGAAAACATGGAAGCCGTGATAGGGACACTGCCCAAAGAGAGCATATGCTTTTAGATGCTGTGTTCCTAAGAGTGATTAATGGCATGTCAGCCTGTCCTGTTGTCACTCTCAGGAAGCATTTCGGCCCCATTTTCAGCACCTGTGGTCTACCGCTCCCCGAGGCAGAAAAGCCAAACTGTACAAAACAAAAAGGACACAGTGCAAGCCACTTCCACGAACTTTTAACCCATTTAAAACACTGAAAAGACGCCCAGATGGTGAAGGGATCTTCCTTTAAAAATGCAGTGTTGCAACAAGAAGGGACTGGCTTGCTAGCAGACACAGACAAGAGGAAAGCAAGCATGTTCAGGACACTGCTCTCCTTCTCTAGCCACCAGGTTTGCACAGGTCAAAATTATGCAAAGCCTGGAAGTAACAGTGGACCAAAAGAAATCTGGGTACCTTCCGGGAATGAAAACTCCCTCAGATCATTTTTGGCTCTTAAAGACTGTGTCATCCGTCTCCAGCCTTAGCCTCTGGGGACTTGTGGCATGAGCCATGCATTTCGTGCTGCTGTTATGTGCCGTCAACTTGCGGCCACTCCAGCCATGTATTAACCTCCGCAATACAGCCTCCTGCAGGGATCCTTCCCAACCGGATGCATCCCAGAATGAGTGCTCTGCCTCCCTTTTGAAACCATGCTGTCAAGAGCCTGGACTGCATGCACTGGTCCCAGAAGTTGCCTTGTAGTTCCTGCGGAATAGCCGGTTAGGGCACGAGCCACCCATTTCTCTGTAACGGAGCAAAGGGTCCTGAGCAATTCCATCCATCCGAGTTGGAATCTGGCAGATCCACTTGCTATTAGTTTTCGCACTCGGTTTCCTGTTACTGTGCCGCTCCTGCAGCCCAGGTCTCCTACTGATGCTAACTGAGACTCCATCTTGCCTCGCATCAGACACGGGGAAGGAAAGAAGCAAGCAGCAGGGCACAACAAGAAATGGATGACGATATAGAGTGTGTAACCTGGCCACCCCTCATGAGCTGGTCATTTTTTACAACATCCTGGAAACATGGATTACTAGATCCTGGAAACTAAGATTTTGTGGCCAGACTAGCTGAAATTGAGTCTTGGTCTATGGGTTTGATGTAGCTCCTACCTCTGCTTCAGTTGCTCAAAATGAGTGTGGTGGCTAAAACTCCGAGTCCCAGATTTTGCTTTCGCTGCTGCCACAAACTTATTAGGTAGCTTTGGCGAGCTGAGGCCACTGCAAGGCATCTTGCTGCAGAAAGCAAAGGGCGGGATGACTGCCCCCTGCTCCCTGCAGCATTCTGTGTGCTGGACTGCTGGAGAGCTGTTCCTGAGGGCGGCCAGCTAGTTGACGGAGCACGAGGAGACCTAGCACAGAGACCTGTTCTCCAGAACCTTCCCACTGCTCCAGACCCCACAGCTTCTGCCACCAGAGGAGTGCCCCACTCTGCCCAATGCAAGGACCAGACCAAAAGGAAGCCATGTCTTGCCTCTGAAATGCAATAGTAATCATAGAATCGTAGAGTTGGAAGGGGCCATGAAGGCCATCGGGTCCAGCCCCTGCTCGTGCAGGACACCAAGTCACACCATCCCACTCGGAGGGCTGCCCAGTTTCTTTCTGAATGACTCTAGTGTGGGAGAGCCCACCACCTCTCTAGGCAGGTGACTCATTATATAGACTTGTAAAAATTGCAGCAAGCTAATGTCTAGGAAATACTTTAAATGCTCCGCACTGTTGGATTAATCTCTCTCTCCCTCTCTCTCTCTCTCTCTCTCTCTCTCTCTCTCTCTCTCTCTCTCTCTCTCTCTCGCTGTCTTTCCATTTTGCTGTTCCTTCTCTCCTCCTTGCAACAGCTTATCTGGCTGCCCTATTGCAGCTGCTGAAAAACTAGCCAAATCTCACGAGAAGCAGCAGCCCCCGACTGGTGACCCTTCAAAGAGTAACTCAAATTCTGATCGGATACTCAGGTAATCGAGCCTGACCAAAATTATTATTATTATTATTATTATTATTATTATTATTATTATTATTATTATTTCAAAGTATTGGGGTTCCCTTCCCATATACTATAATCATGTGGCATTTCTGAAAGAAGAGCTTCTTGCCACTTGGGCAAATACTGGCACATCCTGGTTTTGCGGATGCTTTTCTTACCATCAAATGCAAAAAGAAAAAAGAAAAAAGCCGACCATCAGCCCAGTAACACTTTAATTGATGTTTCTAGTAAGGCCACGCGGGACAATGAATTAATGGTAAGACAACAGGCCAAAGTGTTTTAAACTATGCGAGCAAGAAGCATCCATACCGATCACATTGCGATGCAAACTGCCAGAGAATCACAGCCATTATAATGACATAACAAGGAGGTGGCGGAAAGTCACAAGCCGGTTGTCCACCTTCTGTTCAGTGAACGCATCCAACAATGCCCTTTTGTTTCCCAGACTGTGTGACTTTCAGGAGTGGAACGTGGCCCAAATTAATGACCAGCCACTTGAACAGGCTTGCTCTTCGTCACCCCCTCCTCAGCCTTTGAGTTTTCCAGACCATAGAGCTGCCTTCCATTCCAGAGTGGAAGCTGCATGCCCACTGCTTTCCCCTGTGATTAATCTGGAACAACGCTCATTCCGTGGTTCTGTAGGCAGACTTATTGGTGGCAGTTAGTATCCACACACTAGTAAGGACCGGGTGGGTAAGGAGAAGGTATTAGGAGTAAAGGCACCTGGTTCTCGATCTGAAACCCAAGCCGATGAGATCCATTCTGCAATTAGTGGCAGGAAGTGAGGCAATTACATACTCTCCAAAATCCTGTGGCTGAAATTAGGGATTCTCTTAAATGGTAACCCTCCAATACACTGTGTTAGCCATTCTTCTCAGTCTGCTGTATTTTATAGTCATTGACCTGGTTGACACGTAATGCTCAATTCCTGGCTTGTTTAACCCAGGATTTGGCCAGGGTGTGGGGGAGTGAGCAAGCCTGTTGGAAATTAACCCAGTTAATGCCACAGTCATGGGTTGTTTCATCATGACCAAATCAAACAACCCTGTTGTTTAGGGGTTAAACAAGCCAGGGCTAACCCAACAATTGCCCACAGTTTGTTGGAATTGATCTTATCTATTGATCAAAACCAGAGACAACAAGCACAAAATTTGCATTGCCCTCACAATTAGGTTAAGCAGCTGGGCCACTGACTTTGTAACTGCCTGTCCTCCAATAGCTTCTGAATCCCAAGCAACCTGACATATTAAAGAATCATACTTAGGTCTGCTATTTCTTTTCACTTTTCTAAAAATCAGACACAGGATGGGGAATAAATTGGATCAGAACTCTGGCACTGGAACAGGGAGAATCACTGGTATTTTGACACCCAGAATTATTCTTTAAGAAACATATTTCAAAACGGCCTGGAAGGAAATGTTCAGAAAATGTGTTAATATGGATAACTGTATTGCGCATTCTAAAGAGTCTGTTTACTGTCTGACCATGTGAAATATGCCACCTGGATAACAGTCAGCTTAGCAGTGCATGAATAGAAACTGAGACAGGAACTTCTTACAGCTCGAATAATAAGGAGAAATGATATTCATTTACATTAATACTTGACTTCTCTTCCTGTTTCTGGGTGGTTGGAAATATTGGTTAAAGAAAACATATGACTGTTTCCAAATAGGACTAGGAAATTCAAAATGGTGTTTTCCAAATTGTGAACCCTGTTTAAAATGTTTACATAGCTTATAGAAGAATAATGCGTGCAAGACACACGACACCCTATTGCTAACCCCGTAATAAGAATAGCTAGAATTTCTATAGCACTTTGAAGTGCTTGAAGAGCTTTGCACAAGGTCGTAAGGGAAATCATACGTTACCATATTTTTCGCTCTATAAGATGCACCTGACCATAAGACGCACCTAGAGGAGGGATCCATGGAAAGCTTCCTGATAATCACAGGCACATTCCCCATCGCTTCCCCATGGGCTTCATTAAAAGACGGGATGCCATTTGAAAACACACACCCACCTGTGATTAACAGCTCTCACCTGCGCCGGAGGAGGGGGGGCAGGGCAGGGCGTGCCGAGCTCGTGCCGGCCAGGTGGTGCCACGTGGGGCCAGCAGCATGCCAGCGGTGGTCTTCCCAGGCGGTGGGGGTGAGCAGTCCATCTCTCCGTGCGGCCGGCGGGTTAAAGCCCGCAGCTCCTCCTCCTCCACGGCCGGTCTTCCTGGGCGGTGGGGGTGAGCGGTCTGTCTCTCCGTGTGGCCGGTGGGTTAAAACGCATGACTCCTCCTCCTCCGCATGCCTCCCCCTGAGCGGCAAAGCTCTCACCTGTGCCGGGGGGGGGGGCGGAGCAGGGCGCACCAAGCGCGTGCCGGCCAGGTGGGGCCACGTGGTGCAGGCGGCCGGCAGCGTCCCGGGTGTCAGGCACACACACATTCGGTCTATAAGACGCACAGACATTTCCACTTACTTTTGAGGGGGGGAAAAGTGCGTCTTATAGAGCGAAAAATATGGTATTTGCATTACTGCAGAGCCAGAGGGTTGTCTTGCCTAGGTCCCCCTGATCAGTTCAGGTGAGGTGGACCTAGATTTAAACCAATGGCTTCCTGATTCCTAACTCAGACGACAGTTAGGAACATACACATGGACCTCAGGGGAAGTCCCACTGAATTTGATAGCAGTGACTTCTCAAAATACATGTGAAGGATTGCAGTTAGTCCCTTAGCTAGTATTCTATATCTAGAAGAATATGTGAATATGTAATGTATAACAAATATCGTATTTCCCCCAAAAGATATTTATTTTCCATCTCTAAAATATTACCTTGTGCTTTCCCTACAAACTATAATAGTCCAGACTTTCTATGTTCAAAGTAGGGAATTCTATTCAAAAACTGTGGATTTGAACATTGACTTCAAAGTAATGTCGTATCCCATTTCTGCTGCAATCAAAAGCTTTGTTTGGTTTAATGAAATAATTCAAAATTAATAACATATTATTTTGTCTTTCAAAAGAGTCGCAAGCCTCCACAAAGAAATACGCTGCCAAAACACATCCCACAAAATTCCCCCCGCAATGCAAATGTTCTGCAAAAATGCCGATCTTCTGTTTTCTCGTCCTTCTTCTCAGGCCAATGTGCTTTGTGAAGCAACTGGAGGTGCCTCAGTATGGGAGCTACAGGCCCAATATGGTTCCCACCACGCCAAGGGCCAACTTGGCCAAGGAGCTGGAGAAATACTCCAAGGTCACCTTCGATTATGCAAGTTTTGATGCTCAGGTTTTTGGCAAACGCATGCTTGCCCCAAAGATGCAGTCTAGCGAAACCTCACCTAAAGCCTTTAAATGTAAGTTGGGACTCGTCGTGTGAAGTAGTTTGGAATGCCCTGAAGGGTGTGTTGCTTCGTGTTGTTGTTGCTATTGTTGCATAAGTATTGCCCTACCAGATCAGACCACGGGTCCATTGGATCCAGCTTCCTGCTTCCAGCAGTGGTCCTCACCAGCCAGCTTCAAGGCTAGGCATGGTTAAGCACCTGCCAGAGGTCCATACGACTGCAGGCGCTCTCTTCGTCACACTGGCCATCTGGTTGCTCACCTGCTTCTTTCTCTGGCCAGCTAAGAAAAGTGAGCAGGAATGTACTTGCTTACTCGCTCTCTGCCTGACAAGCAGTGGTAGCCATTAAAAGACGGAGAGCAATGACAACTGATGACCATGCCAGGGAGAAAGGAGACTCCCTGGGCGAGGGCGCTGGTGGAGGATGCCTGGCCCAAGCACCTTCCAAATCTGGAACCAACGCTGGGCCCACCAGATGTTCAAAGTACATGGACGGAGTAACGGTCCTTCCACATTGCACATAAGAAGCATGTGTCATCAGAGGCATGTGGTGATCCCATTTCACTTTCATAGCTAGTAGTCTTCAACAGAATCATCCCCCAGGAATTCCAAAATTCATCCTCTGAAAACACCAAAACAACAACAAAACCAGAGCAAAGCTGTTGATCATGACTCCATATTGTGGCAGCGAATTCCACCAGCTAATATTGTGTGGGGTACAAAATTACTTCCTTTTGCCTCTCCTTCCTTCCTCCATCCTACCATTGGGCAACACTAAATCCAAGAATTATGGGGGATGGATTGGCTGTTAGATGAAAGCGAGTGTAATTTATTCTGACAGCCCTTTATGTCCTTAAGAAATAGCCTGGGGAAGAGTTTAAATTCAGCTCGGAGACCCGTACAGAAGGAAGTGCTTAGCCATTTCACTCCTCTAAATTCCCTCTGGGCTATTCCACCATCACCACCTCATCACAGGACAAACTTTCTTCCTGCTTCAATTAGTCCCACAGACCCCGGCTTTTGGGATCAAGTATTTCACTGTCTGAAGAGCCTCATCCTGAGTTCTGCTAGAACATGAAGAGATATTGAGAGTAGTTTTACAGAGAGATATTTATGGGCATCTTTGTGTAATTGTTCTCCTGGGGAGGAGGAATCCAACCCATCTTGCGGGGAGGGGTGAATTTTATTCCTGCAAGGCAAAGATGATTGGAAATATGATTTCCATCCCTGCTAATCACATCTCAGCAAATGAGGAAAGGGAAAAGAACAAGGAGGTGAAGGGCTCATCTCTTTCTCTCCACCACCACGATTCTGAATTCCCCAGAGGCGATAGTTTTAATGGAGAAGATTGTACTGTTCTGGGAACTTGACAGTGCTCTCACTTAGTGGGTAAACCTTTCACCTCACTGGACCTGCTCATAAATTTCTCATCCTCTCTGACAGCCGAGTTCCTTCCCTCCCCGGCCATCATTCATGGGTGGATTTCATTGGTTGAGAACATAAGAGTTTTGCTGGGAAGCAACCAGTTCTCTCAGTGGACAATTAGATACCTCTGGGAAGCCCACAGTCTGGGCACGGAGGCAAAACCAATTCTCCTTTGCTTCCCAACAGCAAGGATGCCCATTGAATCCGGCCATGCCCAGGGCCTAGAGTCGCCGAGGCCAATATTATGGGACTCTCCTCCAGAAATCTGTCTACTCCCCTTTCAACCCAAACCAGCGGTGTCACTGCTTCCGGCAACCAGTTCCTTGAACTTTGTAGGAAAATTCTTTTGTCTGCCCTGAGGCTACTGTGAATTAATGTCATCCAACAACTATTGAGTTTAAAGTGGGAGAAAAACACGCATAATTTTTAAATTCCAGTCATGTTCACATTTACTGCTTTTTCCCCTTGAACAAAACATTTTCCTCATGGAAGAAGTAATCCAGCTTCCTGATCTTTTTGGTTGCCTTTCTCTAAACCCTTTTTCCATACCTATAATATAATTCGAAATGGAGAGATATACATAATGGGTTCATCACAAAGTGTCCACCCCACAAATTTGTATATGGATGTTATGCTGCTAGTCTTATTTCCAGTCCTTTTCCCAATAATCCACTGCAAGGAATTTGTCTTTTTCATAGCTGCCACACACCGGTTTTCTTTTCATTGAAGCCACCACTATCTCCCCAAGAACATCCATTCCTGCTTGGCCAGAGCCCATTCGAACCCTCTCAAACACGCTGGGGTGTTTTTGCCCCAGTGTGGGTCACCTTGCATCTACTTGCATGGAACCCATTTCCCATTTTGCTACCGGTTCATCTAGATTAGAGTTTTCACAGTCCATTTGAGTCATCATCATTCTAAACAATTTGGTCTCATCCAGCAGTTCACTGTTCAATCCCCCCATCGTGAAAACTGTCCATTTATTCCTACTCTGCTCACTGGTTCCTGTGGTTTTAGCAGTTACTAATCCATAACTATGCCTGTCGGCTTATGCCACAGTTGCTAAGTTTACTCAGGAGTCTTTGAAGAGGGAATTTGGAATGCCAAAGTAAATTTTACTGAAGTCCCGCATTAAAGGGTTCTGAGTAGACTTCACTAAACTTACTTACTAAGTCTACTTTGGAAGCGTAATCAAAGTATAGAATTTGTTCCACAAAAGCACTATATTAGGGATGTCTCTCATCCTCGTGATATGTCTCAGGCCACATCTTATTTTGTATGCATTGGAGCATCAGAAGCTGTACTATAGAAAGTCAGACCTTTAATTCATCCATTCCAGAATTATCAACACGGACTGACAATCACTCTCCAGGAATTTTTTCTAGTCCCACCTGGAGTTATCCGGGACCTTTTAAAATATTTTGTTGTATCTTTTCAAAAGATCTTGCTTTTCCTCTTTAAGCAAGTGCACAAAGGCGCGTACTGATATAAAAATAATTCGTATAAAAATAAACATTGCATTAATAATAGATGAGAAGAAGCAATACTAAAATGGACAAAACAATGTAGTTTCAAACAGCCAGTGGCTGGGAGTATAAACATGGTTTGAACTGCTATCTAAAAGTGGGGGGGGGGGCGGTGACAGACAAATGTTCCTGACATAGTGATTCCTAAACTAAGCTGGACACAAATTTGAGCCAAGAAATGTCTGGGCAGGCAGCTCTTTTAGCACGGTGAAGAAATTCTCAGATCAGTGTGTCTAACTAACATTTTGGCTGCCCTATTCTAGGCCACTGAACTTTATAAATAGTCAAGGGCAGCTACTGCATACAATACATCACTCGAATCTAACTTGGATTACGAAAACCTGAATTACTGCAGCATCTTTACATCTCTGGCCAGTTCGGAGAGCAACCGCTGTTGCATGTTTATAATCCACTCAGGCCATGTGCTCAGATATTCATAATGATCAGACGAATCCCTGTTTTTAAAAAATGAAGGGGTTCCTGCAAGATTGCCCTTTGTTGATCACCTGGCTTTCGTTTTTGCCCCTGCAACATCCTGCTTTTATCCGCAGTTCATCCTCAAGGATGGCCAATACTCTGCCTTCGAATCTGGCCGGGTCCCTTTCCCACCCGCACCCCCACTCCTAACTGGGATCCACAAGGACACTCCTGCCTCTGAAGCAGCTGCCCCGGAATGATTTGCTTGCACGTGGTCCTTGAGCAACCGCCGTGCCTCACCCCACCTGTCTTGCTCCCCTTTTGCAGCCAAACCTTTTCCAAAGGCCTCCTCCCCGGGCCACAGTCCCTCCAGCAGTTACGTGAAGAGCGCTTCGTCTTCATCCACAGGCTTCGACTACTGCCACGACGCCGAAGCCGCGCATATGGCCGCCACCGCCATCCTGAACCTCTCCACACGCTGCTGGGAAATGCCTGAGAATCTCAGCACCAAGCAGCAAGACCTTCCCAGCAAGGTGAGTGCGAGCCGAGCCGCCATGTTTGGGAGACTGGGGTGAAGCACTGGGGTGTCCTTATTTATTTGTCTTGTTTGTTTGTTTAAAACTTTTCTGTACCTTCCCATCACAGACCTCTCGGGACAGTTTACACCAGATTAATAAAATAGAATAAAAAACCGAAATATGAGAAACAGTATCCCGTGTTAAAATATAAAACCACTAAATAAAACAGGTTAACAATTAAAATATTGGGAGACTAAAAAGGGTTTCGCCTGACACCGAAAGGAAAGGCACGGGATTTTAGATGCCCACTTTAGAGTTTTCCATAGCTGGGGAGCCGTGAGAGTGACACATTCCAAGGAAGTCGGCTCCTGAAGCTTGGCCTGAACTGGTGAACTTAGCAAGCTTTATACCGATCAGATGTTCGAGATCAAAAGCTGCATATTTAAAGCACCTGCAAACCAACTTCCCTGTGGTGGCGCCTCACCTATGGAATGCGCTCCCTAGAGAGGTCCGCCTGGCGCCATCATTATATGTTTTTCGGCACTAGGTCAAGACCTGTTTATTCAATCAATATTTTAATATGTATTAATTGGATTTTATTGTTGGTATTTTATTGGATTTTCAGCCAGCGTGGAATAGTTAATTTATTTTATTCTGATTAATGTAAGCCATCCAGAGACGGAAGTAATGGACGGCATACAAATTTTATTTAAAAATAAACCTGGAAGTAAACATTTTGAAGCACCAGTGACATGTGCTCAGCATTGTGGTTCCCAAGATAGCCTCACACCTTATTCTAAACCAACTGAAGTTTCTGTACATTTTCATAGCCAGTACCATAAAGAATGCACAACAGTATTGGAACTTGAACTTTACTAAAACATGGGTAACTGTGGAAGTGTTGTATTATAACTTTCCGAAGTTGTGTTAATGGAATTCCCCCATGAAGATCAAGTATGTTGCTTGCTGATGTTCTTAGCCCTTCTTGGACAGCTTTTAGTCAACTTTGGTATGTCAGCTGCAGCTAGGGATAGACGGACTTCGATAAACATGTTGCATCTGGGTTTCACAGATGTTATTCATTTACTGACAGAATTGGATTTTCTGCAAATAGGTTGGTATATATTTGAACAAATTCACACTTCCAGAAATGCACAAATTCCCCCAAAATATACATTTTAACACTTTGATATGTTGTGGAGGGTGTACATTTTTGGTCAATAGTTTTGTTTTTGTGTGTTTATAAATAAATTTACATAAAATTACAGAAAGCAGAACAGTCTTTAAATCCATGGGATCCGTTAGTTCAGGAAAAGTGGATCCACTGCATAATCCACAGGTTGGGGCCATAGAAATCCCAACACATTGAATCTGTTACAGATTTCTCTCACACCTCTAGCTGTAGCCTCTATAAATGATGTTGACTTGAGGAGACACAAAGCTGGATTATATTTGCTTGACTTTAGATGCCAAATTTGGTTATAGCCTTTGAGCTTAAAAAAATCAATACTTTAATCCTTTTCTGTCAGTATCATAGTGATTTGAAACAAAACATGTTTGTAGTAAACGCAGGAGGTTAGTGTAATCAGATGTTCACCAAAAGATAAAGTATTCTTTGGAACAGGGTTTGTTTCAACTTTCCTCCTACCCCAAGGTGTGCGTGGGATGGTCCCTGACCGCCATGTCACAGGCCAAAGACCTCCTGTAGATACTTGGTATCCAGCTGCACAAGGTCATCCATGGACAACTGATACAGTGAACACCACATGGAAGTTCTGGCTGAACTGGCAGCTTCGTGTGAGCCTCGTGCAGTTGGTTAGTGTGATTTGCATTTGCACAGCGCTGTACAAGTTGTGGTTGTGCAAGTCAAGGGCCTCTCATGTGACAGTCCCACACAGAAGCACCAGTTCATCCAACACATGTCCCTATCAAGTTTTAAGATTCCTGCTTGCCAGGAGCGCCTGCAAGCAACTGCAGGGGGTCCACTCGGTATCTGAAGGAGATCCAAGGGGGAGCAAAATCCCACTGAAACCAGACCTCAGGTAGACCTGTCGCTTCCGGGTCAGCCAGCAATCCAGTCTGGGGGGGGGGGGGTGCACGCCACGCGATGCTGAGAAAAGAGGCCAAGTTTGCAGAAGCGGGGGTGGAAGCGGCTGCAGGCAGGCAGGCAGTCACATCTGCTGTGTCCAACCTTGCAGTCCATGGACATCGAGGTGGATGAGAACGGGACGCTGGACTTAAGCATGAACAAGCACCGCAAGCGTGAGAGCGCCTTCCCCAGCAGTAGCAGCTGCAGCAGTAGTCCCAGCATCAAATCCCCGGATGTGTCCCAGCGCCAAAACAGCAACAGTGCCACGAGCAGCACCATGACCTCACCCCAGTCGAGCCACACGTCCCGCCAGGATGAATGGGACGGCCCCATTGACTACACCAAACCAAATCGACAGCGGGAGGAGGAACCCGAGGAGGTAAACGGCGACAGGCGCGAGGGCCCCCGAACTGGGGGCGCAGTGGAAGAAATGCGGAAAAGCATGCCTCGTGCATGTGAGGCTGAACCAATGACCTCTCCCTTTTAGCTGTAGCCAGATAACCCCGAGATCTGGGGCATGATGGAGATATCCCTCCTTCTTTGAAAGCCAGCAGCCTGATAGCTTTTATGCTTGCTGGTGGCAGAGGACCAGCATTCCCGTAGCCAATCCGGGAAGGTTATGAACCTCTTGAGGGAAGTAGGCTGGTAGCCCCTCTTCTGCCCTTGTGATACATTTTGTAGGGAGCTAGTAATTGCTCTGCAAAGCTCTTGCTATGAATCCAATGGTATCCTATGTCATAAGAGGGCAAACGCCACCCTTGGCTGCATAGCCAGAAGCGTGTCTTCTAGATCGAGAGAGGTGTTACTGCCACTCTATACGACCCTGGTGCGCCCGCAACTGGAGTATTGTGCTCAGTTCTGGGATCCACATTACAGGAAGGATATAGCCTGGTTGGAATCAGTGCAGCGAAGGGCCACAAGGCTGGTGGCTGGATTGCAGGGAAAGCCGTATGAGGCGAGACCGAGGGAGCTGGGTCTTATCAGCCTGGCGGAGAGGAGACTCCGAGGCGATCTGTTGGTGACATATAGGTACGTAAAGTGGTGTCACACGGAGGTGGGTAGAGACCTGTTCTCCCCTGCAGAGGAGGGCAGAACGCAGTTCAATGGAGCCCAGCTCAAGGAACCAATGTTCATTTTGGATGCCAGGAAGCACTTCCTGACAGTCAGGACCCCAGAGTATGGAATGGGCTTCCATGGGAGGAGGCTGAAGCCGCATTGGTGAAGGCATTCAAGGATAGGCTGGTCATGCACATGGTAGGTAGGGGTCAGACTAGCTGGCTCGGGAGGCCCCTTCTGACGTGCTCTGTTTCCATGTGTCTCTGTGTCTGTGGTCTTAGAGACCACCTGGTGACGGGTGGAAGATCACTAACAGGTATTAAAGAATCGCCTGCGGTTTTTACAGCCTGCTACCAAAATGGTTCTGTGGACGGCTCTGCTTGTCCACCACTCCTACAGATCCTTTGCTCATCTCTTGCAGTCAGAGCCTGCAGTCCGTTCGTTCGCCTCTTCTGAAGCAGATGATCAGGAAATACCTGAAGAAACTTTTGAAGAAAGGAAGTATCCTGGGGAAATCACCTTAACCAACTTCAAACTTAAGTTCCTTTCCAAGGAGATCAAGAAAGAGCTTCTTACGTGAGTTTTGCCACTTGGGCTATTATCTGGGAGGGGTAAGAAGAAAGAAATGGTTTTGCTAAAGGGGCAAGGGGGAATTCATCAAGGAAAAATATTCAAGTGTGTTGATGTTTCAAACTGTGGGGGACTTATTTAATCCAAACACTTCAAAACGGGAGTTGTAGAGATGCTTAATACTTCAGCTATTCCTGATTTTGGAGATGAATTCTCATTCCCTATAGTCTCCTGAAGCTGTGTCATGATTAATGGAGGTGGGGGGGGGGGGAGAGAAAGAGAGAGAGAGAGAGAGAGCGCAACCAAAGCACCAGAATCTTAAAGTGGCTATAAAAGCCAGACTTTCTAATCCAGTGGTGGGGAAAATTCTTTTTTTCTAAACAGATCACGTTGCTTGGTTCTTTACAAGCACTCTGTTGTTTCCTTGGAACTTCGTTGCTGAAGTGCCCCTGTTTGGGAAGCATCCTTCACCCGGCACCATTGCTCTGGCCCTCCAAGTGCTACGGGGTAAAGAAAGCGGATAAACTGGGGACAGCAAAGGCTTCTGTGTACCTGCATGGTTGTGTGATTCACTAAGTAGTTCAAATTTTGAAATTCAGATGGTGACATGTAGGTTTTCCAAGTGAAACTGGAGAATACGTGTATTTCCCCACAATTGAATCTAGCTGTAATCTTGGATACTGGCACATGCCAAGTAAATCGCAGGGGGAAAGGGAGTCCTACCTCTACGTTTCACTGACCTTCATGAAAGTATTTGAAGGAGAGAAAAATAGTTGTAAGAGATTTTGTTCCCTCGAGTTTTAAATAGATAGCAAATGAGAAAATAAGACAGTTGCACCAATACTTGCAAACTTACACAATGCCATCATTTACAAGTATTCCCAGATGTGTGCATTAGTTTACAACCTAAAACTCAGTTTGAACTTGAAAATCTGGTATCTGACATTGACTCTGTCTCCAAAGTCTGCTCCTCAGACCCATCTGACCTGCGCCTGAGCCTACGATGTGCGATTTCACAGGGAAATGCATTTCCAAATTTGGTGACGGGTGAATGTGGGGGCCCCAAATAGACAGCAAAGTAGAGTAAACATTACCAAGTTCAATAGCAGTATCGTGAGTCCTAATGCTTCACAGAATTTTATCTTCTTTACAGAAATGATATGAGAGGCTATTTATTGTGTTGGTAGCCCAAGTAGTTTTCTTGGTACCTTTTGTGAAAGAATGGGTCGTGGCAGTGCTTTGCAGGCCAATCGTCCAACCAAATCCTTGACTGCCTGGGAACACAAACAAATTCGGGATCCTGTCGGCACTCCTGTCAGGATTTTTAGGACTTGCCTGAAATGTCCTTGCCCCTGACCCCCAGCGCTGCGTTAATAGTCTTCCCGGGACGAAACAAATCCCAGAAATGGCTGAAACAGATGCACACATGAGAACATTCTGCCTGCTGGCCAGGGTACAAGCGGCCAAGCGGAAGCGGCACTGCCAGAATGTTCCGTCCTCCTTTTAAAGTGTATTGAACAAATGACCAAACTAGTCATTTGGTTAAACGCGCTGCAAACCATGTCTCAAATCAACGTGGTTGTCTTTAAATCAGCAGCTGCAGAGGAGGTCAATTTTCACTGGGCCCACACTGGGCAGGAAGGAGAGTGTAGCCCTCTCTTTTCAGATCTGTTTGGGCTGAACTAAAATCCCCCAAGCGATTTGCCCTAGAGGAAAACTCCCTTTGTTCCAATAGCAGGGGTGGGGTGGGGATTCCCATTGTGCAGATTTTGGGTCCACACACCCCTGCCCGCTATTCATTTTTAAAAGGAGCAGCTATAGTTGGTAATAACATTTACCATGCACCAAGAGCTGGGAGAACGCCGCTCTTCTGCACTGCACTAGTTCCCTCTCAAGGAGGCAATTCACATCTCTGAATCCACATGCTCCTTATTAAAGATAGCCTCCTTACACGAAGAGGACTATCATGGCTGGGGAAAGGGCCCTTTGAATCCTCTGATATAACTGAATCTTATAGTACTCATGAGGCTAGAACGTGTGGTCCTGAGCAGTGCCTGGATGGAAGGTCACCCATAACCCCCTGAAAGTTCCCAGAAGGAGCAATCCTCTGGCCCTGAACTGACTGAGGATATTCTGGATTCTCATCTCTGAGGTTAGAGACATCACTCCAAAGCTTCAGGGAAGGGAATCAGAGCTTTCTGATGCCAGCTGTCTCTCTGAGATCAGAAACACAATGTCAGAGGCAGCCGGGAGCGGGCATTTCAGTGGGAAGGGAGAGGAGACTGAAGAGCTCAAGATACACGTGACCATGAGACTCCCTCTCCTCCATTCTGAAATGGTGAAAAACCATTTTTCTGGCCAAAATGCAGCACACAAGGATCAAGCTGGCTTGCACTGTTCTTCCTGCCCTGCACAAGATGCTCATAAGCCTCAAAGTCCAGGGACCTGGGAGCACCAAGAGTGCAACCCTAAGTGAATTACACAATTTAATATAATAACAGCAAAATGCTGATTTGTGGGCCCATGAATGGAGGACAAGATGTAGGTGTATAGAAACATATCTCACCACTAAGACATCTCGATTTCTCCTTATGTCAAAGAAGTAACCTGTTCGTTAGCCAATGTGTAACAAGGACACCAACGTGTAACAATAAAACACACATTTTAAAACTCGGTGAGAAAATAGATGTTTCTATTTTCACCAGTATTGCTATATCGTGAAATGGGGAGTCGTCTTCTTTTAATCCCATTTTAGTAACCGTATGAGCCAGGGTGGGGATTGAATTTGGGGTTGTCTTAAGTGTGATGATGTGAGTCCTTCACATTCGAGGCTCTCCTCGCAGCCTGCGGAGCTGGAGGAAGGTCCTAGGGCTGGAGAGGACTTGGTCGATGGAGTCTTGTGTTGGGTCTAGGAAAGTCAGTGCCTCAACTCGTGATGGCTACTGAATATGTTACCTTCTGTGTCAGAAGCAGTATATCTCTGAGCACACCTGGTGGAGAACAGGAGCAGAAGCGCTGTTAACTGTACTTGCATCTTCCTTGCGGGCTTCTGGTTGGCCACTGTGCAGGCAGAATGTTGGACCAGGTAGGCCTTTGATCCACTCCAGGATAGCTCCTCTTGCGTTCTTACGATTGTGAGTTAGGAAGAGGAATGTGCCAACCAGCAATCCCTGAGCCATTACCTGAAGACACCACTTTTGTGTACATCTGACCCTTGAGAAGGATGGCTTTCTTGAATCGGCATGGACCTTCTTACCGTACCACACCATGTAACAGGAAAGGATGCGTCTCCTACCTCCCTTGGGAAACTCACCAGGTTCCTAGAGAAACCCCCAGTTGCTAGTTTGGCTTCTCAAAGGGGCCTCCCAGTGCAAAGGTGGTCCTCATTGCACCCCAAGAAATCAGACGAGTAGGGATGTCCACACACATGGTGATCCTTAGGGATGCACAGAGTGATGCGCCGGACAGGAGCAAAGGATAAAGCTAAGTGAAGAGCTCATCTGCCAGGAGTCCGTGGCTCTTCCTGTCCCCCCATAAATAGTTCTGGCCAGAGGTGCCATGTGCTCTGCCTGTGCACTTCTCAACTCTTTGGTAGGAGTACCTTACTACAGCTGCACAGAGTCCGCTCCAATACGCTGTGGTATTTTGGGGAATTTTAAGTAATGAATAGCTGCTAACCCAAATGCTGCCACCAGATAATCTATGGCAGGTAGGTAGCCCAAAGCCAGTGCTAGGGCCTGTGAGGGCCCTTAGAGCCCCACGAGGCAATTTGGCCATCACACCCACTTTTTCATACTCTCTTGCATCTCCCCCGCCTGCTCTGGACCATCTTTCCTCCTCCATTGCTTAACTCCTGCTCTTGAATCCTTGCATGGCTGAGAAGCTGGTCTAACTGGTCTAATACCTCAGGGGACTTGACAATGGATGTCTGCATAATTACAGCCCACCTCTCGCTTTGCTCACCGCTTTTTTCATGGAAGTGGTGGGACCACTAGAGAGGCTCGTCTCTTTCGCACCGTCCGAGTGCTAAGGATATCGGCTATGTTTGCAATCTCATCATAGCCACGGTCTCATCCTGCGTGCTGTGGGAAGCCGCAGTGTCTCAGTCTCAAGATACCCACAGACACACGCAGATCCTAGCAATAATATGGGCCTGTCTTACATGCTGTTGTGAAAGCCTCAGGTGAGGTACAAGGAGCACTTTGAGGATGCCCAGGTGTGGCAGGAAGGCTGCGCAACTGCCAAACCGGGTCCTCCAAAAGGCCGAGAGCCAAGCTTTCAGGCATAGAGCATGGATGTGGTTATTGACGTGAGCCGCCCCGAGGCTTCTGCGAATGGGGTGGCAAAGAAGCTTCCTAAATAAATAAATAAAATAGAGCAGTTCTGTCGATAAAATGCTCTTTGGAAAGAAAAGGCCAGAAATGTGAAGTCAGGCAAGATGAGATACTAGCGATCCATTCGCAGAACTCTCATCTCTCCCATTTCTTGTAAAAAGCGGCTCTGAGCAAAGCTTATTCTTGTGAGTCCCATAAACTTGTGGCAAAGGACTGGGATGCTGCCTTTTGCCCTGTTTGGAAGGGTACACGTCAGCTCTCTCAGATAGTTCAAACGTGACAACACACACTCAAGGGCTGAGTGTGAATTGTCATCGAACCATGGGTTGTTGTTGAAACGTGCATTGTCATGACCTCTAAACTCAGCCAAGATAGCTAACTATGGTGAGCAACCCACAACTTACAGCCCAACAGCAATATATGGGGTTCCTTTCATGGGTGTTCGTAGTTAACAAGTTATGGCTTGTCAGTGCAGCTGCATTCAAAGAACACACAAGAACCTGGGGCTCAACAACAGCCACACTCGAGCCTGGATGGCCACATGTT
Organism: Varanus komodoensis; assembly: GCF_004798865.1. NCBI lineage: Eukaryota > Metazoa > Chordata > Lepidosauria > Squamata > Varanidae > Varanus > Varanus komodoensis. The sequence continues at coordinate 4,788,735 of NW_025336481.1, forward strand.
CTCTGAATCCAAAGCAACGTTAAAAGCTGATGGTTCTCATCAGGCAAACAATGAGAAGACGGGGGTTAAACCACATCTCTCTGCGTACCACAGTCCTTATCTGATTCATGAAGTCCCACAGCTGCTTTTTACAAAAATTCAAGAAGCTGGGAGACCCAGCCATGGATCTCCAATATCTCATATAGTCTGGCCTCAGGTAGCTGCCCCTTTTCTTTCCAAAGGGCAATCTATTGACGGAATTGCCCTATGCTGGCAGTATTGCAAACCTCCTAGGAGAACCCCCTGTGTTTGTGAGGCTTGCAGAGAGAGATATTCTCTGGGAGGTCTTTTCTACAATCCAAGTCAGATTTTTCTGAGGAGGAGGATGAAAGTTTGTTTCCCAGGAACTCTTTGGAGGCAGCTCCCTCCATCCAATTTGCTTGGTTTTGACAGGTGTGTGGCAGGGATACAATTGAGAAACATCGAAACAGAGCAAGTCAGAAGGGGTCTCCCGGGACATCTAGTCTGACCCCCGGCTCCAGCCGGCTCCGCTCACGATATGCCCACCATGTGCCTGTGCATTTAGGCAGGTTTGGGGGACAACCTTTGATTCTTCACTACCCTCCCCCATTGTTTCAGACTGTAATAGTGTGTAAATATTATTCAGGGATGAGGAACTAGTTTGGGGAGGGGGCAGATGACCTCTGACATCCCCCCAGACAAAATAACACCTTCCATCCACCTAAAGAATCTTGGGCACAGTGTCCTTGCCGGCCTCGATCTTTCTCCCACCTGTGGCAACACAAGGCAGAGGAAGCTAGCAGGAATCCCCAGTTTTACATTGAATCTTTCATCCAAGATAATTTGGATGAAAGATCAGGGTATGGGCAAGGGGAGTTCCACCCGTATTTTTGAGCTCAGGATGGCTCCGCAGGCCAGAAGTTCCCCATCCCTGATTAAGGCCAAAGTAGACTTGATGGTTACAGAAAATTTGTTCCACTATTTATTTCCTATAAACCTGAACATTTTTGGTGATTTGAAGAGTATTATGGGCAGATGGGGACTGCAGGTGGCGCAGTGGTTTAAACCGCTGTGCTGCTGGGCTGGTTGATCGAAAGGTCGCCGGTTCGAATCTGCACAACGGGGTGAGTTCCCGCTGCTCCGTCCCAGCTCCTGCCAACCTTGCAGTTCGAAATGCAAGGAGATAAAAAGGTACCACTTTGGTGGGCAGGTAACAGCGTTCCGTGCACGTCGTTTTTAGTCATGCCGGCCACATGACCACGGAGACTGTCTGTGGACAAGCGCTGGCTCCCTCGGCCAGGAAACGGAGATGAGCACCGCCCCCTAGAGTCAGGCACGGCTGGACTTCACGTCAAGGGGAAACCTTTACCTATGGGCAGATGGGAAATGGGAAGTTGAACCTATTCCCTAATCACTCAATTTAATATGCTCCCCCCCCCCCACACACACACACCCTTGGTGAGATTTCAGGCTGAGAGCTAACTCCAAGGAAAGGGACACACACACACCCCAAAAAAGGAAAAACAAAGGAGAATGAAAGTAGTAATGTCAGTCTTGGGTAGGAATGTGAATGCACAGGATGGTTAAGCTTCTGGACATGAATGCATGGCCAGATACTGTGTCAAACTTTTTGCTCATCTAACCTGGACCTCTGACATAAATTTTCCCAGTCCTCTGAGTGGGGATGTGGGAAGTGAGCTCAATACCTTCTACAAGCAAAGCAGATATTTCCCCACTGATCTGCAACACACCCTTTTCTCAGTCACGCCCAATCAACCCGTTCTTCCATCTTGTAAGAAACTGGCAGGATGAGACTGGTTCCTGCCATTGTTACTCTAGAGTCACACTCTTTGTGAGTTGTGGTAAACAACTGAATTGTACTTGGTGTGTATGTGAAAGACACATATTCATTCTGCTTCAAAAAGACTGCACTTACCTGCATTTCGAAACTGGTCTGAAATCAAGTGAATATACCACTTATTTCTGCTGCCAGAGAAATGCTGGTCCACCCACCCAGCTCATGCACTTTGCTCTGAAATATCCATGCAATAAAAGGTACATGGAAACAAAAATCTTATCAGCCGCAAACAACATGAAGGTCTTATGTACCGGAACCAATAGAAATTGCCAGTTTTACTGCAGTGAACTCTTTAAAATTATAGTATTAATATTCTCTGTTTTTAGTTTTTACATTGTATTTTTTGATCCTGCAAGCCTTCTAAAGACTACTTTTGGGAACTGAAAGCCAGGATACAAATCATTTTATAAATAAATATTTTTGTACTTTGTGCACAATAAAGCTATTACTAATTTACAGATTCAGTGATTGTCTTAAAGGGTGTTGCTTTCTTTTTCGTTATTTGTAAATTTGGGGTGGGGGGATTATGCCTGCCTTTTTGCAAATTTGGAATTACAGGTTTGGCGGCACTTGGAGAATGCAGGAAAGAAAAGAAAAGAAAAGAAAAGAAAAAAGAAAAGAGGACTTATGGCAGTGTCTATAAGCCTTACTAGCAGAATAAATGCCTGAAACATTGATGTTTCAAGGCAGCGCAATCAAATGGATTGGCTTTGGATGACACTTGCTAATGGGCAGCATTTATACAAATTTAATACATAAATACATAAATAGACCTGCTATGCTCCATTGGTTATGGAGCCATGGAGCTTGCGATCCTCCGTTCCAAGACACACGTATGGAGCTTGGCCTTGGAACGTTTAAAGTAGCCGGCACCAAGCCCTTGCACGTATTAAGCCGTGGCCATGCTAGTCATGTGTGGTGCAATACCCAGAGGCCACCACTAGGTGGAGCCTTGGGCTCGGGAGAGCTGCGCAGGTTCCTGAGCCCCCTTCAGGGGTCCCCTGAGGACTCGGAGTCCAGCTTGACGCAGGTTTTAGATCTGCTTGTACTTCCACGGCGATTCATGAACAAGCCCACCTCCTAGCATTTCTGTCAACCAAGTGGAGGAATGCTTCCCAACTTTACTCACAGGAAGCAGACTCTGTAATTCCCATCATGCGCTTAATCTGGTGCTGTGAATTCAGATCCTCCGGCCATCTTGAGTGTTTATTTTCATTTTTCAGAATCTCAATATTAATTACCTAATTACGGATATTCGTATACTGCTCTAGACACATTCCCAGAGAGGTTTCCGTGATGGGGAAGAAATTCAGCAACGCTGTTAAAAATAACAAATATAAATATAAACTATAACAAGGTAGAGCAGTTCTCGAAGCAATAGTAAAATGGCCAACGGAATAAAAAGACTAGAAAGCTTGGAAAATTGAAAAGGTCTTTGCCTGGCACGGAAAGGCAACAGTGTAGTACTTTTCTGGGTGAACAGGTGGACTTTTTGGGGGAAAGCACTGCAAAATTAGGGGGCCAGACAAAAGGACCCCACCTGGTAGCCAGTACCTCGCCTTTATGGAAGACCTTTACTGATGATCTTAAAGCACAGGTAGAAACATACGGGGGAAGGCATTACTTCAAGTCCTAAGCTATACAAATCATGCACACTGGAACGTTTATTGGGTTGCCTCTTAGAATGGTGCTCAGCCAATAATTGCCCACTTAATACGGGGGCTTCAGTGTACTGTATTTAACAAATATAGAGACAGACAGACATATAATATTGCTGATTAGATGCCAAATCCCTATCTTAGGAATAGGGCAATTTCTATGAAGGGGCTTCTGGAAATCCCTCCAGTAATTTTTTCTCCCAACTTCTGTGGAAGAAGGATTTTCTTCTCCCTTTTTATATTTTTTACATATGCATGAATCTTACTGGTTTCTTTATTTTTTTTGCCACTCACGTTTTTTTCCCCATAATTATTTTTGTTCAGTTGTCCTACCCCAGGCTGTGATGGCAGCGGACACATCACGGGGAATTATGCTTCTCACCGCAGGTTAGTTCACCTTACCTACCCTACTCTTTCAGGTTCTGACAGTCTCTTAAAGATCTCTTTAAAAATAGTGTGGATACTTGGTCCTATTCCCTCTTCCCCTTTCTTTTACCTCCCCTACTTTATTTTTTTTTTAGCTTACCCAAATATTCCATCTCTTCTTTTTCAGCCTTTCTGGTTGTCCTCTTGCTGACAAGAGCCTCAGAAATCTCATGGCTGCTCACTCTGCTGACCTCAAGTATGTTTGCACTGATTTAAATCTCTCTCTCTCCTTTTTGCTACCAATCTGGCTTCTTCCTTCTTCTTCTTTTCCTCTGCACTTTTCCTTTTAGAAAAAGCCAATCAAAACCTGCCTGTCAATCAAATTTTGACTGAACTTGTGCACCAAATGGGCTCTATTGGGTTGGGAGAGAAACGCTGAAGAATATTTGGCTGGTAGGAAAAATTGTCTTGAAATTTCCAGACCGATCCCTTGGCATTCCAGGCAGATTCTTATTGGCAATCATGAAGATATGCTATTCCCGTTTTCCTCCCTCTTCTCTCTGTGATCTTCTAGAGATTGTGACACTGACAATAGTTTCTTCAGATAAAAAAAGCAGCACCTTTTTTGTTAGCTGGGTGGATGACCTATCTGCCACTGGCTGAGAAAACAGTAGAGGGGGATTTGCCTTCGAGCCCTCTAACAGGGGACCTCGCCTCACCCTCTCTTGCCTGAGGAACAGCTCTGTGAGCCCTGAAAGCTTGCGTCAGTTCTCCCAAATGACATGGCACTGTTTTTTTTGTCATGTTAACAAAAAAGTAATTACCGCTCGAACCTTCCCTACACGTTATACAAAGTCACTATCCTGCTGAATCAGGTTAATTGCACTTGTAATGTGTATTAACTTTTAGGCAGAGTTCCATTGCAGAAGAATTTTAATGAGTATTTGAAAGCAAGAGAGAGAATAAGAAATCATTCCTTGTTAAAGGATGGCTCTAGCAGGCTCCAGGAAGCCCATAAAATCAGACATTTGGTAGTACTTCTATCAGTAGCGATTTTCACCTTCACATGAACAGTTGCTTTACGTATGTCTAAGCGGGAGTCACTTAACACGGCTACTTGGGGGCTTATTTTCCATCCATTTTGACAGTTGTTGTTCTTCAGCCTGATATGAATATCCATCTGGGTGAAGCAGCTATCCAGCCCTTCTGCCACGAGTTTCGCTCATGATCGATTATTCCATCAGAAATTATCCTTATAATATATTAGCCCTGGCATAATAAATTACAATTTGGGCTGGTGTTGGAGTGGTTGAAGGACTTATACCCCCTTAATATTCAATCTAGGCAAGCATGGAGAACAGAGTCAGCATGGATGGAGAATGGATCTAAAAAGTGCACATGTGAATCAGTTCCCAGACAAGAGTTCAGGTGAAAATGACCAGAAGCGCAGAACAAAGAGGAGCATCTATGCTCAGTCTACTACAGAGGATGAATGCTTCCTCTGGAAACAAAGCAGAGGAGAGCTATGGTAAATATTCATCCACCCTAATCCTAACCAGGCTTACTTGAAAGTAAGTACCATTTGGTGGGATTGGCTTCCAGGCAACTCTTCTGGGAATGCAACCTTCAAAATAGACTTCTCTTTGAGGAAAGATGATGTATACTTTCAATTTACTCCTAAAGTATGTTGGGATATTGCAGAAATGAGGGCCCCACTCCTGAACGATCCCCAAAAGTATACATGAATACCCATTTCATGATCGTGATCAATGTGTAACGCGCAAGAGGAGCTTTGCCGCAGGCCAGAGCGTGCCAAATTACTGCTCACTTTTGAGCACGTCCCAGTGTTGTTTTCCTGTTCACAAGAGCAGCATTTCACACACTGTGTACATTTCATTTCCCCAGAAAGGTAAGTTCTTTCCAGACGGGTGGATTTCTCCTCTTTTTGACCCAGTGGTGTTCCACACAGTATTCAATAGCACTGAGGGGGAAATGAAGTATATCACAATTCTGTGCACATCAGAGTTCATTCATAAAGGCTCCGATTGTTCCATAACTCTCCCCATCCCTAATGCTCATAATTGCAACATGATGTGGTGACTTGTATGTGTGAACGTGCCATCAGATACCATAAACGGAACTTTCATCTTCAGCACAAACACAATATTTTCCAGTGATGCCGGTTCCCTCGTTCAGCTAAGAGTCATGGAAGGTTAATCGGAAGTTGTGAGAAATCAAGTGATGTACTTGCATGGGGTAAATTGGTCCTAACACAAATCAAGCCCCAGGAGCTGCCAAGTGTCTTAATGAGGCGTTAATTACTCTAGAAGATTTGTGAACAGTTTCTAGAGAAGCCTTAACGGCTGTTAAAGAACTGCAACTTTAAGGAGTTAGTGTAAGGATCACGGGTAAATGGAGCAGTTCCAATTTGAGGGCCCAAATTACTATTACCCTCAAGCCTCACCCTGTCCTGAAGATTCTGGATGCGATAACATATCAGCTTTAGAGGGGTAAATATTTTATGATGTTTCTAGAGATCAAGTCCCAGAATAATTAGCCAGGTGTCATCTGCTCCTCTTCCACTTGCAGCCTTGTGAGAAATATTTTCAGTGCACCGTTTTTCCTGCTAAAATATTCGTGTATTAAGGAAAGTGAGGCTAGTGTCCTGACACGACTGTTCTCATTACAAAGCTGAAAGTGAGGGGTGAGGGGGAGGTGTTTGGATAAAATAAGAGCAGACCTGAAACTGAACTGCACTAAACTCAATTTCCCACCCTTCCTTGGAGGATGGGAAAGATTTAGTATTTTTTTCTTGAGTTCAATACAGAGTTCGTTGCAATGCATTTTCCTGTCCTTAGAGGTATGACCTGATTCCGGGGCTGTCACCTTGCCTCTTTTACTTGCATCAGAAGCAAAGGAAGGGTTCCTAAAATCTAAAGGATCTGGCCACACTACTAGAAGCTAAACCTGATGACATTCTTGGTTAAAAGGAATCATCTTCCTCATCATCTTCAGCCTGGGAACCTCGGATGTTATCTCTATATATAGAAGAATAGACTTTGGTCTCACCTGTTGACTCACTGATGTCAATGCTATTTCTGCAACAGAGAGAAAGCTAAAATTGGGCACCATCAGTCAGACCTTGATTTTTGCAAAACGCAGAGCAGGGCATCTGACTCAGAACATCCATCAGCCCCCCAGGACAGAGGAAGCCAAGACTGCAGCCCAAAACAAAGGAAATACAGCAGATCTGCAAACAGAGCTCCCAGTGTTTCTATCTTTAGGTGCCAGCGGCTGCAGCCTTCCTTCCCGCAGCTGAATTATCACATCCCCAGTCTAATATTTGTTGGCCTCAATGGAACATGCAGGTGTATTTCTTCCCAGCAAGGCATGTAACTTTTTTTTTTTTGAGGAGGGGGTGTTGTATCAAAGTGGAGAACTGGTGAGGAGGTTAACCTCCAGCAAACCCTAGTCATTGTGCCACCCCAGCCAAATTCAGGGGTCTGTGTGAAAAAAGAAAGATCAGAAAATCAAATCTCCACTCATCTGCTTTGATCTAGAGATCAATTTGATTCTAGAGCAGTTCAATATCTATCATTGTTTTAATTTCTTCAGAAGGAACCACAGCTCAGTGCTAGAACATATGGTCCTCATGCAGAAGGTCACAGGTTCTGTCTCTGGCACCTGCAAATACAAAAAGAATCCTGTCGTATGTGATAGAGAAGCCCTTTTTCCAGAGAACTTTTACCAGTCATAGATACTTGGCTAGAGAGATGAATCATTTGACCTACTAGAAGGCAGTCTTTACTTTCTTAAATGCAGCCTGTCAAATATGTGGTCCCAGGTTGTTCATAATGCACCAGCTAGGTCAGACACTTCAAACAGGCTGTAGAAGCCGGCGATTTATGGAACTGTGGCTGAGGCGCAGGCTTGGTGTTGATGCGTCATGATCAGGCAGAAAGGTTTGAGTGTAATCAAATCAAAGAGTGGAGCGAGTTCAGAGGTACTGCTGTTCAAGGCTAGTTGATCATGCAAAACAGAGCTGTTGTATTTATGGTGGCTTGATCCTTCACATCTAGCTATAAATCACGAGTGACAAAGCACCGGTATTCCCACCTCCAGCATGATTGTCAAGGGAAAAGGTTATAGAGTAATCGCTGGGAGAGCAGATTCTACTATCTGCTTCATTGGACGAGGGAGATGGACAGCGAAAACTCCAAATTTTCCTCTGAGGTCCTGTATTAAGATCTGGGAAGCGCAGAGGTAGCTGCAAATCCTAGGAAGTATTCGTGACATTCACATTTTTATATAAATTATAGCAGGGAAGCAAAAGGGACATGGGACAATAGCTGAATTCTTCATTCCAGCATAATTTCTCACCCTCATTTTCACCATGTTTGCCATTTCCATTCTATAGCACCATGAAGTTGAAGTGAAAAGGAATAGATATCCACTTCTGGTCCTGTGTTTTGTTCCTGTTTTCTTTTCTGTGGTGCTGGTTGATCCCTGGAAAGATGGGATTTTGCCTGGAAATCCACATGAGTTCTGCCACGTCTTCAACAAAATAGTCTCCAAGCATCTGTGATGCAACAGCTGATTGCAGAAACACAGATTAATTCATGCTTCCTTTTCTGTAGAATCTGAAGGCAACCATGGGGGTAGCCATGCTGAAGTCAGCTGGATCAAAGAGATTTGCTTCAGTGTTAAAATCTGTTTCCAGTTTCCATCCTCAGCTACGCCTTTTTCTCTTCTCAGGTGCCCAACTCCAGGCTGTGATGGCTCTGGCCACATAACTGGAAATTATGCATCGCATAGGAGGTGAGTTGGATGTGTGCTTGGGGCAGCAAGAGGAAAGTGAGGGATAAGGAGGTTGGAAGCGCTCTGGGAGAATAGGAGAACATGAGAGAGGCAAAAGGATTGATTGACTGATTGGTTATATTTATATCCTGCCATTTTTTCCCACAAGGAACCAAGGCAGCTTAAGTAATGCTGTCTTCTCCTCTCCCTGTTATCCTCACACCAACCCTGTGAAGTAGGCTAGGCTGAGTCAGTGGCCCAAAGACTAGTGTGGATACTTCAGCTGGTTCAGAATAGAGCTGTCAGGATGTTAACAGGGACCAGCGGGAATTCACATATAATGTCGGTCTTCTGCCATCTACACTGGCTTCCAGTTGAAGTCCAGGCCCAATTTAAGGTGCTGGTTTTGACCTATAAAGCCCTAAACGGCTTGGGTCCTGGATACCTGAAGGAGCGCCTCCTTCCTTATGCACCTGCCTGCCCCTTAAGATCTGGGGTGGAAGTCCTTCTTTGGGAGCCCTCCTTGAAGGAGATTAGGAGGGTGGCTACCTGGAGAAGGGAAAGGAAACAAACTCATATTGTTCTTTTAACAAATATGTAAACCGTTTAACAAATTGTAAACTGTTCTGAGAGCCGTTTGGCTGGTGCAAACAGTATATAAAAGTTCTGATAAATGAACAAACAAATACGGGTGCAATCCTATGCAAGTTTAGAAAGAAAAAAGTCCTACAAATCAGTGTCCCCCATCCAGCATGGCTAACTGGGCAATGCTTGGAATTATAGGATTTTTTCCCATTTAAACATGTGTGGGATGTTATCATAAAATTTGTCTCCAAAAGCCAACTTGAGAATTTCTGATTAGTCCCATCCTAACACACTTTTCCCCACAATTTTCTATTTCCCACTATTGTTGGGGGGCTTGTGGGAATGGATGCTCTGAGGCTTGTACAGGGGGGAGGCCTCTGAGATCAGTTTTTAAAAGTAGAGAAAGGGGAACATGATGAGGAGAGAATAGGGATTACTGGGTGGAGGAATACAACAAAGAGAACCATCACAATGTAATGCCAGAAATATTTCAGAAAAGATTACTATCCCCAGCTAAGTTGTTCTCATTTTTTTCATTTTTTCTTATGGTATCTGGGCCCTGGGGGAGGATAGTCTATGTATTGAAATATGTATATACATGTGTATGTTGTGTATATACATGCACATTTTTGAAGCAATTTCCTTCCAATTCTATAGCTATTTCTACTCGCTTGTGCCACAATAGACAAATTGCAATGTATTCATAGAACTCGGCAACAAGTGAGCTCTACTTTCATCTCTTTAATCTGATTTTTTTTTAAATTCCCAGAATCAGATTAGAAGCTTTCTCTTCAACAGAATAAAAGACAAAAGGGTCAGGTTTTAGCTGACGCAAAATTCCTGTTAATAACACCACCTATTTATGAGTTCTATTATCTTTTTCAAACATTAATGGGGACCTCACAGGCTCCCATCTGAACAGTTCCATTAAGAGCTGCCGTCTGCTGGCAAATATCTTCTTATCTAGACACTATTAATTGCAAACCATCTCCCCCTCAAAGCAAATGGCTGCTGCTTCTTTTTCATTTTTTCCTAATTTTCACCAACACTTCTTTCCCTTGTGAGGTGTGAAAGCAGAATAATCAAGATCAAAGCACAGGCAAGCAAAGCAAAGGGAGAAATGGCAGGGAAGTTCAGTAAGGCGGAAGGAGCTTTTATAGAAAGCTGCTGTTGCGCCGTGGAGAAGGTGCAAAGGTTCCATTTACAACTCGGTCATGGACTTACTAGGTAGCCCGAAACTCTCACGGTCTCAGCCGTGCCACCTGCAACACTGAAACGAGATACTGGATTCTGGAACCATCTTACAGGGTCCTGGCAATTATTACTGAGATAACCTTGCCTAAAACACTCCGAATACTCAAAGAAAGGCACCAAGGTTGGTTGTGGTGACTCAGCACCTTACATGGTTGTGGTGACTCAGCACCTGCAGGCGCCCCCATTCAAGAGTGCAAGCGCTCATTTGAGCTGCTTAGTGGCTTATCAATGTGAAATAAATAAAATAATAATAAAAATAATGCCGGGTACAGCAGTGCCCACTGGTAGTTGCTACCACCGAGAGTAAAATATATCCAGTCTCCTCTCTGCACACGCACCACCCCCAAGCATTATCAAGCCCTTGGGGACACCTGACTAAGGATCCCACGGAGGTCCTTTGTGCTGGGCTGCTTTGGAACTCACCTGTGTCCTTAGGGGAGCACAGGTAGGTTGCAGGTCACATGCAGCATCTGCCTGCAGCTTGAGTGTTGAAACTACATTGCATGATCCTCTCGCGAGGCTGCTCACTTTCCTTCTAAGCCATTATCTGCATTTTGCTTAAAACAGGCTGAAAGATTTGCTAAGGGTTTGGAAGGGACTTGCAGAGGTGGGGAAAGGGTTTGTCAGATTCTGGGCACAAAGCCGTAACTAACTAAAGCAGCAAAATAGTGCAAAGGGCAAACGAAAGAGGAAAACATGGTCTGGCTTGCACAGCCCTGGACTAAGTTGTCAACCTGGCTCCTTGGAGACCTGCTTTGTCTGTGGCAAAGTCCTCCTGGTGCTTCCACCAAGCTTCCGTCCTTTGGTTGAGGAAGACCCATGGGCACCTGTACCAGAGGAACCTTGGGGAATCTCTCCTGGGCCTGTCTCAACCTCCCTTACATCTGGGGTGATGCTCCTGGCACCTGTGCTAGAAGAGAATAACCCACAATTCTCCCTGGAGAAGAAAGAGGGAGGCAAATGTGTGAAGTGAAAACTAAAGGCATCTTAAGATGTAACGAGCAGGGAGGGGGCAAACTTTGAAAGTGAGAATTGCCACTTGGAACGAGACGTGTACGACGCAACAAGTAACGTCAGGTTTTACATGAAGCGGGAATGACATGGTCACAACATTGATTCAGCGGAGTGCTGAATTAGCTGTCAGGGTTTGTACCACACAACAGACCATGGGGGGTGACAAACCACAGTGGATTGCCGTGTTGTGCGAACCTGGACAGATTTCTGGACAAATGTTTAACACAAGCCTCCCCCAGGGTTGGTGCTGTGCAAGAATGGAGTGCTCTTGATTCTGTGCACCTGAAGAATGCAAAATATATCGGAATAAATATATTTATGTGGACTGGAAGTTGAGCAAATTCCCATTATTCTAAATGAAAAGACAGAGGTTGCAGTGCAAGTGCAGGTGCTGGCCATACCAAAAAGGAAGAAGTGGCAGGGCCCAATAATCTTTTGAATACAGCAAGGAGAGGGAAAGATTCGGAGATTATGCCAAAGAATGAACATCTCCGATGCAAAATGGAGATAAGCAGGAAGGAGGAGGGCTTAGATGGGAAGATTATGAGCTTTTTAGATCTGCCAGCCTCAGACAGTTGGGGGCTTTCAATTCTGATATTTGACATCCACACTTGGCTCTGTTGAAAAAGAGCAGAAAATTCCTTGGATGAGGCCAAGAAAATGTGAGCTGAATCAACTGTGGAGACAGTTTGCCTGAAGGGTGTTATTTTCTTTTGGTACCCTATTACACTCTCCAACTTTATCTCATCCCTCGCACTTTATCTAACCTCAATCATCTTTTCCTACCCTGAGTGCTTCAGACAGGGCAAGCTCAAAGACAAGTAGGGTAAGAGGTCAACTCGAGACCCTGGATGATGTCCTGACAGACCAGATTCTAAGGATATCTCGGGGGAGAGACACAGCAATTATGGGAGATTTCAATCTCCCGGATATTGGTTGGGAGACTCACTCGGCGGTGACAGCCAGGTCACATCGCTTCCTAGAAGCTATAGAGGGAGGGTTTTTTACTCAGAGGGTCCGAGAGGCGACGAGGGGGGAAAACATCCTTGACTTGGTCTTGACCAACAGGGAGGAGCTGATAGATGAAGTACAGATTAGGGGAGCTCTGGATGCGAGTGATCACTCCATCCTTTGCTTTGAGATCAGGGGACTGGGGACGTGCAGCAGGTCGAGCATTAGAAGCTGGGACTTCAAGAGGGCCAACTTTGGCCAACTGAAGGCCAGACTGGGGAAAGTCTCCTGGGATAGGTTACGGGAAGGTAAGCGAGTTGAGGAGGGGTGGATGGCACTCAAAAGGGAGGTTTTGGAGGTGCAAGCCTTGACGATACCCCTAGTCAGTAAGGTGGGGAGGTGGAGGAGAGTGCTGCCATGAATGTGAAAGGAGGTGGTTAGAGGGATTAGACGAAAGAGGAACCTCCGTAGGAAATGGGTACTGGGGCAAATAGACCAAAGGGTATACCAGGAGGAGGAGGCCCGTTGCAAAAGGATTCCTCACAAGGCTAAGGCTGATTATGAGCTGAGACTTTCCAAGAATATCAAGTGCAACAAAAAGGGCTTCTTTCAGCATGTAAATAGGAAGAGGCAGGGGAGACAAGTGGTGGGACCACTAAATAAGGAGGAAGGAGATCCAGTGACTGATATGAGGGAACAGGCACAGATGCTAAATGACTATTTTGCCTCTGTGTTCTCCCCAAAGCAGGACGGGGGATATCCACATAGGAGATTAGATGAGGCCGGGGACTTAGGGGCACAGATTAGAGTCACTTGCCCTTGAAGTTGAGGGGCTCCTCAGGGCATTGGACATTACAAAGGCGCCAGGCCCTGACGGGTTACACGTGAGAGTACTTATGGAGGCCTGCAGGCCTCCATTTTTGAGGACTCATGGAGAACGGGTGAAGTTCCAGAGGACTGGAGGGTGGCATCAGTGGTCCCAATTTTCAAAAAGGGTAGTAGAAAGGACATGGGGAATCACAGACCGGTTAGCCTTATGTCCATTGCAGGAAAAACAATGGAAGGGCTCATAATAGAGAGAGATCTAGTGATGCTAGATAGGGAAGGGAGGCTGACAGCCACACAACACGGCTTCTGCAAAAACAGGTCCTGCCAGACAATTGTGGAATTCTATGACAAGGTTTCGAGATGGCTAGATGGAGGGGATGCAGTGGATGTGGTTTACCTGGATTTCAGCAAGGCCTTTGGCAAAGTGCCCCATGATATCCTGGTGGAGAAACTGAGGAGTTTTGGGATACACCAAAGCACTGTCCGATGGATTAGGGCATGGTTGACTGACCGAAAGCAGAGGGTAGCCATTAGTGGGGAATCGTTGGGATGGCGGCCAGTGACAAGCGGGGTCCCCCAGGGCTCTGTCCTGGGGCCGATCCTGTTCAATCTTTTCATCAGTGACATGGAAGAAGGGGTGACCTGTCTGCTGATCAAATTCACAGATGATACTAAAACTGGGGCAGTGGCCACAACTGAGGAGCAGGTACTCCAGATCCAAAAGGATCTGGACAGACTATGGAAGTGGGCAGGAGACAACAGGATGGTGTTCAATGTGGATAAGTGCAAGGACTTGCACTTGGGGCATAGGAATAGGTGTCATAAGTACAGGTTAGAGGACAAGTGGCTGGAGAGCAGCACTTGTGAAAGGGACCTCGGGGTGTTGGTTGACTGCAGGTTAAACATGAGTCAGCAGTGTGATGTGCTGGTCAAGAGGGTGAATGCCACCCTTGGGTGCATAGCCAGAAGTATGGCTTGTAGATCAAGAGAGATATTACTTCCACTCTATATGACTCTGGTGCGCCCGCAACTGGAGTATTGTGCTCAGTTTTGGGCCCCTCATTACAGAAAGGATATAGCCAGGTTGGAGTCAGTGCAGCGTAGGGCCACAAGGTTGGTGGCTGGTTTGCAGGGGATGGGGTATGAGGCGAGACTGAGGGAACTGGTTCTCTTCAGCCTGGAGAAAAGGAGACTCAGAGGGAATATGTTGGCGACATACAGGTATGTGAGAGGGTGCCACACAGAGGTGGGTCGAGACCTGTTCTCCCCTGCAGAGGAAGGCAGGACACACTCCAACGGAGCAAAGCTCAGGGAGCCAAGGTTCCATTTGGATGCCAGGAAGCACTTCCTGACAGGACCCCGAGGGTGTGGAATGGGCTTCCACGAGAGGTGGTAGAGGCCCCATTGGTGAGGGTGTTCAAAGATAGGCTGGACATCCACATGGTAGGCATGTCATGAGCGGAGCCGGCTGGAGCCAGGGGTCAGACTAGATGGCCTAGGAGACCCCTTCTGACTCGCTCCGTTTCTATGTTTCTACACAAAAGTTTACATAAAGGTAGAGAAAGTGAATAGGGAGCCATTTTCCTCCTTCATGATACTAGAACCCAACAGACCATCCCATGATGAGATTAGTAGGAGATTCAGGACAGATAAAAGGAAAGAATTCTTCACACCATACGTTAAATTATGGAATCTGCTGCCATAAGAGGTTCAGTGCACACCAACTCGGGTGGCTTTAAAGAGAGGATTGGACAAATTCATGGTAGAGAAGGCCATCAATGGCCACTAGTCCTGATGGCTAGAGATACTCCTGGATCATCAACTTCCATATACCATTGCTGAGGAACATGTGACATGTTCACAACTCCTACTCGTCAACTTCCCCTGCTTTCTGGCTGACCACTCCAGGAACAGAATGGTGGGCCAGCTCATCCTTTGGCCTGATTCAGCATGGCTTTTCATAGATTCTATGAGAAAATAAGGCTCCTGAGATATGTTGAAAGGCTGAAAGTGTGATGTCCTTTCTTCTTTTTGAAAATGTAGTCTATCAGGCTGCCCTCGTGCCAAGAAAAGTGGAATCAAAATCACCCCCACAAAGGATGACAAGGAGGACCCAGAACTGATGAAGTAAGTAAGCAAACATTTCTGATCGGACCTCCTAAGCTATCTGATGGTGCATGTCTTATACGAAATGTGGATACGAAGAAACCGCTGTTATGGTTTATATAAATACAGCGCATCATTTTGTTTTCCTATATAAGGGCCCAGCCGTACTCCCTATTCAGCAGTGCCAAGATCAGACAAAAGCCAAGTCAGGATTGGATGTCCATCCAACGGGATCCCACCCAAACGATGTAGTCGGTTGGGCCACCATATGTGGAATGGTGATATTATTCCACTTGCTCTGAGCATGAACTCACCATATAGTTGTGCAGTGGGGTTACCTATTGCACTGAAATTTATTGGCACATTGAGTAAAATGTGTGTAATTCCTGAATGCATATTTACACCAGGAAAGTTCGTGTATTACTTGCTAGAGAGTGCTGTGATTTAGACATGATCAGCTTAACTCTCACAAATCTGACTGGTGACAGTGATTGGGAAAACGGCATGATACCAGCTTATATCAGCTCATGCTCAATACCCAGTGGGCAACAACAGCAAAAATTTTAATCATGGATCAAAATCCTCCACTACCAAAATTAAGCAGTGGAACTCACAGTCAGTGAAGCTTAGAGTGAAATTCTTAAACAGGTTTTGCCATGCAGGCTGCAAAGGTGAGTTAACTTGCTCCAGTTTCTGCCCATTTTTATGAAAGGTGAAATAACAAGATGGCATTTCCCTCTAGCCCTGAATGGAGACTTTGTTAATTTCATTTAAAACTATCTTACAAGAAGCCGTCTCCTTATTTCAGGAGCCTCAGGTGGCCTTTTGTTGCTGTTTTGCAATATGCAAATGTATTTAAATTTAATTGATGAATGAATTGGCTAAAAGACTGGGTAGGGCATTGATTTACCTAAATTGCAACATTGCTGAAGTACTTCCTTTCCGTGAAGGCCCAGAGGTAGAGGAGCTAACCTTGAGCTCCAGATCACAGTGTTTCCTGCCAGAGACTGATACTGATGCATCTGCTAGCCATGGTTCCACTTTGTCGACATGGCTCTATCTGCCAGAAACAAGCAAGATTTCTAAGACCCCAGTACAAAATGGAGAAACCATTGTGGCAGTTTAGCACAACCAGGTTGTGACCAGGCTGCTCTCTGGGACAGTAGCCAGTCAACCAGTTTGGTAACTATGCCACAAACTGAGTCCACAGTGTGAGATGGGAGTGCTCATTACACAACTTTTGTAGCCCAGTGACAGGCAAGTCTCCCTCTCCAGCTTGCCTTGCGATGTGCTGAGTTCTCCCAAGCCTTCCGGGAAAGTTCCCAAGGGAAAAACTTTCTGAACTTATCCCAAGAAGACTCAAAAAACTAAACCATGAGTTTTCCAAGCACCACCCCAGCCGCTTCCCCTTCCAGAGACCACTTATCCATGTAAAGTTTGGGGATGGGCAGCAAGGGAGACACAGAGGGGATGGCATGTCCCTTTTACCCCACAGGCAATGCTCAGAAGCATCCAGGCCTGTTAAGGAGGGACCTACAAAGCCCCTCTTGAAATCCTCCTTGTTCTTCCAGCAGTGAGTTGGCTACGGAAGGGTGGAAACTGGTTGGGAAGACTGCAGACAGAAGCTGGGCTGCTTGCAATGGGAGGTGGATTTGCAGACTGTGGGGAGTCCATATTCCAAACCCCCCCCCACCCACCCACACATTTCTGAGATTCAGCCCGTCACTCACACAGCATCCCCGCTTAATCGCTCTGGTTTTGCCTCCCCACTAGTAAGAGGCGGATCAGCAGTGGTGCGTTACTGGAGAAGCAGGAAAGAAGGTGGTTCCTGGCTCTGTCCCATGACTGGGCCCTGCTTCACCTGTGCACTTTAAGCATCATAATGCAGCTGGTCGGCCTTCCAGGCTGTGGGATGAAAAGGCATTTCAGACTTTTGCAGAGAAAGAAGTCAGGTGATGGGCGATGCCATGTGTGCATTCTGCCTCTCCTTATGCTCCTTGTTTTCCCCACTCCGGCCTTTTCTCCCATCTTGCTTTTCCACAACTCCAGGATTTGCCAGTGTTTCATTATGAGCAGAGAAAACAGCACGGTAAGGGTGTGAAAATTCTGCACATTTACGTGCCCGCTATAAACACCGATGCTGTAAGTGATTCAAAGGTCTTTGTAAGAACCAGATGACGTTGGCGCCCATCTGCTCTCCCTTCTATCCTCAGGAAGGAGAGCATTTGCATTAAATGAGCCATGTCACAATTAGCAGGAGTAAGCAGAGTTTATTAAAAATTGAGCAACCCCAGTTTTAAACCTACAGGAACAGAAAAAAAAACAAACAAACCTCCACTTTAGACTTTAATGCTCTAAATCGCTTGGGGAAATGGAACCGTGCAAAATCCATAATGTCATTTTACTGTCCGATGGCACAGAGAGAGAAAGAAGAATGGGAAGGGATCACACTGCCAAAGTTAAATGCCGTCTTGCGCTGCTTATAGCCCATTAGTGCAGTAACAGAGCTGTGCATCTCCTTCCTCTGCATTGACTTCCTCAGCGATACTTTCAGCAGGATCACAGGAGGATCGATACAGCTTGTAAATGCTTCCACATGTTACTTAGGGTTGCCAGCATTTGATTTAAAGAACGCTCCTCATGCTCAGATAGGCCAGAACACAAACAGGATGGATCAAGATTGTTCAGGCTAAGCCACAGACCGCCTGGCAGGCCAAGGATAGAGCAGAGAGACTTTTAGGTTGGGGTGAGGTTGGGCAAAACCTGGTGGATGGGGGCGGGGGGGGGATTAAAAGAACTGAGCTTATGCTGGGTGGGACCTGGCAGAATCTGGACCTTGCTGGCTTTTCGGTCAATCCCCCAAACTAGTTACCGGACAGAACATGTGTTAACTGGTCAGTCTAGCAAAATGTTGGGGGATTGGCAAACTTTGCATTACTAAGACACCTTTCTACCATAAAAACCTCATATGAAGCATATGTAGAGTCCTTGTAAAGAGAGACTGATGGGAAGTGTGGGGGGGGGAGGTGGGGAGTCCAAAACAGAAGCACATGTGCAAATATTAAAGCACCAACTGCTATTCAGAGTGCAGTGGTCCCTTCTGGTCTGGAGTACAAAGACCCACATTGAATCTTCCTTTATCTAATACTATATATTTATCTAATACTATATATAATCATAGGGCAAAGAAGCCTGAAAAGGAAAGGCCTTCTCAAGAAAGAATATTCTTGCCACCTTCTTGATCTTTCTGCTTCCATACCTTGTAAAGATTAATCACCAGCCCTTTTTATTCACCCAGTGATGTAGGTGGATACTATTCTCTCCCACCTGAGGATGGAGGGCTCAGGTGAAGAGACAGCATCCTGGTAATGATTTCACGGCTGTGGGCGGCATTACAGCATGTGCCAGGTGTGCCATTCCAGCCCTTCACCCCCATCACAACTTTCAAAATCCCCTTTCATTAGCCCAAACTATTTTTAGCCCAAACAGCAAATTGATTGTCCAAGTGTGTGCCTTTATCTAGCTAAAAAAGTACAATTTATAAACAAAGGAGATGTATCTCCAGGCTTGGAGGAAACCCAAGCCTACACCAATTTTTTTTTAAACCCTAAAATGGGTGGGTTGGAAGGAAGAACTGGAAAAGAAGCCATGGGGACTGTGTGTATTTAGTAGCCAGAGAACTTTTTGGGAGAGCAGGAGTGAGGACTAAAACAAAGGTTGGTGTAATACAATGGAGTATCCTGGAAGAGGGCTTGTCAGGCTGGCTGGCTGGAACCTGACAAGGGGTAGAACTGCAAGGTCCTTACTATCTGTAAATGAACTCTTATTATTATCATGTTACATTTATGTTCCACCTTTCTTCCCCTTGCAAGGAACTCGGTGCCTTACTGAGCTCCATTTTATCCAGAAAACAATCCATGAAGCAGGTTAGGCTGAGAGTTAGTGGCTGGCCCAAAGCCACCCAGTGGCCTTCATGGCTAAGTGGGGACTACAATCCTGATCTCCCGAGTCCCAGCCCTGCACTCCAACTTGTGTGGAAAACCCCCTTTATTGGGGCTACACCACGTAATGAGGGCAGGAAACATGCCCCAGGACCCCGAACCACCTGCCTCATCGGCTGCACACGTGGAAGAAACTAGGCTCTTTGAAATGAACGGAGCAACTGCAAGCAAGTTTTCCCCTCCATTATCGAACTCCTGTAGTCCTTGGGAAAGTAGTATTTTGTCTTCTCTAACAAGGTACACTCTCATGAAGGTCCCTGCAGGTTTACGTTTAAAGAGGCTCAACAGTAATTCCATTGCTCCATCTGTGTGCCAGAAAGCGACTTGGCTGCAGTCCGAGATCTGCCGGCTGCCACTGAGAAGAAACGAATGTCGTCCCCGGAGCCTTGTTGCTCTTTCCTCACGCCATTTACCATGCTGTTTACATCGAAGGGCGCGCTTTCTGCTCCTACCATGCAGCATCACATAGGCGATAAATTTCAATGATCTTCCACATATCACCTCAGCCTTCTGCCTTCCTCCGAAGAGGAAGAGGCCAGTTCAAGAGGGCATCCATTCAATTGGCCAGCCGCTGCCACCACTTCAATTAAACAGCAATAGTAAATTTTTAAAATGTTCGCACACACACGCACCACACATCCCAAGCCAGCTGTTCGCCACAATAAGGCTCTGGTTTATTTTTTACAATAAAATGTAATGAAAGTTAAATTAACAGTGTAAAATATGTAACGGCTTGGCTGTAAACGGCGCATACTAATCGCTGCCTTCCCCTTTCCTTCCTCCCCCAGTCCCTTTCTTTTTCTCCTGAGGTTTCAGTAATTTGCTTGCGATCATATAAACAGCGACACTGTTATGAATTTAGTGAGCATCCTGCTGGCAGCGATATAATAAGTGAATTGCGCCGCATTTGCAGATGATTAAAAACAGGATCAGCGTTTTTCAAATTATCTTGGAGGGGGAATGAAATAACGGTGGTGCGGCCCTAAACTGTCAGCTCCTCTGGTTTTTTTATGGAATAGAATAAAAATAATGATGATAACAATGAAACACAGAATGTGAATTTCAAGCACAGGCGGGCACTTGTTTTGACAGCCGTCTTTGACGCTCCTAATTACTGCCTTGCATAAAGGAGGGCTCCACTGTTTCTCCTTGACTCCTTTTTTTAAAAGCTCTGACTGGTAGCAAACTTTTACGTATGTTTATAATTGACATGTATATTTAAACAAAGGCAAACAATGGCAGAAACCTTAATTGTGAGGGCATTGTGAGAATCGGGTTGGCAGCTTATAATGGCAGAATTAGGATCAGGTATAGGGTGCAGGTGAGTCGGATGGAGCTGGAGAGGGTGAGAGCTGGGAAGATTCTGGAGGGTGATGGAGAGGTTCTGGAGAAATCTAGTATGTGATGGGGTGGACATTGGCAAGCCAGGGTGAGAAGTCTGTTGGACCAAGGACAGAGGATGGAGGAATTTGGTGGGTGAGGCTACAGGGCAGAGATGGAAAACATGTTGGACGGCAACTGCCCTGAGGCCTAGACAACATCGTGTCTGGAGCTGGGGTGGAATTGCATGGCCTGAGGATGGATTCTGCGTTCTATATAAGGTCTGAACAGAATCCTACACATATGCAGCTCTGTCCGCATAGGCCCCCTGCACGCATCTGGGGCCCCTGTTTTTTGCAGAATTTCTGTCTGAATGGAAGAACCTGTGTGCACAGAGACCATCTGAATATAGTTGTGCGGAAGTTAGTGGCAGGGACTCAGGCTGCAGTCACTCCATGTTGAACATATAGAATGCAGCCTATTCACTGGTGAAGATCGGAACAGGTTCGAGTGCCAGAGCCAAAGTCCTCCTTCAAGCAATCACAACCCACAGACGGTTTTCCTTGGAAATTTTTCTTTATTGCTCCCAAGCACAAATCACCCAGAATGGATCTCTGTGCATGTACAGAGCAGTTTTTTGAGCCCACTCTTAAGGTTTACCTCCAGCAACTTGCCTGGGCTCCATCCCCCTGGGAGGGCTTTCTGAAGGGGAGCACACCTCCTCTCCGTGTGCTGCTGATTCAGTTGGGCCTCCCACCTCTGTGGACACCTCCACAAGGACTCAAGAGCAGGTGGGCCTGGTCTGGGTCTGAGAACTCCTCATCCTCAGAGACCCCTCCCACTGGCTGTACGTCTTGATTGTTCCCAGAAACTGCCCGACTCGGTGAAACGTCTGGCCTTGAGATAATCGCCTCTGCCTCTTTTGTCTCAGCATCTTGACCAGCCCATCCACAATCTCACTGTAATTTGTTTCACGTTCTGATTCCAGATTTTCTGGGATGCAGCCAGCAGTCCGTGAGAACAATTGCCCAAGACCATCATCCTTCTTACTCCCAACATCAACTCTCCTCAGTTCCAGGATGAGGAAGAGCGCTTAAGATGCTTTTTTAAAAAACTATCAGGCATTTGAACTTTAACTTTGATTCATCTGAGCAGTCCCAGAGCTGATGTTATGGGATGTTGTTGCTTTGTTTCATTTTATGTACATGGATCCTGAGTTTTGTACTGGGATCCTTGAAGGACTCCTTCCATTCATGGAAATACTTGTGATCAGGGCTTTTTTTGTCATAGAACGCACCGGAACCGCGTTCCGGCACCTTTTTTCCAATGGATTTTACGAAGTGATTTTGAATCGCCTGTCAGGAGTAGCAGATCGGCAGCAAACATCATTAACATAGTGCCTGCGGGGTGCTGATAGTGAGCGAGTGCTTACTGCCAGCAGCTACCATTATGTTTATGTGTGTGTAGAGTGGCTGGCTTTACACTGAAAATCTTTTTTAGTGTAGAAGTGTGACCCCAAGATGTGAGTTCCGGCACCTTTTTTTTTTTTTTTAACAAAAAAAGCACCGCTTGTGATCCAGTGGAGAATCCCTCTGGTAAAACAGGAGAAGGAACTTTTGTAAGCGCTTCTCATCGTCCTCCACCTTCCATATTGGATTTTTGGGAGATGCATATAGTTGCAAGAGGAAGCAGCAAAGGTCTACTAACAGGATACGTTAGCAGGCAGGGATTCAGGAATCAGATACAAACATACATACATACATAGTTGTTGTTTGTTGTTGGTAGTCGCAAAGTCGCATCCGACCCATCGCGGCCCCATGGACAACATTCCTCCAGGCCTTCCTGTCCCCCACCATCCCCCAGAGTCCGCCTAAGCTCACACCAACTGCCTCAGTGACTCCATCTAGCCACTTCATCCTCTGCCGTCCCCTTCTTCTTTTGCCGTCAATTGTTCCCAGCATTAGGCTCTTCTCCGGGGAGTTCTTCCTTCTCATGAGGTGGCCAAAGTATTTGAGTTTCATCTTCAGGATCTGGCCTTCTAGAGAGCAGTCAGGGTTGACCTCCTCACATACATACATGTGTAAATTGCCATGGACCTTTTAATTATATAGCACATGGTATATAATAAATGTACTGCACATGGTAATATATGGCAAAATCAAGGACAAAAAGGGAAAATGGTAGGATAGGTTGCCCATCTCAGAGCTTCCCTTCTTACTTTTGATTCCAAGACTTGATGTCTTTGAGGCAAGATCAGACAAGTGGAACAGGTAGCAAAGAATGAGTGCTCCAACGCAGTTAGATGACTCAAGCATTGATTCAGCCATGGATGGAGACTAAAGGTTTAAGTGAAAGACTTCATGGAACAGAAAGAAAAGATGTAATGGTATATGAGAGAATATTCACAAAACTGTCACCTGTTGCTTTTTTTTTAACAAAAAGCAACCATTAAATGCACCAATCATAATAAAAATACCCAACTCCATATTTTTATAGCCTTTGTTAGGCCAACTCAAAGATCACCGAAAATGTGCACTTCCAAATCTCCAGATTCTTTTATCACTAGTTGTTAGAAAAGCAGGTGAGGGGGGACAGGAATGGGGGGGGGCTGATATTTCTTGTATTACGTTCCTTCACCCCCAAGCACCTGAAGCTCTCTGGCCAGGTTACAGCAGCATCTTGATGTTGAAATCGGGCCTTTGCCACCATCAGTTTTAAATGAAATTATGGAGGAGGTCTTCCCGATGTTCTTACTGGGTTCCACTAGGTTCTGTGTTGGTTTCACTGGACCTCCCCATGACTGCTGGGAAAAGGAAGAGACAAGCAATCACTGGTCCCCCATTTTGGAAAATATGGAATCCAGGTGATATTGAGAACAACCTCCCGTACTTGTGTAACCAGCTGCAGAGTTTTGGAATGCGAATCGTTCTTGTTTCCAGTTTGCACCCTTACGTCTTTTTGGCTTTCTCTAGGTGCCCCGTTCCTGGCTGTGTTGGGCTGGGACACATCAGTGGCAAATATGCCTCTCATCGTAGTGCCTCAGGGTGCCCCCTCGCAGCCCGGAGGCAGAAAGAAGGGTCACTCAACGGCTCGTCGTTTTCATGGAAGTCACTCAAGAATGAGGGTCCAACCTGTCCAACCCCAGGTTGTGATGGCTCAGGTCATGCGAATGGAAGCTTCCTCACACACAGAAGGTAAACAGCACACCTGGAGCAGAGGCATCTTGTGAGGAAGGTGGGAATTGAAATCCATGTTGCAAAGCCATCTGAATGTCTTCTCAGCAATCCTTAATTCACTAAGACTTCTCTCACGAGGGTATAGCTTTGCAGTCTAAGTGGATATATTTCAGAGTAGCATTTAACTTGGGTGAAAAAGCACTCAAGATTTCAAATTTGCATTTATCTATCAATATCTCAGAACCTAAATGTGATGGTGCAATTTTCAAAATGTAGAATCTGTTTAATATTTTAATTTAATTGCCTAGAGGTATTTCAGGTCAATGTTTACTTTTCAGTAACAAGGCTCATTTTTATAAAGGTTTCTGCAACTTCAGTTTTCAATCTCTCTTTTTAATCAATTAATTTTATCAATTTTATCAATTAATTTTTCTCAATCAATTTAATTAATTAATTTTAAGCCACCTAGAGATGCCATAGGCAAAATAGGCAGCATATAAATGTTTAAATAAATAAATAAATAAAAATAATCCCAAAATCACACTCAAGTGAACCCTCTTTCTTAGTATAGAATAGGGACGTGTTAATGGTTTAAAGGATATTGGAAATACGTTCATACTTCAGTAGTCTAAGCACAACTGTTATGAATTGGAAGAATGGGGTAGGTGAAGAAATATCATTGACTGATTTTGAATGTTGAAAATTCACTCCATTTCAGATCTAGCAAAACTTGATTCTGCTATGGGAACTTCATCCATGCCCAGTGTTATGGGCGATAATGGGAATAATTCTGCAGATTATGCATAGAAACTAGCTCACCAAGTCCCTCGAACATTGCAGTTGTTCCAAACAGTCAGTGTTTACTGAAATTTACTGGCAGTTGAGCGAGGCAAGAACAGAGAAAAGGGTAGACATGTCATGAGCGGAGCCAGCTGAAGCCAGGGGTCAGACTAGATGGCCCAGGAGAACCCTTCTGACTCGCTCTGTTTCTATGATTCTAAAAAACTGTAGCTGCATCAGACCAAAGGATCATCTTACTTCCAATAACGGACAGTCAGCAAGATGCCTCTTGAAAACTCACAGGGCGTGAAAGTTGGCAAGCTTGTGGACATCTCTCAAGAAGTCATATTTAGCCAGGGATGTCCAATTGCTGGCCCCAAGCCTGGATGAGCATTTTATTTATCCTAGGATGCACGTCCTATGTTCAGAGTATTTGTCTCCATATCCCACCTGTCCTTCTCTTTGCCCCTTCAGTTGTGGGTGAATACTTCACAAAGTGCTCAGACATAGTCCTGAAGAGAGTATACAGGACTTATCTGCTAGTGCAGCAAGTTTCTGGGTTAGAATTGTTTGGGTTTATGGTCCATAAAATATGTGCTTTGATTAAAATCTGCATTTTATAGTTGAATCTTTTATGGGGCAACCTGCAAGGGAATTTCTCTCATACATAACTGTCATTTTTCTTTCTTTCATTTTTTTCTAAACAATTCAAACACAAGCTTGTCCAAATGATGGCAAATTCCTGATGGATGTATAAAAAATACTGGGTATAAAGTCAGCTGAAGAAAATGCCACTGGGAAATGGTTTTACAAGGAACATAAAATAGCTGTTTTCTTTTTGTAATTTTCCCCCACTGAAAAGGGGGAAAATAATAAAAATCAGAATTAGAGAAATCTTTCTTCTCCCAGAGAAGAAAAACACATTTTTCACTTTGCCTTAAAAATGAATGTAAACATGTCTCATAACAAACTGCTTTCCTGAAAAGGTTTTCAAACTTTTCCAATATACCAATTTCTATTTTGGATCAGGAGTAGTCCTTTCAACAGATTTGAACTTTTCTCTCAAGAAATATTTCCCCAGATAATTCACATTTCCCCTAGCCTGTTTTGGTACCATTGTTTCTCACAGCCTCTGCTAATTCCTCAGCTTCTTCAGAATATTGGAACCTTTCTTATTCTGAGTCAGAGCATTCGTCCATCTTGCTCAGTTTTGTCTGCACTGAAGGGCAGAATCAATTTATTTGCTTTATAGTCTACCAGTTTGTCAAAATGGTACTCCAAATGCCACTGTCAGGTATCAAGACATCTTTGCAGGCCCCAGTTCCTTCTGATTTAGTTGCTGATTGCCACAAAGCTGCAAGAGATATTACAAATGAAAATCTTGTGAATTGAGATATTTCATCAGAGATGAGCTTCTCTGGCTTTACTTCAAATGTGTGCATTTAATGCCTCCGCTTCATATATTACCTGGTTTCAGTGCATCTTAGAGGTTCTAATAAAATTTACTTTTCTGTGTCTTTTAGCCTGTCAGGGTGTCCAAGAGCTACTTTTGCTGGGAAAAAGGGGAAAATCTCAGGGGATGAAATTCTCAACACTAAATTCAAGACCAGCGATGGTGAGAGAATAAGATTTATCACTTGGCTAGTTCTGTAACTGTGATGTTAAAAAAAAGCCTAACGTGACTTCATATGTAGTAGTGTGTATCCACGCCATTACCAGCCTCATTGAACCAGGATGATCCATACAAATTAAATTAACACTTCTATCCCATTTGCTAAACTTTGCTCCCCAGTGATCTTTATTGCACTCTGAAGTTCCCCTGCAGCACTGAAAACAGGCTTTGCTTCAGTTTGCATCCTCTCTAGCATCTGAAAAATTCCCTATTTTTCCAAAATAAATTATTGCACATGTTACTAGCATTGCTCCCCAACAGCTAGAATTGCACATTAAAGTTCCTGGAGAATGCTGAGAACAGTAGGACTTTTCCTCTCTAAATGTGCATAGGCTTGCCCCTTACATAAGTTCTAAAAATATTCCAAATATTCTGCCGGCTAGATCATGTTCAAGGTGCTAGAATGCTGTGATTCCCGAGCAGAAGACCAATTTAAATCCTTCCTCAGGTTGGCAAAAGAGTTTCGGCCCATGCAAGAGAAAGTCCCTGGTTCCCAGCTGTGGAGTCTAAACAACCTCGAGCTTTTGTGGATGAGATTCCACAGGGCTAGCACTGATGATAATGAGGTCATGCCATTGCATGCGATGACAGACTTGGGTTGTTACGAATGACCCGGCATGCTGGCCACCGCAGTCTGATCGCTCTTCTTCGGCACTCCTGCCCACAGGAGCGGCTAAACAACCAGGGCTCCAGCTCTGGCTTATCAGAGGAGAAACAAGCCAGAGTTCTGGGTTCAGACATCATGCTAAAAAAGGAGAAACCAAGCAGGAACTGCTGAACATGAGAAAAGCCATAATGGGTCAGACCAAAGGTCCAGCCACAGGGTGGTAAAGAAGCTGCCCACAGGGATGGGTGCCAGACCCCCTCTTGCCCAAGCTCCTCAGCAGCTGGTGTGTGCAGCCAGGCCGCCTCTGGTCAAGCAGGAAGCCCATGGCCAGCCAGGCTAGTAGCCACAGACCCCTCCTCCCTCGCGAATCTGCTCAATCCCTTTGGAAAGCCATCCCAATGGGCAGCTGCCACCACTTCCCAGAGCAGCAAATTCCATAACCTAACCATACACTGAGAGAAGAAGTCCTTCCTTTTGTCTGTCCTAAACCTCCCCCACTTAGCTCCATGGGATGACCCCGGGTTCAAGAGGGTGAAAAATGTCTCCTCCTCTTCCACTTTCTCCACACTGCCCAGTTTAAACACCTCTATCATGTCTCCCCCTTTGTCCAAAGCTAAGCAGTTCCAGCTGTTGTAGCTGCTCCTCACCCGGGAGTTGCTCCGGCCCCGATCACCTGTGTTGTCCTTCTCTGCCCTTGGTTGCCCTTGACCCATCGTGACCAGCAACCAGCTCATTCAGGAAAACCCAGGCAAACCAGTGAATGGACGTAGAACGCCCAGCACTCCCAAACTGTGCTGTATTATTTCAATGATACACTGGAGTCTAGCTTCATTCTTTCCTCAACCCACCCCACTATTGAATTCTCAGTACTAAATTCAAGACTGGCAATAGTAAGAGCATAGCCATATTTCCCTGTCCCAAATCTCCCACTGACATGTCAAAAACTCCCTTTAAAAGCAGACCACATAGTTTGATAGGTAGCTATTAAAGCCCTTTTTCTCCAGGAAAGGGGGCGGGATGCAGTTTTTTGAGTAGCTACAGTCTCAGGGGAAAGTATAAAAATGAGGACCGTCAAGGGAAAAAAAGAAAAGGATAAAATTCTTGGTGGGAAGGGGATGTAAATCTTATCGTCCCCTTTTTGCAGGCAAATATTATGTATGCCTTTGCTTTCCGGCGTCAGCTGCCAAACGAAGACAAAGAAAAGCCCGATTTGGACCCTCTTTGCAGCAAAAAGCTTGGCATATAGTGCACTTTGGACACTGACCAACCCAAGGGTTCAAATTTCCACATTCATGCAATGGCACACCCTCACTTTTGCACAAGCGCAACTATTTAAAAAATTGAACAAAAAAAGGAAAATAATATATGGTTGGGCCAACCACTGACTAATGCTGCATTCGTAGCCGTGAGAAGTTTCCACAAATCAGCCTAGAAAATAATTGCAGATCGTTAGAGATTAGGTATATTGTCCCTGAGCTGGTACTGAGCCCAGTCTGTGTTTTCTTTTTTTTTAAAAAAAATGTTTTATTGTTATTTTTCTACTGACTAACAAAACTAACAAAAAAACCCTAAAAAATCATCAATCGTCAAAATTGATTTCCCCGTACTTTTTCTTTTTATGATAATCCGTAAACATATTTAAATCTATGCATAGCCCTGTTTCTCTAGCCAAGCCCAGTCTGTGTTTTCCATGACTCTGATCTTCAGTGCATTGAACCACTACCTACTCTGTTTTATCCCTGGGTCAGTAAGTTCAGCCCTGATTTTTCTGCAATTCACAACCTTCTCCCAGTCTCCCATGTTCTAATAACAATAGATCCAACCATTAAACCTATCATCCTGGACAAATAGCTTGCCCAGTTTAATCTAAGCCTGTAATTAAGAACATTTTGTGGTGCGTGCGATTTAGCCACACTTCAAATGGATATTACTTTCACTTCTTTCTTTTTACATTTATGCCCTGCCTTTCTTCCATGTTGGAAATCAAGGTTCCCAGGTGATCTCCCATTCAGACATTGACTAAACTCAGATTTGCTACACTTGAGCAAAATTGCACCATGTTTTGGAACTATATTTATAAGCCAGAGCAGGTCATTGTCTGGCTGCTGTTTTTTTCACCCTCTCACCATTGTAGTTCTAGAGAATGATGAAGAAATTAAGCAGTTAAACAAAGAAATTAGTGAACTGAATGAATCCAACACTGAGATGGAAGCAGCCATGGTGAAGCTGCAATCACAGGTAGGTGCTTTCAAATCCCTGTGTAACCGTATGTTTAAATAAACAAGTAAATGCACTAGTGCTACATCGATAGGAGTCATTGCAATGGCCCCGTAAATCAAGAGCCTCAAATTCCTTTATCAGTTGGACAGAGTGTAGCCAGATCCTCTCAGCTTTGAACCCAACAAGATCATCTGCTTCTCAGAGTCTGTGCAACCAGGCCCTCCTTACTCTATCAAGGTGATAGAAATGTGGAGCATTAGGTAACCCTCTAAAGAGCTTGCAAAATCTTTTGGGATGCCCCCGGTGTTACTCAGAAGCAACAAAAATCTTCATAGCCATGTAAATTAGACAGAACGTCAAACACAAGTCTCGAACCTCAAGCACAAAACAAGCAAGACCATTTATCTGGGCCCACTCTTTGACTGTGAGCAAGATTTACGTGCTTCAGTTCAGTGGGAAAGGTGACAGATGGTATTTACCTGTGAAATGCATTGTACATCTACTTTGCTCTGTGGCTGTCTCAGAACTTTCAGATATATTGTTGGCCTGAACTTCATTCTTCTGATAACTTTATCATCTCCCTGTTTTGACATTTCAGTCTGAACAAACTTTTAGTAGCTAGATCTTGTTCAGATGTTTTTCTTTTCTTTACTCCTTCCGTAAACACTGGCTTGCTTTCTCTGTAAGTGCCTTGGGTAAGAATTCTAGCATTGTTCTCTTCTTTGGGGAAAAATATCAGGTGAGAAAACTTTAAGGCTGGGTGGCCTTAAGAATGACACCCTGCAATGTTTCTGCATATTATGGCTTCAAATTACATCGTAATTCATAATTGCTGGACGATGCTTCAAACATAGAAATGCACTAGAATTTGTAAAGCTCAGAGCAGTCCTAAGCCATGCCTATCACTCCAGATTTGGGAGTTGATCACATGACCTGTTATGTCACGTGATTAAAAAGCCAACTGAACCTGGGTACAACCATTATCCAAGGCCAAATAGAAAGCCTGCCATTGGCATTCAATATGGAGCAATAGAAGCTATCTTGCATTCCTCACAAGAGGTAAAAGGTGGATATAAATGCAATGTAATAATAACAACATTAAATAGATCTTGTTACATTCCTCCTCTTTGTTTTCACTGTGCAGATCTCAAGCATGGAGAAAAACCTCAAGAACATTGAGGAAGAGAACAAGATGATAGAGGAGCAGAATGAGGCCCTCTTCCTTGAGCTCTCAGGGCTGAGCCAGACTCTTATCCAAAGTCTTGCCAATATCCGCCTTCCACACATGGTGAGGAACTCTCTTGCGAATACAACTTCTGCCTGTGTGACAAAACACTGGTTTCATGAGTGGCTTTGCGTTTAACTAAGAAGTGAGAAAGAGGTTCCAAGTCATCCGTTCTTTCCCTCTTTCACAGAATTCTGTAGAGAAAAGGCACCATTATAAGTGACACTGCTTAGAATGTTAAGCAGTGTAAATGCTTGAAGGTAAGGTTATGCGAAACAGAGCCTTAGCTTTACTGGAAGGAAGTGCTCTGTCCTTACTGATGATATTCACTGCTGAATGTTTCTTAGACACATTAAGGTATAATCATGCTTAAAGTGGATCCACTGGATCAGTGGGATGTGATGTCTAGCTTGTTTCACTGATTTTATAGGCCTTCCTATAAAACTAGGGACTGCAGGTGGCACAGTGGTTTAAACCGCTGAGCTGCTGGGCTGGTTGATCGAAAGGTCACCGGTTCGAATCTACACAAGGGGGTGAGTTCCCGTTGCTCCGTCCCAGCTCCTGCCAACCTTGCAGTTCGAAAGCTTGCAAATGCAAGTAGATGAAAAGGTACCACTTCGGTGGGCAGGTAACAGCGTTCCGTGCACCTCAGTGTTTAGTCATGCCGGCCACATGGCCACGGAGACTGTCTGTGGACAAACGCTGGCTCCCTTGGCCAGGAAACGGAGATGAGCACCGCCCCCTGGAGTCAGGCATGACTGGGCTTAATGTCAAGGGGAAACCTTTACCTTTAAGCATGACTAAATCTGGACCAGCCTTATATTTTGAAAAATTATGTGTGAATTCCTTAAGTACATCTCATAGCTGTTTGTATCCAGATGCATGCTAGTATATGAGAAGTATTATCCAAGCTAGAGGAAGGGTGCTTCCAGGTGAGACATTTAAAAAACAACCACCATGCCTCCTTGCCAAATTTGCAGGAGCTCTGATGATGCCTTAAACCAGGGGTCCTCAAACTTTTTAAACAGGGGGCCACTTCACTGTCCCTCAGACTGTTGAGGGGCCGGACTATAGTTTGAAAAAAATATGAATGAATTCCTATGCACACTGCACATATCTTATTTGTAGTGCAAAAAACCAGGAAAAAACAATACAATGTTTAAAATGAAGAACAATTCTAATCAACATAAACTTATTAGTATTTCAATGGGAAGTATGGGCCTGCTTTTGGCTAATGAGATGATCAATGTCTGGTTCCATATTAGTTCTTCTCTTCTGTATTCAGAGCCAACACATGCACGCAACAGGGAGACGAGCCGGCGCATGCGCAATTCACACTGGCAAGACGCTAGCAGAGAGAGCCGGCACATGCGCAGCTGGAGGGAGCTGTCACAATTTGGCGCGTGTGCCAGCTCTCGGCTAGTCTCCAAAACTGAAAGAGTTTCAGAGTACGCCTGCACCGCCTCAGAGCTTTCGGACTCGTTTGGAGATAGTTTTCTTTGAACGAGTCCGAAAGCTCTGTGGTGGGCTGCATCTGACCCGTGGGCTGTAGGTTGAGGACCCCTGCCTTAAACCAATTGCAATCTTACTGTGTTTTCCTATCACGTTTTTGTCCTTTTCCTTACTATAGGAAAGCTGTTGAGGAGGGAAAGAGCAGAGTAGCAGCACAATACCTTTGCAGGTGTGGATAGGAAAATGTGCATTTGGGGCACGATTGCAGGCGCTGTCCCCAGGGAAGGCCGATGGAAAGTTGGAGATAACCTTCATTTCTCTATTGCTTGCTGTGCATTTCCAGTTTCGGAGCCGTCTCATGTCCTATATTGCCAGCCTGCTCTTTTGGCCGTAATTAATTGCTTCCTGAAATGAGATTTCCTCAACCCACACACTACAATTAGCTGTTCAGTTAGTACATTACTCTGAAAAACAGTAGTGCTTACTTCTGAGCATAGGAATGGTATATTTCAGCTTTAATCCTGTAAGACTGCAATCCCGTGGCCATGTGCTGCAGGCACTTTTTAAATTATGTATTTAAAAATCATAACTGTGCTATGATAGAACAGACCAAAAAAGCAAGCGGCATAAAGCAAACTGGCAAGCTTTCTCGCCCAGTTGTGAAACTGACTAGGTCAGAATGGTTGAGTAGATTAGATTTAATTTTGCAATCGCCAAATCTATGGCACCTTTAGCTGGATCTATAATCAGGTTAACTAGAAATAAGCTCATCTACAATCATTTTGCCCTGCTGTACAGACACTCATTTTTGAAAAAATATCCTTATTTATTTTGTAATTGCTCTGCTTCAAATACTATAAAAACACACACTCGCATGCACAGAGAGAGAGAGATGCTATGGGAGAATGCAAAACATTTTGAAATGAAACCACCCATCGAAACGTCAAGAGAACGTGCAGAAGCAACCAGTGGGTGATAGGGACAGAAAAGGGGTCAATATTATCCACACAGTTATATTATAATTGACCCTATAGGCAGTACATAGCGAGATACATACAGCCAAAAGATCT
This sequence comes from Varanus komodoensis, assembly GCF_004798865.1. NCBI lineage: Eukaryota > Metazoa > Chordata > Lepidosauria > Squamata > Varanidae > Varanus > Varanus komodoensis. Next base: position 4,821,675 of record NW_025336481.1, read on the forward strand.
CCCCCACAGTCAGTGGGGGCTATAGCTCAACGGCAGAAGACCCCAGCCTCAGTTCCTGGCATCTCCATTTGGGGCTGGAAGAAAATCCTTCCCAAAACCATGGAGAGTCATTGCTGCCAGTCAGAATCAGCAACACCCAGCGAGGAGGACAAGGATCAGACTCAGCAATGGTGGCACCCATGTTTCTCATTTCAATTCTGCTGGTACCTTGCAGAAGAGCAATTATCAAGAGCAGACTTTTTTCTTTTCTCCAATCCTTTAAATGGAGCCTCCTTCCCATTTCTGTTCACTACCAAAAACACCTTTTATGATGACCCTTTCTAGAGAATGGTGGGCATGTCGTGGGCAGAGCCGGCTGGAGCCGGGGGTCAGACTAGATGGCCCAGGAGGCCCCTTCTGTCTCATTCTGTTTCTATGTTTCTAATGCTGCTTAGGACGGCCTTCACAGTCCCTTCTTACTCAATTGAATATGAAGTTTTTTGTAACCCCCCCCACCACCACCGACTCCAAGGATGCTTTCACTTTGACAAGGGATTGAAACATAGAAACATAGAAGCAGAGCGAGTCAGAAGGGGTCTCCCGGGCCATCTAGTCTGACCCCCGGCTCCAGCCGGCTCCACTCACGACATGCCCACCATGTGCATGTCCAGCCTATCCTTGAACAGCCTCACCACTGGGGCTGCAACCACCTCCCATGGAGGCCCAATTCATACTCCTGGGGTCCTAACCATTAGGAAATACTTCCTGGCATCCAAATTGAACCTTGGTTCCAATACACTATTGAAATGCATATTGGGACATTTCAATAACTAAGATAAAGAATTCTAGCTTAATTTTAGCATATTATAGGGACTAGAGTGATTCTCCAGTCTGCATCTGTTTACTTTTGTCTGTTTAAGCTAAAGGGGGGATCTAAAAAGTGTTCAGATAAAACCGAAATTCCACAGTTTAACCCAAATGTCAGGGACAAACAACCAGCACAGTTTCTGTGTTTCTGAAGGCTCTCTTGGCACGCCTTCTTTGTATTATTTCACTTGGTGTGCAGGCAGGAAGGCTTGGCACACAGCGAGCAGCCTCAAGACTAAGGATGGCGCTGAGCCATCCCACACGTAGCGCTAAGCCATCCCACACGGCGTCTCGCCTTGTGTCCGGGTTCAGGCAGGCATGTGGCCTCGAAACGTGGCGTTTCCGTGCTTCTCCATCTTCTCTGCAAACGGCAGCCCTCTTGGCTCAGAATCAATCCCAGGTTGCTTCTCCTTGGCATGTCCTCAGTCTGCTCTTCCTCTGTGGTTGGGTTTGGTTTATCTAGAGGAACACTCCTGCTCTGCGGGCGTCCTTCCTGCTGCTGCTCTGCTCTGTGCCAACATACAGTCGCAGCCATCCACAAACCTGCCTCTTCCTCCTCCTCACTGCCCATGTGGCCACGCTCCCCCCACGCGCAGGACTTGCGCATTCTGCCAAGGGCTGCTCCCCCTCCACCACCAGAGGCACGGAGGGCAGCAGTGCACAAGCTCCTCATGTCCGTGGCAGAAATGTGGAAACCATGTGGGAACACAGAAACTGGGTTCAGACAAGCCATGGTGAAGCGCGGAAACCTTGCAAGCCGTTGTTTCTCTGTGTGGTTCCGTGGAGGCCAAAGGTGCCACACTTCGCCATGGATGCTGGGTTCAGACAAGCCATGGTGAAGCGCGGAAACCTTGCAAGCCGTTGTTTCTCTGTGTGGTTCCGTGGAGGCCAAAGGTGCCACACTTCGCCATGGATGCTGGGTTCAGACAAGCCATGCCCGCACTGTTTCCACCGTGTGAACTCACCCTTAGGCAAAGGGTTCAGCCAGCCTTGAGGAACAGGTCATTGTGTCTGTACTGGCATGGTATTTGGGAAACATCTGCTATTTTTCATTGTCTGGAAAAACCCTTCAGGGTAGGAAAGGATGCACCATGCAGCTGGCTACTGCAAGAATTCTGTTTTGGAATTTTATTTGAAGGCAGGAATTAGCCTTGGTTTACTGAGAACATATAAGAGAGCAAAACAACATCAGCAAAGCTATTGCGGTGAAATTCAGCTACTGCTACACAGCCAATGGAAGGTTTCCCATCAGAGGAACAGTGGGGGGCAACTCTCTTTTCATTTCTGCTGCATTCCCCCCAATCTTCTCCAGAGGGTTGGGACACCCTCCAGAGCAGGTCTGGAAGGCTATAGGAGGGAGGGGAGGAAAGCTCCATTATATGAACAGAAGTCCAGCTGCACAAAATTGGATGGAACCTTTATTACTTAGATACAGATTACATGCATGTCTCCAGCAAAGGAGAGAGAAGCTGGTCCAGCCTATAATGTGAAACATGGCTCTACTCTCACCTGACTCCAGGATTAGAGTCTTTTCCCTCTGCATTCCACTTCCATTTAGGATTCATGGTTGATTGTTGTTGCTTTTTGTCTTGTTTTTGTGGACCTAGGAGCCAATCAGTGAGCAGAACTTTGATGCATATGTCAACACTCTTACTGACATGTACACGAACCAGGAGTGCTATCAGAATCCTGAGAACAAGGACCTACTGGAAAGCATCAAACAGGCCATTAAAGGAATTCAGGTCTAATTACAGTGGGACAAAAAATAAAGAAAAAAACACTGAAAAGAATTACAGTAACTAGAAGAATATAGAGGACCTTCACTCTGCATATTCAGGTTTACAAGTTATGAAACTTGTTGAATGGATGGATGGATGAATGAATGCATAAAAGGACCAAAACTTAACCAAGAGGCCATTCACAAAAAGCAAAATTAACCCCAATGTTTTTTTTAACTCAATGGCACCCTTTGGCAAACAGTGGGAGTTTTGTTTTGTTAAATGTTCACCCCATGGGGGAGATTCAAAGATGGGCTTGGAAGCAGATGGAGATCAAAGATCTTCACAGGCTGCTAGGCATAACAAAGAAGGCTCCATAATAGAGTTAGTCCAAGGTTTAGAGCATTAAAGAACAGGGCTTTTGTTTATACCACTAACAGGCTCCACAAGCATGTGCTGCCTAGGTTCATGTCCCCAGATCACACGTGAATTATGTGATATGTATTGTGGATGAGAAGCTGGAGCTGCAGGCCACACATCCATCTGAATCTGGATCTGAATCGGGATTCCTACCCCACCAAGGAGTCCGATGCCTGCTGGACACGAGAACTTTTTAAAGTATTATAGAGTAGCATTATTTTTTATTTTCCAAAAGAGCAGCTCTGGATCTCCAGTGGAAAGCGCAATGGAAAAAATACAAAAGGTTCTCAGGGAAGCTTTTTTGGAGTTTGCAACTACAGTATTCCTTTGTCCGTCTTTTAAAAAAAATGATAATAGCTATTAATGAACAGACCAATATTGGAACATTTCATATGGAAGAATTCTAAGTGTGTCATGGTCCAGTGTACATGAGTTTTGGAAAGTCCTTTTGCTGACAGTTCTGGTTCTGTTCGTCGTCGTGGTCATCGTGGAGTGGCTGGGAAGCCCTGCAGACATCCATGCCAGAGATGTGTAAGGCACGATTAGGTTCAAAAGGGAGTCTACGAAGCGTATTTACTCTTCAATATGGACTTTGGCTGATACTTTCATGGCAATGGGTCTCAGCGTTGTTTTCTTCATATTTTATAAGTTTAACAAAACAGAGTGATCATCGTTCTGCAAAAGGAACAGTTGGGTATAGATCTTCCAAAGAACCGCTTTGTTTTGTTGTGTTCGTTGGTTTTCCCTTCAGTATATGTAATCCACTGTGCACTTAAGGAACTAGTGAAGTGAATGTCTCTGGTAAACAAACTGGTTCAGCGCCTCTTTTGCCCACATGCGTATTGCTGGTTTTGTAAAAGGAGGAAGAGTGGCAGGGAAGACACGCGTGCAGTCATCCATTTTGTGCTGTTGAGCTTCCTTTACAGCTCTCCACTGAAGGCCAAGTCCTGGGCACTTAGGCCAGGCTGTCGCAGAATGTAGCGCCGAGTCCCACGGCTGTCCGTGTCGCTCTGCTTGGCTAAACGACAACTGACACCTTGCTTACAGGCCCAATCTAAACAGCATGAAAATACATCTTTCCAGAAGGAGGTCCCATCGTCCACAGCCACTGCTCATGCCTGCTGATGCAGGTCCTCCTCACACTTTGTGAACTGTGGTCTTAGCATATCCAAAAGCCAGAAGCTGTATTACATGAATTCAACAGGATAAAAGTATTAACCGTTCTATAAGATTATGTATGGTGCTGAAACCTCCCTTCTCTTGGCAATAATTTGGTTTTCAAAATTAGACCCCCTGATCACTTCTAAGGTCACACTCCTGAGAGTTGCCTGGGAGGAAGGTCCATTGAACTCAATGGGACTTCCTTCCAAGATAACACGCATAGGATTGTGCCATCAATGCATTTTCTAGCCAGCTAGGATGGCTTGGGACAGATTTTTCGCAGAAAACACAAAATAGAATCCTGGATCCATTGCAGTGGGTGACCCAGCTTGTTGATCTGGTGGAGGCAAGGGCTGGTATCAGGAAAGCCCCTGCGTGCATCTAAGACACTTTTGCATACCCGTGTGTCTGTGTGCCAATTTTTCCTTCCTGGATGCTACATCACATCAACATCCAGGGTGCCCCCAGTCTTCAGGAGTGGCTTTTGAAGGAACACATGAAGTTATGATGGGCAAGGGAAGCTGACAGACCTTGCTCTGCTTATGAAATCCTGCGTATGCAGCCTAGAGTCTACCTGAAGTTAGGAAAATGCGGTTTCTGGGAACATTTTCATACGTGAGGCTTTTTCGTGAGCTTTTGAGCCTCTCTCCCTCTATTTATGTGAATACCTGATCATTTTTCAGCAGAAGCAAAGGTGGAAGAGAGACACTTCTAATGCAAATGCTTACTCTGCCTAATATGGATTTATATTCATGTTACAAACCTGATGAAAACATGAACCACCTTAAGCCTCGGTGTGAAAATGCCTTAAAAGCCTAACCCTGCGTACACTTAGGCTATAATCTAAAACTTTTTGAAGTCAATGGGAAGGCTCCAACAAGAAACATTCCATGGAGCAGGTGAAGAAAAAAACCACAACACATGGGCAACTTTACTCAAATGCATAGCCTTGTTGTAGACCATGGAGCTACTCATCTGAGTAAATTGACTTGTGTAAATTGACTTGTGGCGATTACAACATTGGGCTCTTTGACTTGGCTTATCTATACCTGCGGAAAGTGCAAACACAAAGCAAAATAAAGAAAAAAGATTGATATGAAATATTAAAAACATAATGCTTTTGATATGTAAATAGAGTCCAATTTGGTGGTGATTGCAGCTCATTTAGTATTTAAGAGTAGAGAAATTGCACTTCCTCTAAAGAAAAAGAAGGGTTGGGGGAAAAGTAGTTAGCTGAATTATACTGTAAATTATTTAGAAGTGCACATACTTTGGATGGTAGAACTGCGATGAAAGTACACTCACTGTGTTTTGTTCATACATAAAATCTGTTCCCCGGGACCAAGCAATGCGGAAAAGCCTCTTCTACCAGTTTGCAGAAGAGATCAGGTATGCCCCACACGGATTGACTGGCACCTGTGACATCAGAAATCCAAATTCACAGAGCAGTTTTTCCACTGTTCAAAAATGGTGTGTGTTCCCCCGCCACCTGCTTAAAGCACTGCTCAAGAGTTGAATTTGCTAAAGTCGCAAGTGGTGCTTTAAAAAGTTTTTTAAGTGGGGCAGCTTACCTACAGCATCGGAGACTGAAGGTGGCCAACTCACCTAGCTAATCATTAGGTCTGTCAAAAGTATTAGGAAGCTGGAATCATTGTGCAGGAGGGAAAAAACACAGTGAGTTCTCTTTCTGTATGCACTCTAATTTTGGGCAAATGTATGTAATTTATATTTGCAACACCTTATGTTTAATTTTTTTGGCTATTTATTGAATCTGTTTTATTTATTAAATTTTTACTTCTTTTGAAGCTGGACATCCACACCATGAGATAGGAAAGGAGACAAAAAATCCCCAAAAGAAATACAACTTTTTGATCAATAAAACAATATTCCCTCTAAGAAAGAAAGAAAAAAGTCTAACTTTTGCGTGTAATTTTGATGCAACCAAGTTATTTTTTATATATTTTTGTTATTTATTCTTTTACCAATGGGAATTTTTTTAAAGATATTTTATAACTGAAGTGCTTTTTTAAAAAAAAAAGGTTTTTGTTTGATTTTATTTTGGGTGGGGACAAAATGCAGAAAGCGAGAAAGAGAGAGAGAGAGATTCCTTTTTGTTTCTTCGTTTGTTTTTTCTTTTGTCTTCTCGGCGTTCCTATTGTTTCAGGCACTGATAATGGTAATTAAAAATTAAAACCTGTAATTTATTATTTATTTAATATTTAAATTAAACATTAAAATTGATCTGTGCTCTTGTTGTATATTTATTTTGTCATGTTTGTGTGTCAGTTATGTGATGACTGAGTAATTGTTTATGTGAAGGAATACTGTTCATATTTAAATAATAAAGAAACACGTTGGAAAAAATGGTTCCAGAGAATTCATGTTCTTCTGTGAGAAAAAGAAATTGAATTAGTACTATGAGTTTCTCTCCTCAGAAAATATATTCCACTGAAGGGGCAATCCTAAATCTATTTAGAAAAAGAAAAAAAGCCCAGCTTGCGGGTTGGAGACTTTTTTCCTAAATGTGCATAGCATTGTCCCCTTGAAGGATTTCACTGCCCGCCTCTCCCCCAGTTTGTGATAATCAGTCACGCAGCTTATGCAGCCAAAAAAGAACCATTTACACATATGAGCGAAGTTATCAGCAAGTTGGGGAGAGGCTTAACATTTACAGAAGTATAAAAAATCTTTAGGGACAATCTCAAAACACTCCAATAGGACAGATTCTGTTCATTGAGTGCAGAATACTGACTTTTGGGAGAATAACATGGAAAACCACCTGAGGTTGCATATCCCACTTACCTGGTCCTGTTTAATGCAGATTATCATCCCTGTTTCTGGTCTCTTGCCTGGGAAATCATTTCCTTTGGGAAGGGATCCTTGTTATATTTGTGAAAGTGTAAATTGACCGAGCCATCCTCCTTTCTCTACTGGCTTTATCTTTGAGCGGGTGGCAAATTAGAAAGATGTAGCCACCATGGGTTCCTTGCAGGAAAAAAGCAGCATATAAATATAAAAAATAGCTGTGCCTTGCCTTCAATGCACACGCATGTAAACGCATGATGTTACAGTGCACTGGGTATACATTCTGCTGCTTCACATATGGGGCAGAGTCATGTGAAGCTGCTTTTAATCGATTGTAGAACAATAATGCTTCTCAGAAGTATCTTCAACCTCAAGAACAAAGACCTCTCTTAGCTGTTAATGGCTTCTAAAACTCGGCAGGACAGGCTATTGCAAAACAAATATCTTTGCAGAAATAAAATACATCATGAGCAGACAAACTAAAACCATCAGCAATGAATACTGGAGAGTGTTGGCATGAAAAATTACTGGCAAACGGGAGGGTAAGAAGCTTAATTAAATTACTTTGCAAACAGCACTTTGTTCTCAGTTGTAGATGCAACCCCATTTCTAAAGATTTAGCATGTTCAGAAGCTGGATCACACTAAGCGAAATAAGGCCACAGCTAGAAGAAGGCAGAACATGGCAGAGTTAGTGGGACAAACTCCCATAGGGGAACGGATATCCCATCTGACTTCTTGCACTGAACCGGATGAGTTAAGTAGGCGATTACTGTGTTTTGACTGCCGTTAGAATAAGCATTGTACTGCCATCCCTTCCAAGCACTAGATTGTTTCCAGTGAAGCGTATTTCTACTACCAGTTTCTAAGCATCAAGGAAAGAGTAGCTTTACTGGAAGCCATTACAGCAAGAACCGTCAAAGAGGGCCTGAAAGCTATTCCTTTCTCTAAGGGCAAGAGTAGCAAAGTGCTGTCTTCCTCTTCTGTCTTAGCGAACATTTCAGAAAGGACTGCGCCATTCTCTGCTAGCTTGTCAGGCCTGGAACATTGACTCATCCATTACAATCAGACGCAGCAAACAGTCGCAACATACTGGTCAAGTCCAACTTGTTTTAATCAAGTTTTATTTGTGATTCTTATTCTAGAAGAGAAGGTTAGTCTGTTACAGCAAAAGCAACAAATACTGGTTTCACCCTAAATAAGGAGAAAGCACATCGTGCCATGAGTTTCCATATGGAAAAAAATAAGCTTCCTTGGATGCTTATTTAAATAGTGAAGATGCATATAAAGCAGCACAGACCGATCTAACGGTGGGGGAGACCATTTTCTAAATGAGGCTAAAATGAGTTCTACTTCAGTGACACACAAGAAATTATTATCCCAATGTCCATGTTTTGTAGCAGATAAGATTTTGAACCCAAATTAATTTGCACATTGAGCTAATTGCATGATAGAGCTTTTGTACATCACTCCGGCTAACGAAGCAGCATGTATTTGATGCAACAGGAGACATTTCTTCTAGGACCTATTCGAAAGACGCACCATCTTGCAATGTTTCCAGCTCAGTGTTTGTCCTTCAGAAAACAGCCTTCTCATTACTTCAAATCATTGCATGTTTGCGCACGTACGCGCGCGCACACACACTCGCACACACACAAGTAAATGTTTTCAATAATGAGGGAAGCCACTGCTGGTGGTGGGAAAGGGTAGATGAGGAAAACAGAATGTGGAGTTAACACACATACCTCATGCTGGCATCTAATGTGATTAGAGTGTTGGAGGAACCAACCCACAATCTAAACCATCCAGAAAACCAGACTTGTGGGTCATTTTAGACAGACCCGTGTCTAGACATGTCCCAGCATTCCCTGGGTAGCCATGTGAAGCACTGCAGGTGTTTTATCTGCCTAAACATGAGTAGGAATGTGCCTGAAGGCTCTTCAGTGCTTGAGAATATTTATACATAGGCAGGTACATTTATACATACCTAAGAATAATACCATGACAAGCATAAAGTGTAGCTTTTGTTTGTTGGCGGCTTTTAAAATGCCCCTCTCTATTGAACACCTTGCACAAGTATCAAAGAATATGGCCTTTTGTTCCAGAAACTTTACAGTTTGCTCATTACGAGATCTGAATGCCCGTATCCCTTCAATGAACCCCACCTCATGTCTGTGGAGCAATTCACTGAACAATACTGATGCTTGAGAGAGACTCTCTTTAGGGCTCTTTAGTGAAAAGCTATAGTGGGTTTGCTTGTTGGTTTTACTGGCATCAATAAAAGGCTGAACACATTTATGACTATGGTGTTTTATATTTCTTTTTCCTTCTTTGGCGTTCCTGTTTTCAGTTGTGGGATTTTTTTTGTTTGAGAACAGTGCTTTTTCACAAACTTTGCTGTTATGTGTTGTCAAGTCATCTCCAACTTCTGGTGACCCTAGGAATGAAAGCCCTCCCAGATGTTCTGTCCATGACAGCGCCGTTCAGCTCTTCCAAGTTCAAGGCTGCGGCTTCCTTTATCCATCTCGTCATTGGTGGTCCCCTTTGTCTTCTGCCTTCAACTTTCCCTACCATGATTTTCTTCTCCAGGGAGTCTCGCCTTCTCATGACAGCCTCAATGTTGTCATTTCCGCTTCTAGAGAAAGCTCTGGCTTGATTGGATTTAGGACACACTTGCTTGTCTTTTTGTCGGTCCAGAGTATTTCAAAGCTCTCCTCCAGCACCATGTTTCAAACACGTTCACTGAGGTTGGTTGAGGTTTGGATGAGGTTGAACTTGATCTCCAGTAAAACCTCCTCACACTTGATGATCTTTTCTAGTTCCTTCATTGTTACCCTTCCAAGTCTTCTGCAAATTTCTTGGCTGCTGTCTCCCTTTGAATTCATGACCGAGCTGAAGTATGTGAAATCTTTCACAATTTTTCAGAAATACTTGCAGTAAATTTCGGAGGGTAGGCCTTCAAAGTAAGGTGAAGGTTATTGCAAGACTGCAAGAGGCAGAACTGGTGCAGCATTGGCCTGGTTGGTTGCCTTGACACCAGGATGTCAACAGCAGAGGTAGACTTTCCAGAGAAGAGCAAAAGGTTTCATTTGCCTGCAGTGTCACATAGCTAAATGTGACTGCTTGGATCAGCCTAAGAAAGAAAAATTCTAACAAAACAAGCAGAAAAGAGTATAGCAGAGAGAAGAAATGGAGACTGGTTTCAGACAACTCGCTAACCTGCATGACTATGAGTTCAACATGGGTTCTTGTTGAACCACAAAATGAGGTTGAATGGTGGCTTATCATGTTGTCTGAACCCAGTCTCACTAACAAACCATGGTTTGCTAACAATGAACAACTCATGAAGAGAGCCCATGGGTTGTTGATGGGTTCAGAATTGTGGGCTGTTCACTGTGGTTTCTTATCTCAACTGGCTTTAGACAACATGATAACCCAGTAACAACCCACAGTTCTAACCCACATTTCTGCAACAACCCACAGTTCAGCAACAAACCACACTCCGTAACCCATCATGAGTTGTTTTATATGATGGTTTTATTGTTTCATTGTTTTAATAGTTGTGGTTTTGATTACTGTTGTAAGCCACTTAGAGATTCCTATTGGAATAGTTGGTGGCATACAAATATAATAATAATAATAATAATAGATTATTGTGTTGCTTGAACCCAGTAGTCAATGGCTGCAAAAATGCTAAAAGGAATTAGAAAGCATTTTATCACTCCCCAACAGCGTATCTATTGCTCCAGAGATATTGGTAGGCAAACATTCAATGCAGCCCTGATGGTGTTTGCATTTCCAACAGATTTTGTATCACCGAAAAGCTCATTGTTTTCTTACATTTGGCAGTGCTCGGCCTGTGGCTCTGTAAGTGATTGACATAACTTGTCCTTTCTTAACAAATCAGCAGTAGGTACTGAATAATGGAATGCTTACATTATGTTCCAGACGGCAGCTTTGGGAGCCGTTATTGCACAATGCTATCAGCTTGGAACTCACTTTCTTTATCACACAGAAGGGAATTGAATCGGTTTAGGATGGCACAGTGTATGCTTCGGAGAGCTCTTCTGTCTGTTCCAATATCCTTTCAGGGAAAACAACCTCAAAGGCACTCTCTTGTACTTCAAAGACATGAAATGATAGATTTTGTCATAAGTATCCTCCCAGCCATTTCAAATCATCATTAACCTGTTATTGTTGAGCCAATCATCAACAAGAGAGATTAAAAAAAAAACATTGCTTATCCAAACAGCTGCCAACGCATTTTTCACTCATTGCTAATGTTTGCAAAAGAGACCTTGTGGTACAGTCCTTCAGGGATGATGCCATTACAGAGAGGGAGAGGTTTGAATATGTGCTCCGCACCCCCATTTTAAAATCCCCATGGGTACATAAAATTGGCTGGCTTGCATGATTCAGATCCAGATGAGAAGTGCACCCTCCCCAGAATGAAAGTTACGATCATTTTACCCTTCCAAAAATCTCCCTGCTTCTGAAGACCACGTCATCAGAAAGATGTCTTGCAGAGAGACCTATACGTGGGGGATATGCATGGGCGAACAGCATATCCAAACTTGACATTCTGAGAGGAGGTGTAGCCCCTTGTGAACCAGACCTTGCACTGGAGTAAAATAGAGGTTGTTGTTGTGTGTCTGTTGCTGTCCTGTGCTATCCATTCAGGTTCAGAACTAGCGGCGAATGAGCAGGAAAGGGATCCTGAGGTGGCAGTGGGCAGCCCCAGGGTGCAGCCGCTGGGGAAAAAGCAAACTCCATGCTAGGCCTAACTAGGAATGGAATAGAAAATAGAACTTATTTATTTTGTATAGTGTTGGTACAATTCGCCAGGAAATCTACAGTGCAAATGCACCGCAGTTTGGCTGCCTAAGATCGCTAGGTCCTCAGTTCACATTCACGGGCCGTCTGTGGTGCACCACAGCGAGAGAGCCAGCTTTGCACCCAAAGCGGCTGGGTACCTATTTATCTACTCGCACTTTTACACACTTCCGAGCTGCAGGGTGGGGTGGGAGCTGGGACGAGGCGAGGGGAGCTCACCCTGCCACTGTCAAGACCCAAGGCAGCTTCGGGGCACCCTCTGCTTTTCAAGGATCAGCCCTGCAGCCCTGGTAGTTGCAGGATACCGCCCCAGCCGCTGCTAGGGCTCTCCTGAGCTCCACCTGGGAGCCCTGGGAGAGGAGGAATATAAGGACTGGCTCTTCTCCCGCAAAGCTCCCCTGGCAATAAAGGCTTCCCGAGTTGCTAGAGGGCTCTTGGTGTGTGGACCCTTGCACTTGGCTCCTGCCCAGCTCCTGCCCGCAAGGCCCCCGTTTCCCTTGGCTTGGCTTGGCGGTTCCCTGACTCCTGGCTTGCCTGTCCACACTTCCCTCTTGAGCGGACTCTGCCTTGTGCGTCAGCTCCTGGCTCTGGCCTTTGGACTGTTTAACGGTGCCTTTCGACAGGCCCTTGTGCTGCGCCCGGTTGCCTGGCTCCCGGTGCTCCTGTCCAGTAGGCCAGCTTCCCATGCCCCGGATGCTGACCTCTGCACAGGTGCGAACCGCCAGCTCTCCAACCAGCAAGCTCCGTGGCTCAGCTCGTGTCCCCAAAAGGGAACTGCCAAGATATCACTCCCCTTGTGCAACTGCTTCTCACCCCAGCACTGACTCACGAGGAGCAGTGCAAGGCACGTCACTCGAGCACATGCAACAGATCAGAGGCGGGGATCTGCTGAGCTGCGCTGTTCCTTTCTGCGGCACTGCTCAGTGGATCTCCGGCACTTTCAGTGGAGTGTGCAAAAGGCAACCCCTCCCACTGGAGGGGTCTCCCAGAGCAGGAGGGGAGCGTGCCCAGTCAGCTCCTTGTGCTCTCTGCTACGTTTCAGGGCATAAGCCCAGTCTGAGTAGGGGAGACTCTCCCACGGCCACGGTGAGCCAAACGTGGCTCATGATAGCGGCTGTCGAAGCAAGGAGCCTCCCCATCATGGCTCCTGGGATACCACCTGGTATGAGGTTCTGAGGCAGCACCGGGGCTCCCTCTTCTGGCCAGGGACCAAGATAGCAGCCCTGGTGGTTGTAGGACTGGGCCCACAGTCAATTGTGGCCCCCTAGGCTGGTACAAGCACCACCTGAGAGCCCTGAGGGAAAAGCTATAGGAGAACCAGCTCTTCCCTCCAGATGCTGCCTCGGCAATGAGAGTCTTTGGTGTTGCTGGCGCTCTCTGTGCCTCCTGGAACCTGTTTCTGGAAACCCTGCCCATCGCCTTGCTCCTGCCCCCACTTCTGGATGATACCCGGCTCCACCTGCTCCACCTTCCCCTCCAGTCCCAGGTATCCGCTTCTCCTTGTCTCTCTGACTTGTCTCTCTGGCTTTCCACTCCTGACTGGCTTTGACTACTCTGCTGCATTCAGACCGATTTACCTTGTACTTCTCTTACCAGCCTTGACCCCTGGACTGCTTGACTGTGATTTTGGAATAAGCCCTCACAGTGCACCGGTTGTCTGGGTCCTGGTGCCCTGATCCGATAGCCAGCTGGCCACACCCTGGACACTGACGCCTGGAGAACTAAGAGGGAAGGAAATGGCAGCGGGGAGGAAAGTTACCATGCGGAGCCTGATCCTCTTTCAGGCTCTTTCATGCAAACAGTGGGCACCCTGGAAACCCCATGGTGTAGCTTAGCATGATCCGTGAGCCCCATTGCTGCCTCCATGTTTCTTCACGTCGTGTCACTTTCCCTGACCCAGTGAATAAATGTGCACATTCCCATTAAGGGCACCGTTCCGGGATATCAAAGGAAGTGTAAGCATAGCTTATCATCTAATAAGTGCAAGCTACTGGCCCTTGTTAGGAGACAGGCATATTTTATCTTACTTCGCATGATATATTAACAGCAACACCCTGGAACAAAATTGTCTCATAATGGAAGTATATTTTGCACTCTCAGCTCCACTGATTAAAAATAGGCATCCACTTATTAATCCACTAAAGTTTGAGTTGATTAATCTACTGGTTAAATCCGGATGCCCTAATTAGAAAGGCAATTAATATGTTTTAAAATAAACAGGGAAAACTAGTAGGAAGCAGGCATGACAAAGGCGGCTTGCCTTCACCCCTCTAATTATGTAACGAACAACGAATATGCAGCCTCATTACATTTCTCAGTAATTTGCCATGTGGGCAGCAGCTCTTGTTTTATGGCTCATTAGGACTTTTCATTATTTTACTCAGAGCACATTAATATCTTTAGCTTCTCAGAAGTGGGTAAATGGAAGACAGATGGGAACTGGACTTCTTTCCCTTGTCTGGAAGTGGAAGCTTCCCAACAGTTACGCCCCCACCAGTCTTTGCCACAAGCAAGTGGGTGGGCCAGGCACTCCTCTCCCCCAGCTTTCCAAGGACCTCTGTTATCGGACTCTGAAGGGGAGGACACTGCGGGAGGGGCAGGAGCTCTGAAGCTCCATCAAGGTTGCTGCCCATCTTGCCCTGGGCTGAACATGAGAGCAGGCATGTTTTCGGAGAGACCGGCGGGGACTCAGTCCCTGAGCTGGTGATGAGGTGCCAGGAGAGACAAGCTTCCCAGTTAGAGGTTCCCATCTGTGGATGCACCCACAGTGCCGACCAAAGGGAAAGACTGGGGACAAGTTCCCAGCTTAGGTCCAGTGCTCTTTACATGAGCAGAGGCTTATCCTTCAGCTTGCTAGAGTGCGTCTGCATCATCTTATTAGCTCCAACATGCGGATAAAGATCTTCACTACGAAGGACTGGTGTTTATGGAGCCCTGGGCAGGAAAGGAAGGGTTGGGCTCACCACAGCAAGCCAGCTCTTCGCCCAGGCCAAGAACAGCTATTTTACAGAAAGTTCTTACCATCATCTTATCTTATCGAAGCTGCCAAGGGTGCTTTGTTCCTCCAGCACAGCCTTCCCCAGCCTTGTGCCTGAAGAAGTTTTGGATTACAGTTCCCAGCATTCCTGATCATTGTCCATGCTGGCTGGAGTGGACATCCAAAACATTTGCAGGGTGCCAACTGTGGGGACATGGCTGACCATCTTGGTGGCCTTTGATGCGATCAGCTGAGGAACCTTTCTGTTGCAGCTGTTTGAGGAGGAAAGGAGAGCCCATGAGCGTCAACAGCTCCATTTCTACCTGAATGGCCACTTTCCGAAAACGGTGCTGGAGAGACATTGCTTTGCGCTATTATTATTATTAGTATTATAACATTTCTATGCCAATTGCTATGGCAATTGCATGATGGCGCTCTGCCTCTAATTTTCACTCCCTTCTGTTCAGCTACATGAAGCGACACACTGCTCAGCTACACACTGGAGGCTCATTCACACAAAGCTGTCAGGGGGTGTCCACCTGCTGGATCGACGAGGGTACGCTCCATCGGGTTGCGGAATCAAGATCTACACCAGAAGCATTCCCATCTGGCCTTTCCACTCCACTGCTTCAAGGCAGCACGGAGATATCATGCATCACCCTAAATGCAGAAGAGGAACTCTTGCTTTCACAAGGAAGCGCTACATATTCCCTGCTCTAAAAGTCTGTGCGGGTTAGACAGAAGCGAAACTGGAGAGTCTCTCTATCCGCAGAAGAACCATAAGCAACAATTAACAGGGAACCACACGTGCAAGATGAATGCCTTGTATAGGAACACCCTGAGTGAGGCTTCCAAGTGACCTGATGACAGCATCCAACTCTTTCTCCTTTTCCTCAGGGACACCAAATTTTTCTTCACTATATTCAGAAATATCTGAAGGATTACCTCTCACTGAATCTCTCTCCTCAAGTCTTAAGAGCTTCAGGGGAAGATATTCTCTGAGTGTCCAGGAGTACTGGACTCACCAGAGAAATGTTGTGACAGAAAGAGTGGCCTTAGACTGCTGACCTACTTCTCCACATTTCGGCTACACGTCCCCGGTGAGCCACCATCGCAGCTGCCACAACTCTGGCAGAATACAGAATCCAGTCTGTGGAAGAGGCTGCATTGTTCGGTAGGCTTGTTCAGTCCTTCCCTAAGGTGTCTTTAGGCAGAAGAATCCAGAACAGAGCAATCTTGGAAGTAGCTGTGGATGCTCTAATGGTCAAAGCCAGAACTTCATGAGCATGGCAGAACATCACCATGTTCTGCATCTCACCCAGGTGTGGGAGCACTTTGTTAACTTCCTTTATGAGAGGGTGACCATGCATTTGAGTGAAGGCACTTTCCGGCAGTCCATAACTTCCGGTTGAAAAGAGTCCATGGAGTGGCTGGAGTGTTGGTGGGGCCTTGAGGGCCAATGGTGTCCACCGGGGACCAGCTCTGAACATGCATTTCTGCCCACCGGCAAAGTTCCCAGAGCAGTCAGATCTAGTTTTCTTGGATGAGTTTCAGTTGGTGCAGCTCAAGGATGCTGAGAAGGTCCTTGGACAGGTTTGTGCAGCTGGTTAACAAAAGCCAGCAAAGAGAGACAAGCTGACCAGGTAAGGAAGGTGATGAATGCATCCTTGAGAGAGTGGTCCCAAGCCACCTGAAAGCAGTGGTGGTGAGACCACTACTCAAGAAGCCCTCCCTGGACCCAGAGTATCCTACCAACTTCAGGCTGGTGGTAAGTGTTCCTTTCTCTGGCAAGGTTCTGGAGCAGAAACCACCTTCAGACACTCTTGGATGTGAATGATTGTCTGGATCCCTATCAGTCAGAGTTCAGGCAATATGCTGGCATTTTGGAAACGGCTTTGGTTGCCTGACCTATGCTAGGAGAGAGGTAGAGAAGTATAAGCCCCTGATCTCTCAGGGGCTTTCGATACCATCAGCCCTGGCATCTTTCTGGGCAGCTGTCTGAGTGCCACTCTGCAGGGGCTTCACTCCTAGCTGGGTGGCTGGCTCAGAGGGGCCATCTGCTGAATATCGCTCAGCTCCATGGATTTGCTATATGGGGTTCCTCAGGGGTTCGTCCTATCCCTGATGATATTTAACATAGAAACATAGAAACAGAGCGAGTCAGAAGGGGTCTCCCGGGCCATCTAGTCTGACCTCCGGCACCAGCCGGCTCCGCTCACAACATGCCCACCATGTGCACGTCCAGCCTGTCTTTGAACACCCTCACCGGTGGGGCCTCAACAACAACATGAACACGAAACCAGTGGATGGATTCATCAGGAGTTTGCTACCTGTCCACTGACAACACACGGGTCTATTTTTCCTTTTCAACCTCAGCGGGTGAGGCTGTGGACGTGCTAAATTGGTGCCATGCTGTGACAATGGACTGGATGAAGGCTGATAAACCGAAGTTCAAACAAGACTGATGCTGTTACTGGGCGATTCCTCTGACCAGATGCAGTGTGTTCCAACTGCTCTGGATGGCGTTGCACCTAGTTTGCAGGGTCTCCTTCATCCATCTTTGTCACCTGAGGCTCAGGTGTTTTCGGTGGCATGGGATGCCTTCCACCAGCTTCATCAGCTGACCCAGCTAAACCCCTCTCTGGACAGGGATAACCTGCTTTCAGTAATCTATACTGGTGATTTCTATGCTAGACTGCTGCAATGCACGCTATGGGGGTTGCCCTTGAAGACTGTTCAGAAGCTGCAGCTTGTGCAAAATGTGACAAGCAAATTAATAACCAGGAGCAGACAATCCAAATTTACCACACCAATTTTGCACTGGTTGTGTATATATTTTGAAGCCCAATTGACAATGCTGGCTGAGACCTATAAAGCCTTACATAGCTTGTGACCACAATACCTGATGCAACTCCTCTCTTTTCCATAATCTACTCAGGCACTAGAATTTGTATCTGGAGCCTTCCTCTGACTGCTAACTACAAGGGAGGTCCAGAAAGGAATCAAGGAGGAGGGTCTTTTCAGTGGTGGCCCCCCCAATTATAGAATGATCTCCCCACTGAGACCTGCCTGGTGCCAACATTGTCATTCATTCATTCATTCATTCATCCATTTAAAATATTTATATGCCATCCTAATTCGCAAAAAGCCTCAGGATGGCTTTTCAGAAACAGGTTAAGACTGCCCTCTATTCCCACACATTTAAGGGCATTTGATAGGTTACATCAGGTGTTATAGTTAAGTCTCGTTTAACTGAACTTGCCTTGAGTTAAACTGCTTTATGTGTTGTATATTGGAATTTAGACTACTTAACATTTATATTCTGGGATTTTAGACTGTGTTTTATTGTACCTGTATATTTAATTGTATCAGTTTTTATTGTACTTCAAGAAACTCTTATGAAACATGGTAGAGAAATAAAATAAACCCATTTCTATTCAACAGCTGGCTTTTATCAGGCTGGCGTCTTCCATTCTGAGCTGAACAACTCCAGGAAATTCTTAGGAAAAGGCACCAGAGGACCAGACGGGGCATCGGAAGAAAAACTTCCATAGACCCTGGGCAGGGCCTTCCACTGAAGGTGGAAGCAGAAGGTAAGTGCTATTAAGAACCTTGAGGGGCTTGTTTAGAATCACAGGATGAAGGTCCTGAGAAGGCATCCCAGTTGTGGCCGGGTCTTCAGGGGATGGATGGTCCCATGCGCAGCAACAACTCTCCTTCCCCCCTAGATCCTTGGATGGAAGCTCTGCACACTCAAGGAAGGGCCCCGCAGAACGCCCTGCCAATGCTGCTGTCACCTGGGCGCTATTGTACCTGGGGGTGTCTAACAGGGAGAGACTGGGACGGATTCCTTCTCCACCTCAGGCTGACCTGCAGCCCCTCTGTTAGACAGAGCATACTTACGGGGGAAAGAACTGGCTCTTTGCATGGACATCCCAAGTATTTTTAGAATGCGTGCTAGGGTGCCCTTGGCTTTCCATTCTCCCTCTACACCAGGCCAGGAAGAAAAGGCCAAGAAGCAGAAGAAAAGGAGGAGGATGTGGTGCTATCCAAAAAGTTGGACTTCCTTCTCCTCTTCCTGTGATTATATTTGTGCTGCCTCCTACATTTGTGCTTGATGGAATTCAACATCTTTCCAAAAAGCCAGGATCTCTCCTGGAGGAGCACTTGGACAAAGCCAGGAACTTGAATGTCCCTGGCTCCCCAGCAAGGATTGGTGCAGTATGTTAGAAGCCAGCATCATCATCGTCTTCCTCCTTGTGGCATCGCTGGAACCATCAAAAATAGGAGAGCCACCATTGGCAAAAGACTGATCTTAACTTTAAAATGTAAGAGGACACTTGCTCGGCCAGCCATCTTTGGATCCTTCCTGTTTTTAGAGGAGAGGCCTGGAGGGGCCTGAGGAGGCTCTCCTGGTAATGTCCTTTTGCTTTTCCAGGTGGTAACTTTCTCCCTTGCCCCAGGGATCCTATGTTTAGGTTGTGGTCTTTAACCTAAAGGGACAGTGGCTTATTTTATCTCATGATGCTCCACGGCTCTTGCTGTTTCATAACTTACATACATTCTGTTAGCCACTCAGAACAAATATGAGGCGCAACGCCTTTAGATAAAGGAACAGGATGTGCTACATTTAGGGATTTATGGCTAGGATTGCAGACTGAGGGACAGACCCAGACTTAAAACCAACTACAGTTTCTAGGACACCCTTCATTAGAATGCAGTTAAGTGCAATCCATGCACGCTTGCCGCAACCGTTCGGATGGTTATCCAAGCTGGAGCAATAGTTTAGTATTTTTAATTTAGTATTTGTTTTTTCAATTATGATTACTGATCTTGCTGCTGGTTTATTGGACTACTAGTTCAACAGCAAAGGGGTGCTGCTACTTTTTCCCTGAAACGGAACGAAGCAGGGTTTCGTAGGGTATGACTTCCTCCTCCTCCTCCTCCTCGGTTCGTGCAAACACAACTTTGACGCTGGAAACTATGGCACAAAGCAAGGGAGACATCTTGTGGCCAACGCAAGACAATGCAGCATCCCTACCAAATCAACGAAACCTGGCCTTTTAGTCACCTGTGCAATAGTGATATTAATACAATTAAAACAGTAAGTGCCTAGCATTTGTAAAACACAGGTGAAGCAACCTGGTGCACAGCGGATGCTTTGGATTATACTTAATGTAGCACTTTTCAGAGTTTAAAGCCCTTCATGTAAATTCTCTTGCTGCAATCCGTATACTAGTCCTGCAAGATTGTACTTTCCAGGGAAGCAGCCTGTTGCTAGACTGCAGCAGCCAAAACAAGAGGCATGTAGCTCCAGCGATAGGAATCCTATAAATGTGTAAGCAGAACGAAAGCCTACAACTTGCATTAGGGCCCAGCCAGTTGCAAACCTTTTTCTTCCATCTAAGCAGGCATAGGATTGTGTCCTAAAGCTGCCTGGTTTCTGAGCTTCAAGAAAACCAAGCTATTCCAGCTTGGTTTCCCAGGTGCAAGCACTGTTTTATTTATTTTATTTTATTAAAACATTTCTATGCTGCCCCATTCGCCGAAGCCTCGGGGCAGCTCACAACATAAATTAAAATACAAAAGATAACAATATAAAATAAGTCGCCCTGGCCAGATAAAATAAGCGAGTAATATTAACAATTAAAATGACGCTTAAATAAAAAGATCAATGTTGAGATCAATATGACTTACTCACAAGTAAGTTCACTTTTCAGCAAAGCTAGCTGGGAACTACAGAGCTTTTCTATCTGATCAGAATAAAATAAAGAGAAGGAAAAAACTTGACAAGAGTGAAAAAGAACCAGAGTCTGCTGGGGGTGTACAATAAAAACATCAGTTTATTCAGAGATACAGGGAATACATGCCACAAATAGGCAAACCCGCCCCCCTCCACAAAGATGGAGTCGGTACAAATGTAAGCCACCCGAGGCTTATGCAAAGGGGGCAGCATATAAGCTGTCTAAATAAATAATAAATAAAATGCCTAAAATTACATACCCAGTTTGGAAGGATCAGGTGGGATATGCTAAAGGCATATTAGAGTAAAACAGGGTTGCACACAATGAAGAGCCCACCTTCAGGGAAAGCAGACAATAGCATGTCTAAGGTGTGCCCCAAAGGACAGGCCTTTCAGGGCAGGGATATTAGCATTCCTAAGCTGTACGTGGGAAACAAAACCTGCAACATGGATTCTTGATCTGATCAGGAAACCCATCCTAATGCTGTTCTTACAGCGTCAAGCTTTTAGCAGCCATAATATGGCAAAGGTTTTGCTCAATTTGTCCTGGAAAAGCAACATATGGAAGGTCTATATACAAAAGTGATAGATCTTTTCATGTCCATTTTTTCATCTATTTATAGTTCTTCCACCTACTCTTTATTTTCTCCTGGTTGGATATTATGCCTCCCTATTTGTCTTTCAGCATTCCTAATCCAGTTTTGGATTTCCATTTGACTTCTTGGATCTTCTGGAAGAGGTCTCTCATTTTCCTTTTTTTCTTGTTCTCTTCTCTTTCTTTGTGCAGGTCATTGTATTAGTTCTTTTTGTCTCTACTCGATCATCACTGAAACATTTCATTCAGGTTTCTGTCCCTATCTCTGACTCCTTTTGCTTCTCACCTGACCCTTGGCAATGTTTTCTTCTGTCATGGATCTAGGCTTTTTCTTTCTTTTTGGCTTATGCATGTTAACCCTCAACTAAGCCCTGTTGGGATCAATAGAATGTGTTGTTGTTGTTAGTCGAGAAGTCGTGTCCGACCCATCGCGACCCCATGGACAACTTTCCTCCAGGCCTTCCTGTCCTCCAGCATCCCCCGAAGTCCACTCAAGCTCACACCGACTGCTTCAGTGACCCCATCCAGCCACCTCATCCTCTGCCGTCCCCTTCTTCTTTTGCCATCTATTGTTCCCAGCATTAGGCTCTTCTCCAGGGAGTCCTTCCTTCTCATTCGATGGCCAAAGTATTTGAGTTTCATCTTCAGTATCTGGTCTGAAGTTTCATCTTCAGTATCAGTCAGGGCTGATCTCCTCTAGGACTGACTGGTTTGATCTCCTTGCAGTCCAAGGGACTCGCAGGAGTCTCCTCCAGCACCACAATTCAAAGGCCTCAGTCCTTCGGCGCTCAGCCTTCCTTATGGTCCAGCTTTCACAGCCATACATTGCAACTGGGAAAACCATCGCCTTGACTATACGCACTTTTGTTGGCAGGGTGATGTCTCTGCTTTTTAGTATGCTGCCTAGATTTGCCATCGCTTTCCTCCCCAGGAGCAAGCGTCTTTTAATTTCTTGGCTGCAGTCCCCGTCTGCGGTGATCTTGGAGCCCAGGAAAATTAAATCTGTCACTACCTCCATTTCTTCCCCATCTATTTGCCAGGAAGTGAGAGGACCAGATGCCATGATCTTAGTTTTCTTAATGTTGAGTTTGAAGCAAGCTTTTGCGCTCTCCTCTTTCACCCACATCACGAGGCTCTTTAGTTCCTCTTCACTTTCTGCCATGAGAGTGGTATCATCTGCATATCTGAAGTTGTGATATTTCTCCCAGCAATCTTAATTCCATCTGGTGATTCATCTAGGCCCGCCTTTCTCATAATGTGCTCTGCATACAGAATGTACTCTCAAGTAAATTTTTCAGCATAGTTGTCTGGGCATGCTGGGAACTGTAGGGCTTTTTTCTCGCTAACCATACCCTAGCCAGAAGGGCATGCTGGGAACTGTAGGAATTTTTTCTGTCTCGACATGCATAGGGTTGCTACCTGCAAGACATGCTCGGAAGAGCACGTAACCCTGCGCGTACTTCTCTCGGCATTGTCAACTTTATCAGGCGCTTGGAAACTGCAACTAGCCTCTTTTTTCCCTATAAGGGAGGTCACTATTATTGCACCTGGGATGGGGGTGAGCTGTCAGAATGCTGCAAGACCACCCCGTGAATTCGTAGCAAGAGGCGATCGCTGAGGAAGGACCTTGCACAGCCGCTACTCAAACGTAGTCTCCATTCCCATCATCCTCGTCGCCGCCCTTCACCGTGGCGTCAAGACCACCTCGTCCGTCACACACACCCCTTTCCTTCTTGCACTCAGTGGTACTTCCTTCCCCCAGTCAAGAAAGGCAACCGTGGTTACACCCTTCCCCGTCGCTTGGTCCATGCCTTCCCCAAGCTCTCCCTGCGTTTTGGGCCGGAATGGTACATCCCCAACGCGCTTGTTCGCTCGCGCGCGCGCGCGTTCGCTCAGCTCCCGCCCCGCCCCCTCCTCCTGGTCGCGTCGTGCGTCGCTCCCGTGCGGCGCCTGCGCAGTGGCGCTGCCCTGAGGGGGGTGTTTCTCCAGCTGGGTGACTGTTTACAGCTGTGGGACTTCGGCGTGTGGCGGCGGGGGGAGCAGAAGAGGAGGCAGGAGGAGGGGGGAGGAGGAAAAAGAAGGGCCGGCGGAGGCTGCTGGTGCTGGAGGAACAGGTAGAGACGCGCCTGCTGTTCTTCCGAGGGGCTCCCCTCCCTCCTCGAGTTGTGAGGCGGGGGGAGGAGGCCCCCTCCTCGCTTCCTGTCAGGGCGGGGGTCAAGCCCCTCCCCGCGGTCACCGTAGCCCCCCTCCCCCAGTCCCGGGGCAAGGGGTGCCTCGCACCCGCCGGGCTCCCTCCTCGGCCCCGTGTTGCCTCAAGGTGTGCTCCCTCCTGCCCCCCCGGCCTGAAGCCCCTCAGCCGCCCCCGGCAGGGGCGCCCGCTTCCGTGGCGTGTATGGGCCCAGTCGGACCTGCCTCCCGCCATGACGGGTGGTCCCGCAACGTCCTGTCCCCCCCCGCCCCGTGGCAAGGGGGCTGGCTCGCCCCCTGCCCGCCCCCGGCCTCCAGACCTGCCGTGGCCCCGGGGCTAGCGCGCCACTGCTCCCGCGCTGCCCACCATCTCTCCTGCCCCACGGGCAAGGGGGCTGGCTGGCCTCCCGCCTTCAAGGTCCGCCCCATCCCCGCGGAAGGAGGCCGTCCGGCCCCTCCTTCCGTCGCCCCCCTGCTCCACGACAAGGGGCGAGCTAGCCCCCCCCCCCCCCCCCCCCAGCTTCCAAGTTCTCCCTTGGCCCCACGGCACCGCTCCCCCCAGTCTTCAGCGCCGACCTCTGCCCCATGGCAAGGAGGCGGCGAGCTGCTTGCTCTCCCCCATTAAACGGTTCTAATATCTGCACATTACCCTTATGCCCTCCCTCCCTGACTATGTTTTCTTTTTGTTGCTGCTTTTACTATTACGCTCAATTTAAACTTTTTTTGGTAAGCCAATTTGTAAGCATACGCTGGATAAATGGACAACCCTTTCATAACAGAAGGCAGAGCTTCTCCACAGTTGATCTTTCCTTCTCCTTCCCACTCCTCTCTTTACCATCTCATGTCTTCTCCGTGGTAAAGGGGCTGGCCCTCCCCGCCAGGACTTCATAACCTCTCTCCCCTGCCCTTTGTCTCATTCTTCCCATTTTTTAGATCTCTTGTGGTTCCCCAGCCAACTATTCCTTCTTTTCTGCCCCTTACTTCTCGTAAGGACCTAGAAATTCTCTTTTCCATCCAGCGCACCCACATCTCCAGCACTATAAATATAAAGCAGTCCATCCTAGCCCCTTGATAACAGAAACAACCAGCTCTTTCTCAGTGAGAATCTGCAGTGCATTTCCTTCCACTCCAGCCTCATTCTGCAATATAATGAACATAAAACCGTGGTTCTCCCTCACTCCCTTTTTCCCAACTTTGTGGCAGTAGAGTCACCCACCTCTCCATAATTCCCCATCTGCTAGCACTCTTCAGAAGAACAGTTACAAAATGCTATTTTTGCTCCTGTATCCCTTTTGATAATCTCTCCATCTCTAGTAGGTGTTAAGTATCAGTCAATCCCTTCCTCTCCATAAGCCACCTCAGATCAGGAGATCCCTCTCCATGCCCTTTTTACTATCACTCACAGTCTGTAGGGCAGTGGGTGCAAAACCTGACCCTCCCCACCTCTCCTCCTCCAGCTTTATGGTAATAGGGTCACTCGACATACCCCTTAATTATTAGATTCCACCACTTGCCATGGCTAGTAGGGGGCCTAAGATTTAGCACGTTCAGTAATGTAATACCTTCTGTCACTGCAGGTACTGGATCCCTTTCTTCCATAGGAAACTATCTTACAGTGAGTCAGATGCATAGTGCATGTAACTCAGTATTGTTGACCCAGACTTGGCAACAACTTTCCAAATCTTAAGGCAGGCATGTTTCTCACCCTCGTTTTTCTGGGCTTTCTAACTGCCAAGTATGTGCTCTACGCTTTAGCTGTGGCCTCCTGCCCCTACCAGAGTTGAGTGTCTCCTTCCTCCCCTTATAAATGAGGATCTTGTGGTTATCATTCCTTCCTGCTCCGATTTAACACTGCTGTTCTTTGCCACTCTGCACACATACACAGCTACCCATTTTAGGCCTCGAGACTCCTGCCTCTGTGTTAATGAACTCACTCTGCAGTTTCTCTGTACCTGTGATTATGAGCTCCTTGTGTGCCCCATTTTCCACAGCAATGGGGAATATATAACTCTGCATCCCCACAAATTCTTGCAATAGGATTTTGGTTTCTGCCTGCATTCCCATCAAATTGGAATGTCAGATCTTCATTCTCCCCCTTCTTTTCCTCCTCCATCTACCGTAACAAGGCTTTCTTTCCCCTATTTTCTCTCCCCTGCCTGTCCATGGGGCAGGGGGTCATATTTGTTTATTCAGAATATTTGTGTACTGCCCAGTATTATCTGATGGCTTCCCATAATAAAGCATTAAACTACAGTAAACTAAACAATCACTAAAACAGCCAAAAAAGCGAATTAAAAGGCTTTTGTCCAGCTGCCCTCATTACAGGGCTTTGGGTCAGTTTCCCTCATGAGAATGTGCTTTCTGCTTATGAAGTTAGGAGGATCAGTATTCGCACCACTGCACCCAGCAATATAATTTCTTTTCTCTCTAGAGGAAACAGATTCAGAAGTAGATGAGCATTCCATTTTTTTAAAGCCCTACAAGCCTTTCTGGTTACAGCGAATTCTATTACAGCAAATTCCGCTGTAGAAATTAGAAATAATTAAGAGTCCTCGCTTGCCCCACCATAACAAGGCCTTTGCCTCCACCATCTCTGAATAAACAGCAGCAGCTTGAAAAGTTGGTGTGTGCTTTGAAATCTGAGTGTTTTCCTCACTCCTGGAACATGAACTAAGCTTTGAGCACAAAAAGTATTTTCAGGTGGCGTCTTGTGACTATCCAGGTGCGCTTGCAAAGTTCTGTAATTCCACTTCATTTTGCTACCATCGAACGTCCTGGCCTGCGGGCTACACAGCAATGTTTTGGCTCTCTGTCTGAAAAAGGCATGGGAAAGATGCCAGAAACTGTAACTGTGATGCCAGAAAGAGAAGTTGAACACACACATCTTTTGGTAGTGGTAATGCATTTTGAAACTAGGGTGTCTGCAGCAGGTTTTGGCTGCAAAACGAGAACTGTTCTGTGCTGTGGGAAGAGAACCGTTCTGTTCATTACCACCCTCATGCCGCCTTCCCAGTGCTATGCAGTTCTTCAGAGTTAGGACAATGTAAACAGGAGACCTTGTTTTCAGTAAGTGTGCCTGGACTTGGCTGCAGACCAGCTATCTCTTGTAGAGGCACAACAGGCCTGCTAATAACCCTGTAACTGGACTGCAGCCAGGTCAGAGGGTAGCCCGCTTCTATCAGGAAACTCTTTAACTTTGTACTTCTGTCATTTGGTGCGCAGCAGAAAGCGAATGGAAATTAACCAGTTCATGGTCCCTGTGTGTGTGCCTTACTAAGAATCCATGAGGGAGACTTCGCAGGGGAGGGAGGTAAAGTTTGCAAGGGTTACGTGTCCCTAGGCTGTGTTTCAGTTGGGAGTGAAAACTACGGTGCTGTGGGAAGGTAGATTTTGAGAAGCTGGAACAGGTCCTATGTCTACAGCCAATACATCTGCAGAAATGTATGGGGTTCACAGGCCATGGTCTCTGCATACCAGTTACTGGTGAACTGTGGGGGGGGGGGGGCTATTATCTTCTTGCCCTCCGTATGGGCTTCCTTGGTGCATCTGGCTAGCCATAGCGGGAAATCAGTTTCGGGACTCTCTCAGCAGGAGGTTCTTCCATTGGGTGCCCGCTTAGCTGTGCAGGCTAATCCACAGAGATACTGCTCCAAATGCCAGTGCAGTTGAGACACAATTGGCTGTGCTGGAAACACACCCTGCCTCTTCTTTTTTTTTCTGAAAGTAGAAGGAAAAGATCAGGCTGTGGGCTTTGACACTCCTGCTCATACAGGAGACAACGAAACCCAGCCGTGGGCCTAATTGTGTGTTTAGCTGCTAGGAGAACACCAGTGGGCATTGTGCAATGCGGAGAACGTTCCTGGGGCAGGTATGATTCCGGGCTGCCTCTGCTGTGCCCATCTCGTCCACAGCACAGCCTTTGCCAGACAGTCCCAAGTTCTGCACAGACTCCATTAAGAAGTTGTCCAGAGCATGTAGATTGTGCAAGCATATGCATAGCAGGCATAATTTAGAAGGTGAATAATTTTCAAAATAGACTTCATTGAAAGTTTGAGTTGATGGTATCAAAGTTGAGCAATGCTAGCAATATTTACATGCAGCCACTTTGTTTCAACAAATAGGTAGGTTTATGCAGGGATGCTCCTACTCCCCCATGCCTTGTTTGGCTCTTGCAGTATATTCTGGTTTTATTCACACATTTTTGATGTATACAGGTTGGGCATTGTCTGCGCTGAACACATGTAACAGTGAAGCTGAGGCAGAACATTCTGAACTAAGAGCAAACACTAAATCTGCCATTTCGGCAGTTCTTGACAGAAAAGCATGGTGCTCTAAATAAAAATTTGCATTGTGCTCTTCCTGTATAGAAAATTAGCAGTCTGCGGAGAACTAGACAGTTTGGGCATTGCAAATTATGTTTTAATAATTAGAGTTGGCTTTTTAAAAGGCTGGTATTGTCCAAAGACTGTTGAATATTAAATCAGTGGTGCAGTGGCTGTATTGTGTACACATTAGAGCAGCTTTGTCCTCCATATTTTGGGGAGGGACTACAATTCCCAAGATTCCTGGTCTTTGATTAAACTGGCTAAGGCTAACAGGAACTGGATTCCATTACATACAGATGGTACCAGGTGGTGAAGGCTGCATCAGATCTAAGACTAATGCTTTGCTTCACGTCTGTTTGCCATTCCCATAGATTTAACAGTTACAACTGCACATTTCAATGGATTTAAAGCTGGGATTCCAGGATCTCCTTTAAAGATACTTTCAGTTTCTGCAGGAGGATTTTGTTTTTTACTTCTTTCTTTAACCTTCATGCCAAATTGCTATTTTCAAATTGGCCAGTTGGTAGAGAGCATTTTTCAATCCAGAGTCTGGATTTCAGTGTGAGAAAGGTCTTTCAGGGCCACCTTCCATTGGGCGCAGAAACAAGGTGTACGTTGCCAAAGGTCAGCATGTCTGAGGCCAAATGTGCTCCTACCCATTCAGAAATAAGCAGGATGAGCCCCTGCATGTTTATGCAGAATGAAATGTAAACATGAGCTGCATGTCTGCTCACAAGAAGAGCCAAGTCTTTTGTTTGTCTGCCCATAAGAAGCAGGAAACACCCCAGAAGTAAATAAGACTGAATCACTCAGCAGCTTCTTCCCCGGTCCTGCCCCTTCTTCCCTGCAGGAAAAAGCTCTTATCTCCAATGAGCAACTGAGCAGAGGTAAGAGCTAATTTCAGAGAAATGAAGCTTTTCTCAGGGCTCACCAGGGGATGCAGCCTGGGCAAGAAGTTAATACAAGGGTGTGTCCATCCTGTAAGCTCAGAAATTCCTCATGCTTCTCCTTACGCTCTTGCATTAAAAATATTGATTCTCTGTAAAGCATGCAGCCATGCGTGCCAGCATAGGATTTTAGGCATATTCTCTTTTATTCACTACTGCTGTCTTCCTCGCACTTATGTTCAGTCAAGCACAATAAGTTAGCTTGGATCCTGGTTATCTCAGGAAAATTCTCCAAAATGAGATGGGAGGCTTACATGAGAAGTCATGGAGTCATTAATCGTTAAAGAAAAGTTCCTTTTCCAGGAAAGTCCAGTGGAATAACACAGAGGGGAATTTGGGTTTCTTCCTTAGTCAAACAAAAGGGACTCGGAAACATTTTTCCACCTCCCGTTTTGGAGCAAATTGTTCCACCAAAACCACACTAGCTGCAGGAATCAGTCTGAAACTTTTCTGGCAATAAGGCCCACCTAGCTGTGGCACTTAGAAAACCAACAAGGTCTCTGTGCTTGAAAGAACTCACTGCCAACTAAAATCCATGGTTCCATATCCAGAAACAAATTGTCTGATAAAGCCTTAAAAAGTGTTTGTCATGGTCACTGGTGTGTAACATCAAAAGACTTTTTCATTGGTCTAATGAATTTACCCAATTCTTTCAAGAGGAAATCCCCACATTTTGAAGACGAAAGTGACAAAGGAGAGAGTAAAACTGGCGATATTTGTGTAGGTAGAAATGTTTCCACTCTGTCTTCTCTAGAACGCATTTTGCATATAGTTTGTGTCCTCTAGACTCTTTTGCAGAACAGCTTCGTTCGATCAGGATAATGACTATTCCCATTTTTTCTCCCCTGCCATCGAGAATTGGTTTTTGAATCGGCGCGAACCATGGGAGGTGCTGTAAGTGCCGGCGAGGACAATGATGAATTAATCGATAATCTGAAGGAGGCGCAGTACATCCGGACAGAACTAGTGGAACAGGCCTTCCGGGCTGTGGACAGAGCAGACTATTACCTTGAGGAGTTCAAGGACAATGCTTACAAAGATTTGGCTTGGAAACATGGGAATATTCATCTCTCTGCTCCCTGCATTTATTCAGAGGTTATGGAAGCTCTGGATCTGCAGCCTGGGCTTTCTTTCTTGAACCTGGGAAGTGGCACTGGCTACCTGAGTTCCATGGTTGGACTCATCTTGGGTAAGTGATCCTTCCGATCAGCTAAATTTGCCCTGTGAATCAAGCTTCGTGACTTGAGAAGGAGGCCTGCCTTTCCAGTCTTGTTAATGCAGTGAGTATAAACAGTGCTATTTATATTCATTGTATCACCACACAAATGCTGGCTATTACATAGAGTGATCAGCCCTTTCTTGAGAATCAAATGATGTCTCTGTGAGGTACAGTTTGGAAGAACGTGTATTGGTAGAATTTGGAAGGAAGTGCCAGAAATTCCAGCCCCAGCCCCCAGGTAAACATGGTGCATAGCTAATTCATTTGGGCACATCATGGTACCATCAAGGTACCCATGGGAACTGCTGCAAAAGCCATCCTGCAGATGTGAAATGTTACGCCCTTGTTTTGCATTGTTGGATTATCGCCCAACTTACTGCCTTGTGGTCCCCGACTTTGCAATTCCTAACAACTCTTGGCGTGCTGTGGTGCATTTTCTAGCACAACAGTTAACACAGCCAGGAATGGATAGTGGGCAACCAGCTTGTCAGCCTGCTTTAAGAAGCTACCCTTCTTGAATGCCAGGTGGCAGACTGAAAGTTGCAGCACAGTCTGCTTCGGGATTTGGGTCTTCAGGCAGACCAAGACATTGGCATAATACAGGTGGGCAAATTTAGGAGGCCCAGGATAAGGACCATTGTCACTCACTAGACACAGACACACACATCCAGCCTGTGCGGGAACCTCTGGGAAAAATGGATCCATAGCTGCTGTGAAGCACCAAAAGGATCAAATTTATCTTGCTCGTAAAGTCAGTCTGACTCTTGATGGTCTGTATTAGCTACCAACATTTCTCCCTCCCTCCAAAAAAACACTTTTAAAAACTGGCTCACTCAGAACTCAGTGCAGTGGCTGGAGCCATCAAGTTCCTTTCATTGTGTGCAGGTCTAGAAAAGTGGGAAAGGGTTGCTTCCCCTGCAGGAAAGGAAGAGCAGGTAAACTCCACCTCCAGATGAAAGAGAACCTCATGGAACTGGAGGACCACCACTGGTCTCCTGCTGTTACTTGTACAGAAAGTAGTTTGCACTAAATATAAACATTCATATAAAAACAACCTCTGCATGCATTTTAGGGGTTTTGAAGGTGCTTTATCCATGAAGAAAGTTATGTGAGCTGTATAAGCAGGTGCCAGATAGGGCTCGAGTGAACTTGCACATTTTTCCCTTTGCAGAATTTTCTTCCATTCCTTCTCTGCTTGACTATTACTGAGTTGCAGTGCACTTTTCTGTGCCTCTCTTAGGCCAGGACTCCTTTGTTTCAATCTGATTATTCACTTAGTTACACCAGTAATTAAAACTGTCTTTTAAAGGATTCAGCATGTAGCTGCATTTTAATGGGAGACTGAAAATGGCAACAGCAATGACTCTTCTCAGTTTCTGTGTCAAGCAGAGAAAAACTTTTTGAATTGACTCTGGTCCTTCATCAGCTTGTTTTTGAAACTTTTTTCTTTGCATTCCTTAAACACTCAGGCCCTTTCGGTGTTAATCATGGCGTAGAGCTTCACTCTGACGTTATAGAATATGCAAAGCAGAAACTGGACTGCTTCATCAGAACAAGTGACAGCTTTGACAAGTAAGAACAAAAACCATGCTTAATTTGCATTAAAACAGACTTCAAGGGTAGATCTAATACTGTGGATTGTAACTTCTGTTCGTAGCACGCCATGAATTCAGGATGATATACGTGATGTTAACTGCAGCAAGACAAAACAAAAGGTTTTATCCTCCCTCTCAAGGCTGTTGACTTGTCTGCATGCTGCTGACACTGTTGCCTTCCACTGTTGTGGAACTAAGAGACTTAATATGCTTGAGCTAAGAAACAAAAACCGTTAACTCTGTTCAGTCTAGAAGTGCGTTTCAGCCATGCTTCTGAGATTGTAAACAATACTGTGGGCAAGGTCTTACATAAATCTGAACCCTGCTTGCCTTTCAGGAAATTGACTTTGTTACTGCACTGGCCAAAGGAGAAAGAGGGAGTACTGCCACCTCCTCCTCTGCCCCACCAAACCCGGGAAGCAGCCATAGCCCAGCGCTTTGCATGCAGAAAGTCTGGGTTTAGTTCCAGGTGTCTCCAGTTAAGAGAATATTAAGTGTATGGGCCTAGGCAAGAGTTTGGCCTGTGACCCTGGAGAGCAGCTGGGTTTGATGTATCACTGGCCTAAGAACGTAAAGGAAGTCTCAATTTCATTTTTCTTCTCTTAGCTGTTGTTGAAAACTTGCACCTGCCAAGTTTCTGTCGAAGTAGTAGCAGCAGTTTTGGAGTGCGTATGTATTGTAAGGTGACAAAGTTTACTCTGTCCTTGTGACACATGGAAGTGAAATTCATGGACGGTATAATTTTTTTTAGTGCGAAGGAAAGAACTATTTTTTATTGTTTGTCCAACTTATATATGATGGGGCAGGTTCAGTCGGTTCATATGTGTGCCCACTGTAAGATTCACTCACAAACAGCCTTTCATGTTCCCAGGTTTGAATTCTGTGAGCCTGCCTTTGTTACTGGCAACTGCTTAGAGATCTCTCCAGACTGCTGTCAGTATGACCGCGTGTATTGTGGTGCTGGTGTCCAGAAGGAGCATGAAGACTATATGAAAAACCTGCTGAAAGTTGGTGGGATCCTTGTCATGCCACTGGAGGAGAAGGTTTGCCTATGGGATGGGGGTCACCTTATGCCTTATGGCTTCATTTGATTCTTGCCATATTCTGCCGTTTCCAAAAAGGGTGGCCGTGTAATGCATCGAGATAGCTGATGGTATTACACATGGAAAAGGTGTGCAAACGTGTCACATAAAATCCGTTTCGGCAGCTTGCCTCTCTGTCACTCACTGCGTTGTTAGGGTGTGCTGGGAAGAGAGAACATCGTGTGCTTGGAGATGAGGGGAGACTTGCGTCAACGAGGCTGGCGCTGATGGGAGGGCGACCTTGGGGCTCTCCATGCAGGCTCTGCCACATCAACACTGCTGCTGTTGCCGGTGCAGCTCCAGCGCGCTTGGGCAGGACACACTCGGTGGCCACCATCTTCGCCAGCTGCTCTGGCTCCTCCTCGTCCTTCTCATCATGGCTACTGCTTGCTTGAGAAGCAAAGAAGAATGGGAAAGCAGGCCGTGGCATCTGCTTCTCCTCTTTCTCAGCAAAACCATTCACTCGGCCACAGTGAGGGGCTGGTGAACAAGCGTGTACCCCCGCACACTACCATTGCGACCCCAGGAGGGTCTTGTCCATGGGCCTCTGCCTCTAAGCGTCAGGACTTCCCTGAGTTGTTTTGTATTGAAGATTTGCTCATTTTCTCCTGATCTGTCCGTTTAGGCTGCAGCTGACTCACAGCTGACACTTTGCTATGACCCTTGCCTACAGGAGAAGTGAGCCCTTCTGGCCAGTGTTTACAGAGAAATCTGGGGAGACTTACAGCTTTTGTTCTTTGATTTGGGTGACAGTCTCCTCTGGCAAAAGGAGTTAGAAGTTCCCTTGAATTCCTTGTCTGTGAAAGTACGAATTTCTGAACAAGAGAACAAACCCTAAAACCACCTTGTGCATTCAAGTTTCAAATTCAAGCACCTGAGTACTAAGATGAGCTTGGAAGGCAAGGAAGCACTGCTGAGAAGGAGCAGAATACAGAAACTTGCTGCTGCTGCTACTGCTGGTGGTGGTGATTGTCCTTGACATGGCAAGCCTGACGGATGTATTTGTGGAGTCCCACCTGAGCATCTGAAATGGTGAAGGCAGCTTCCTCTTCCATTGCTACCAACAGTCCACAATTAATGGGTCCTGGACAACTGCTCAAAGTAACGCAGCGTTTTCATACATAATTTGCTCCTTGTTCTGGCTCTGGTCTGGATTTGGGCTTAAACACTGCATTTTCAATGTTGCATTGCAGAAAGTGGGGAGGATGTATTTTAAATCTGACAAATTCCCTGTTTCTGTTGTCCACGATAGTGTCCAATGCTTCAGGTTATGTTTGTGTTCTTCACACAGCTGACTAAGATAACTCGAACTGGCCCTTCAGCCTGGGAGACAAAGAAGATCTTGGCTGTCTCCTTTGCCCCTCTGATCCAGCCCAACCATGCGGATTCAGGAAAGTCAAAACTTGTTCATCTGCGTAAGTCTCCCTCTTCTCTAGTTTGCAGCCTTTTCAATGCTGTCATCTTTGGGATCAGCCCCATGAGGCTCTGAAAGACATTCCTCACAGCCAGACATCTCCCAGCGTCGTCTGCAGCCCCTTCTCATGGTCCCGAGCTGCGCTACTTCAGCAGATATATTAGTGACTAAGGGTGTGTGTGACACAGCAGAGAGGGAAAGAGGATGAATCCAGGGGTGACAAGCGTATCTGTATGTGAACATGTGGTTCCTGCTGCCCTGACAGAACCAGGGGTACCCATTTTGAATCGCTTCCACCCAGTGCAAATATTCCTTCCTTGGGGCTTACTTGAGTGCCATCGCAAGCACTCAGATGCTGCTTATCTGAGCCTTTCATTCTGGGCCTCGGCCTTGTTTTGACTGAATCAGTCTTCTCTTTTATCAAGAGAAAGACGAGGGGAGTGTGACCCTTTCAGTGCTGCTAGAGATCATTTGATAGCATTGACCACAGTATTCTGACTGGCTCCATGGGTTGGGCATTAGAGAGACTCACTGTGTTGCAGCAGCACTACCTGTGGGACCAGTTTCACAGAGCAATACCAGATGACTCTTTCCCAGCTGTAGGGTTTTGCAGGGCACTGTCTTATCCCGCCTAGTTCAAAATCTCAGTGACGCTGCTGTGAGCAGTCACAGCTCTGTCCCGCTGTGCCAGCTGAATCAGGTGACGGTGCTTCAGGGCGCTAGTTCCCTCAACTGCTTATCCAACATACTCTGTGTGAAGCTGCCCTTAAGGTTGGCCCAGAAGCTGCACCAAGTGTGGAGAGAATTGGACTAGCTGCCTTGTTTCTGCTAGGGCAGGTTCAAGGCTGTGTAATTGGAATATACAGCCCTAAGCAACTCAGGAGCAGGACATTTGAAAGACAGTTTTTCCTCTACCAGCTGGCGTGGCTACTGTGGTCGTCGGACAAAGCACTTCTGGTGATTCGGCATGGCCCTGCAGCTTGTCTGGAGCTCACACAAAGCAGGTCCTTTCTCTTTTTCCTTCCTCTTTGTGGAACTCCCTGCTCTTCGGGTCAGCCAGCACCTGCTGAAGACATTTTTGTTTAAACAAGAATTCTCTGATTGGCCAGCCACAGTTTTAGATAAAATCACCTGGTTTAAAATTCAAGTTCTGTATTTTGATGCATTTCTTTCTCTTTATTGTTTGCTGCTTGAAAATTTTGCATGGCACATGAATCTTGTTCAGAATGTGACATGGTATGGAAATACAGTAAATGAATCACTGAAGGTTTCACACTGGTTCCAATTCCTCCTCTCATGTTTTTAGCCCCAGTGATGGTCCGCAGCCTCCAAGACCTCGCCCGCATTGCCATCCGCAGCACCATTAAAAAGCTGATCCACCAGGAAACAGCAGGTAGAAGCGGCAACGGCCTCCGGAACCCACCAAGGTTTAAGCGGAGGCGCGTCCGGCGGAGGCGCATGGAAACCATTGTCTTCTTGGACAAAGAGGTCTTTGCCAGTCGGATCTCAAACCCCTCTGACGATAATAATTGTGAAGAATTGGAGGAAGAGAGCAGGGAAGAGGTGGAAAAAGCTGTCCCTGAACTGAAGCCCGACCCTCCTATAAACATCTTGAGGGAGAAGGTCTTGAGCCTCCCTTTGCCTGATCCTCTGAAATATTACCTGCTCTATTACAGAGAAAAATAAGGCCATTGTCAGCATACAGCAGAGAGGTAGGCAGGACATTAAAACACTGCGTAGGGCTTGACCAATGTTTGCCACTTGCTTGCCTGTTAATGTGACCACGCATGGTGGGGAAGCTGGCCAGGGAATGTGGCTGCCACGTTCTTAAAACACGATACCATTTTTCAGATTCTTTCCCTTGGTTTGCGTGCTCCGGTTTTGTCCTCCTCCCATGGCAGGGAGCAGAGCGGGGACAGGCTGGCAGCAGCCGCTTCTGCTGCTTCCTGAAATGAAGATTTCATTCAGTAGAAAAGAAAAAGAAAAAACGACAACCTTGCCGAGACACCTGTGGATATCTCACCTGTGTTCTTTTGCTGAGTGACCATTTCAGAAGTTACTTTGGGCAACTCCTAAATGAAGCTGCTTCACCCTAAAAGAGCAAAGCAGCACAATAGTATAATCTGACCTGGTAAGCCTTGCCCCTAAAAGTAAAAAAATCCCACCAAATTCACAATATTGGCAAAAGGCATTGAATATGGGGTTGGCATATGTTGAGTGCCCAATTAAAGCTGTTTTTTTTTCATCAGCAGGGACTCTAGGGAAAACTTTCTTCATGGGAGAGTAACACTCCCCAGAGAATCAGTGTGATCTCCGAAAGATTCATCAGGAGAATTCCTGTTTGGTACATGAGTGAGAAAAAGGCTGTGTGTGCTTCAAAAAGGAAACAACCAAAACGGCAGCACTTTCTGCTGCAGAAGTCCTTCCCCCCTGCTTTAAACTTGATTGCGTACATACTTGCTCATTTTATCCAGTTTGTGGTTACATTCTCTGAAAGAAGAAAAGTAGAGGGGAAGGAAACGCAGCTACTGTTTCCTTCTGAGGGTCTGTTGCATGAGTGCTAAGCCAGATAGGTAATGTGGCAGCTGCGAAGATTGTTCTGAAGCTAGTTTTCTGGGCAGATGGTTGTGTTCTCTCAGAGGGTGTCCAGAAATTGGAATCAATTAAATAAAATTGTCAGTGGCTGGGTGCGTTGCCATGTCTGTGCCCCAGCAGGGACCTCTGAAGCAGAAAAAGGGCTGGAAGACTCTTTCTGTAGGGTTTTTCCTACATGAAATATGATTGCCGCCAAAATCATCTTTGTTTGTTTTTCCTGTTTGGAACCAATTTCACCAATATGCTTTAGTTTGATAGTACAAGAGGCTGTGTTAGACTGTGGAGCATCCACTTAAGTAGGATTTTAGCCTTGAACTCTGAAGCAAGAAAAGAAAGAAGAGTGTATCTTGTGAAAATGTTGTGTTTCCACCCAGCTGGGAGGAACTGGGGTGAAACATCAAATATTGCCACACGATACTTTTTAATCCCTTTTTTATTTCCTTTAGAATTGCCTACTTTGGTTAACTTAAAGTTTTCCTCTCTTTAAGTGACAAAGACAAGTTAGGATTGTCCAGTATAGCAGATGGCCATCTTTCACATATCTGTGTTTAAATTCATACTTCAGGATGCAAGCATCTTTCAAGCCCAGGCCCATAGTATAGAACAGGTAACCCCAGGCTGTACACAATAGAGCAATGTGGTATTACGATGCACCAGAGACTTGGTTAGCTCTTGCTTTGCAGTCTGCCCAGGGCCACGTGCAGCCCAGAAAGTAGCTGTACCCGTGTTCCTGTGGCATCCGAGGTTTTAAGGCAGTGATGGCTGATCTTTCACACAACTTAGACCCCATTTTGTACCTGTGAGTTAAAGATGTGTCTTCCCTCTGAAGTAAAAGATGTAACTTAACACACAAAGCTGTCTGTTAAAATCCCCGTCCCTTTCTCTATCCTGTGAGCAATGCTTTAAACAACTTCCGATTCCATATGAAGCTGCCTTGTACCGATCCCGGCTGTGCATGCATTCGGGCCAGCGACGTCTTCTGTGGCTGGCCACAACTCTCCCAAGTCTTGCGTGGTGTGTGTCTTTCCCATGGCAAATGCCGTTTGCATCATCCACAGAGCAGCTTGCCAGAGGAGCTGCCAAATTTGCCTCCCTGATTTTAATTTAATCTTCTAAAACTTTGGTAAACAAGCTTCTTGGAGGTCACCGTCACATCTGTCCTGAAGTGAGGCACACTTTCCGTTAACGGTGTTTCTGGCTTCTTTCCCGCATCGCTTTATCAAAGATGCTGTGAAGGGTTTTCTTCATCAACTTGTCCTGTTTTTAATTACTTAGGATTCTCTTTCAAAACTGCATAGAAAAATAGTGTCTTGTAGCCTTGCCTTGCTTTGGTTGAAAGATACAAGTAGAAGCAATTGTGATCTATCCAGTAGCATTTTCGATACACAAAGGTAATGTGTGGGTGGGCACACAGCGTAACTGAAATAACATAGGCTGTAGCTTTTGTGACGGAAGGGGAATTACAGTGTGGCATTCATATACACCAGCATCTACACACTGTTGATTCCAGTCAGTGGATGTTCTTAGTAAACTAACTTGTACCTGCTGACATTATTTTTTGTGATCTATGTAAACCCCTTTTTCTCCCCCGTAAATGGCCTACCATTTGCAGTTTCACCTATCTGCGTTTTAAGCCCGAGGTTGTTATTTCATAGCTTTTGATAGGATTTGCAGAAGGAGACGATATGCCATAAGTTTTGCTTTAGTGTGGTATCTAAAGATGTAAATAGCTATAAACATGAAGATCAGAAAAACATGCTTTCTGAGGCATGGAGAAATGTCAGAAGCAGGTGATTTAAATACAAATTTTATCAAAATAAATGTCTGTGTCAATAAACATGGTCCCACTTTAAGTCTGTTTCACTATTGCTTGTGTTTGATCTTGAGAACCCGTCGCAGCTGGCCTGCCACTTGTAGGGAATGCATGGAAGAGATGTTGAGGGGAAGCAGGGGTCACTGCACAGGTTCTGCGGGACGGCAGTAACACTGCGTGAGGTTGGAAGGTGAATGCTGAAAATGGGGGAAGAGAACAGGGACATGATGTCCCTCTGTGAGTACCTCAAAGGCTGTCACAAAGAGGAAGGTCAAGATCTCTTCTTGCTGATGCCAGAAGAGTGTAGGATGCGGAATAATCAGTTCAAGTTGCGACAACCCAGATTCAGGCTGGACATCAGGAAAAGCTTCCTCACAGTCAGGGCAATACGGCAGTGGAACCAGCTGCCTGGAGAGGGGGTGGGCTCTCCCGCACTGGAGACACTCAAACTGGACAGCCATCTGAGTGGGGTGGTGTAACACGGTGTCCTGCAACAGCAGGGGTTTGGACTCGATGGCCTTCATGGCTCCTTCCAACTCTTCTATAATTCTATGTGAAATAGGTGTGCACTCTTCCCACCCACCTCATCCTTAATGCACTCCTGGATTTGAAGAATTGATCACTCGTTAGTGCCATGTTTTGTTTTCCGTGGTACTCGGCATGGTTGGTTCCTTAGTGCAGTTCTTTAAACAATGCTCAGCTTAGTTTCTTGCCAATGAGCAAAGGAGTGCAGACTAACTGCCAACATATTGACCGAGTTCATATGTCATTTCCTGGTTCACTTAATCCAGGAATTGTGGGACAATTAGACCATGTCAGCCATACACTTCTTGTTTCTGCTTTAAATTAACCCAGGAACGTTGTATTCCTGGATTTCTTTTTCATGACATGCAAAGCGGGGACTCTGGGTTCTTTTTGGATTAATATAGATAATTAAATGCATTTAAGTACATTTAGTGAAAATAAAGTATCAGGCAATACTCCCATCCCTTGATGGAAAGTAGAGTATCTCAGAAGCCTTTCTTGCCACTAGGGGGTGCTCTTTTCCAAGCTATTCTAGGAATCCTCCCGGAAGAGCAACTTCCAGCTGAGGTTGTCCTTGGTTTTTAAACTTGTGCCAAGGAAAACAAACAGCAGATTGTTTGAGATTTGTCATGTGGGCCTATGAGCAGCAAGGTCTCCAGTGTCAGGCTAGAAAGTAAAATTGTTTTTACCACTATGTGGGATGTGTGGTTTTCATTTTCATCAGCACCAGGTGGTCCGTGGGATTAATCTCTCCTCCACAAGGAGAGGTGTAGTTCTGTCATTTTAGGATAGCTGTCTCTGAAGCTGCATTTTCTGATATGCTCTTCCTGAACCTACTTGTGTTTTAAATGCCTTGCCCTCAAATGTGATGATGGTACACACCCATGCTGTACAATTGGTAGGTGAGGAAATGCTTGGATTTTTGGAATGATCTGAAGTAGATCAGCAAGGATTTCCAACTTCTAATTGCTCAGCAATAAGAAATTGATTCTGCCCCTGTCTGAGTTACACTGTGGAAATAAGAATCGCTAGCATGAGCAGAGGTGTGTGCAGAAGGACTGAACTTAGTGCAATCCTGGTCCCCTGGATGTAGAATTCTGTAATTCTTAAGTGTACGTCTTTTGCACCTGGTTTCACTTAAGGATCTGGTAGGGGAAAAAGTAGAGTCCACAAGCTTGAAGTCTACTCAACCATGGCATAAGGTATATCTACCTAAGATTTAGAGAGAGAACTGCCAAAGGTAGGAGGCAACAGTTAGCTTTCTGATTCTGTCGCTTATTCACAAGTATGTGTGTACAAGATCAAGCCATGCACACCTCCTTCATGCTCCACATGTGCAAGGAGCAGATACAGTGACAGTAGCGCTACATTGCTCATACAAGCAAATCAAGCTGCTGCAGAAGTAAATAAAAGTGTTTCCAGTCCAGAATTAGAGGTGTGTGTACCAGTTCTAGATGGGGTCACTCCCCATGGAAGACGTATTGCAGTGGGGGTGCTGCTTGCCCCAGCCCTTGAGAGGTTGGCCAAGAGAGAAGCGGTGGACAAGGGGATCTGCTGCCACCTTTGGCTGATGCACCAACTGCAGCACATACTGGGAGCCCCCCGTTTTTGCAATACACTCTTAGTGCCTACTCTGGAAACTGCAACTAGTACAAAACACTGGAGTCAGGTTGGTCCCTGGATCATCACGAAGAGACCACGTATCCCCCATATTAAAGCCCCTGCA
This sequence comes from Varanus komodoensis, assembly GCF_004798865.1. Taxonomy (NCBI): domain Eukaryota; kingdom Metazoa; phylum Chordata; class Lepidosauria; order Squamata; family Varanidae; genus Varanus; species Varanus komodoensis. The sequence goes on from NW_025336481.1 coordinate 4,862,200, forward strand.
CTGGCTGCCAATACATTTCCATATGCAGTACAAGGTGTTGGTAATTCTCTTTAAAGCCCTTCATGGCCCAGGTCCAAAATACCTTCAGAAGCACTTTTGCTCGTACATTCCACCTCACTCGCTCCTCTGGGGAAAATCTGCTGGAGTTTGCTTCTGCAAGATTAATATCGGCTACCCAGAGGACAAGGGTCACCCCTAAACTGTTAAATGTCCTGCCCCAAATTGCTCCCTTAAAGAGGGAGTAAAAGACATACCTCTTCCGACAGGCATTCCCAGATTAGTTTTATTTAATAGGTTTTAGTTGAAATTTCAACTATTGTTGGTTTTAATCTCTTGCAAACCACCCAGAGCCTATGGGAATGGGGCGGTATATAAGAACCTAAATAAATAGTGTTTGAAACTCCCAAAACTGGCCTACGGAAGGATTCTTTCCTTTTTAATTCCCAGTGGTGTACTGAGTCAACTCCGTGAACATGAGCAAATGCAGCTGCTGAGTCATTCATGGAAAAAGTTACTGAACCCCACAGTACTTGGTTACCGGTCTCTGGGATTTCTTCATGCCCTTAGGCTGGTGGACCACCATTGATTTTCTGTAGCTACTTTGGCTTTAACTTCTTAGTCCTCAACTAAAGTGGCTTCTTAAGTATTGTAACTTCACTTATTTACAGTATATATAGACAAAAGGTCTGCTTTATGTCACGAATCTGGGAATGCTAAATTAATTACCCCAGCATCTGCTGAAGGCTTGAACATTTTGTCTAGATCAGTAAATGCACTGAGGGGTCAACTCTTGGGCAATCTTGCCGTATAAAATGGGCTTTAGAAAATGGACCAAGCTGTGGGCCCAGATGTATTTCATTGTGAAGTTACAACCTTCTTGTTGCTCTCATCTCCCTGCCTGTGTTTCATTTTTCCACCACACTATTCCATGCTTTTCATGATCGCAGTGAGAGTCTTTGCTCCAGCAAGTAGACTCAATTAATATTAGTTAAGGCCCAGAGGCTGGCCATGTGTGAATAATCCCCCAAACTCATGACGGCTGCCCGATTTGGCACTAGTTGGGCCTTAACTGGAGTAATTTGTTTGGTTTGGGTCACTGCATTCTAAGGAGAGCTAGGAGGAAGAACAGCAGACAGCAAGCAAAAGCAGCTAAGGGACTGCCAAGTTTGACAAAGACCAGAAGAAATGGCCATTGTGTATATCAAGATCGTTAAGCAACACCGCGATCGCAGTTTCCAGTGATCCGAGAGCAGGACAGTGCTGCTGTGGGGCAAAAAGGAGCGAGGGTCTGGGGGAGCGGGAGCTGGGCATGGGAGGGCAGCGGGCAGCCCCCTCCTCCCCTCCTCCTGCAATGGCTCAGACGGCACATGTCCTTCTTCCCATGCAGCAACAAGAGCCTGAGGCAGCAGATTCACAAACGCTTAGGCTATGCTGGCCTTCGCAGTCAATATTTATTTTTGGCCCTGCCCGCCCTGGTTCTTCCATTTCTGAAGCAATTTGTCCTTCCGCCTTGTGCAGGTGGCAGAGGAGGGCAGATGATGCTTGTTCTGTCCACTGCCTTGAAATAAAATGACCCCATGCAGCCGATTTGGCACACCTCAAGCAGTGGCATGTCTTGAGCTGCCTCTACAGGGATGCATCAAAGGAACACTTTCTCAGGGAAGGTGCGTTTATCCCACCAGCTGCACAGGGATATTTTAGGGTTGCCTCTGTGTTTCTCTAGGTGGGATGATGCAACACTTTTCCAGGTATTTTCCCACGTGCTTTAAGAACCCTGCACCAGTTTGGCCACTTAGCCCAGTATTTTGTGCTCTGATCGGCAGTGTCTCTCCAGAGTTTCAGGCAGAAAAGGTTCCGCCACCACCTACAACATCCCCCTTTTAAAAGGAGACACGGGGGGGGGGGGGAGCAGGAACCTCATGTATGTGAAGCAAAAACTCTGCCACTGAGTTATTGCCTGTCCCCTTGTTTGCATGCCAGCCAAGACCTGCTTATCAATTGCCTTTGCATATACATGTCAAGGGAACTATAGCTGGGGTAAGTTTTATTTTAAGCTACCAGCCCCTTAGGAAATCCCACAGGCTGGACCAGGATGCAGTCAAATTAAGCTCTGGGCAGAGTAACATCTGGAGTTTTCGGAGCCCAACGCTGCGTCAAGGACAGAAAGCTCTTTTTGTGGTTTAGTCAGTCGATACCGGGTGGCTGCTTAATCCGAAAGTGTGGCTGCAACCTAAAGACCTCCATGGAAGGACCATCCTTTGGGAATTTGGGTTGGGGGGGTAGAGGAGAGGGTCCAATAGGTAAGTGCTTCCCGGCATGATGGGGTGATGAGTTTCCACGCTCTGCCAGATGTGAGGGACTAGGAACTTGGGAGAGCTGAGTCGAACCCACTAGCCCAGTATCATTGATACTTCCTAGCAGTGAGCGCCTATGTCTTCATGGAAGAGTTTTGCGGCCCTACCTGGAGATGTCGGAAATCAAATCTGAAACCTTCTGCATGCCAGACCAACAGCTGTGCTGGACAGCAGGAGGAAGGGGTCTCTGTGCACACGAGGCTAGGCAAACCTTGGTGAGGTCGCTCAGCTCTCCTCAAAGCAATCTCTGGCTCTCCCATTTTCCCCTGCAAGGCAGCTTTCTCCATCCTTGGGAGCGTTCAGACCCCCCTGCCACCAAGGGGGAAAGCGAAGAATGCTTGCTCGTCGGGCGAAGAGCCAAGAGCAGAATTCTGCAAAAAAGCAGCCGCTGCGACCGGCTGCGCCCAAGCAGGGTCGCAGTTTGATTCTCGGACATTGTATGCGCGCTGTGAGCCGGGAGGGTGGGAGTTGGCCCTGTCAAGCTGCCTTAACTTAATTGGAAACACATGTCTCTGTGTCCCCTCCTCTTCCTCCTCCCCGGCCCTCGAAGCTGGGAAATTTCTGCCTGCTTCTTTGCAGCTCAGAATCGGAGCCACTCACCATCCCAGCAAACACCATGCTGGGCAGAACTGCCGGGCTTCCAAGCATCTGGCTTTTCCTCCTCATCCCTGCCTCGGCCATCTCCTGCCCCAGCCGCTGCTTGTGTTTCAGGACCACAGTACGATGTATGCATTTGATGCTGGAAACCATTCCCGAAGTCCCACCTCAGACAAATGTTCTGTAAGTAGCCATTTCATTTGGGGTTCTCTCTGTCTTCTGTTACCTGCTTGAACGGTGCACAGGTCAAGTCGTGAGCGGATTTAGCTGGGTGCCGGGAAAGCTGGCGTTGGAACCCAGAAGGCCTGGGTTTCGTTCCCACCTCTGCCGGAGACTCCCTTGGCCTTGTTCAAGTGACCTTTCAGCTTTGGTCCCTTCTCTTTAGCACAGACTAATAGTAACTGCATTGCAGAGTTGTTATGACAGAGTTTGGAAGTATTTTGTAAACTGGGAATGTTACAGTTACAGTTTTCACCTGTATGTAGGTATAAGAAACCAGGTTTTGCATTGTGTGCCCTTGCAAAGATGTGGTTTGCACATCCTGGAAAGAAATAAGAAAGGCGAGTCATTAAAAACCAACCATGTTCCATGGTACTTTAGACAGAAGCAGAAAAAGAAAGATCCCTTTTGCAGCCTGCAGTTTAATGTGGGGAAAGCACCAAGAGGAAAGAGTAAACCCGATGATGGAGGAAAGGAAGAATACACAGAAATGTAGCCACCTATACTGAAATTTCATTATGGTTGGGGAATGAAGTCCGGAGGATATTTAACAAAGCATTCTGGAAAAACTGAAGTTTGAGGGGTGTTATTAAGCAGTGGCAAGCCTTCTGGGACAGTGTAAATTCATGTGCAGCATATGGGGAACATTATTCAAATGTTTCATCAGTGTATTTATTTCCTTCCAAGAGTTTAGGATCTGAGATATGCCCTCCAGAAGCCCTCACTCCTGGCAGGTGGGCTTTAAAAGAGGTGGCATAAGGAGGGTAGGGAGACTTCTTTGACCAACTAGAGCTCCATCTGGAACACTTCTGTCTTGCTTCGGTGTTCTTGCTGTGTATGTACACACGTCTGGAAAAACTAGCCATTTTCACCAGAAATAGTGCAATGCCATCCTGGATGCTCCCATCCATTTAAAGGGCTTGTGCAGAACTTCCTAGCAGAATGGCCCCAGAAGTTTTGAGACTGCTGGTGTTCAGTGGAACAAGGGCATCTTCTTCCTTTCCAAAACAATGGAAATATTTGCACACAGCATAGACCAGTTTTGCACTTCCAAAAACAAACACACATTCTTACTAAACTTTGGTTTGCACATTACGTTCTAATTTCCTTAATCTTCAGACTGCAGCCTAGGGTGAAAGTGGAGGGAAAGAAACAAAGCCATGCTCATTCAAAAGGATCAACATAAAGGCTTAGATAGCTGGATTTATTCTATTCTTCATTCTCCAGAGGAGGTGAAGAGGTGTCTAGCAGGGTAGGAGGATGCTTTGTGCCTGTTTTAAATGGAGAAACGGATAAAAAGAGACAATCATAAAGGCAGAGGATGAAAGTGGAGAGAGGAGAAACAGCGAACTGCCTACTGCCATCCATCAGAAGGAAAAGAGGTACAGGGGTCTTTGTTTTTTTCAGTTAAACGAACTAAGCATCCCTAGTATTGTAGGAAGGAAGCCAAACAGAGAAGCTACTTCCACAGATTCTGGTGGCCTGCCATGCCCAGTCATTTTGGAAACACTTGCTGAAAAATGCATGTTTCCGCCCACAAGGCATTCTTCCACACAGGATGATGGTTCCTCGCATCACCTCCACCTTCTGATTTTCAGATGCTCAAAATGTCGCATGCCATGCTGGCAAAGTGCTGTGCAGGCACTTCTTCTGTAGGTCCTCCTGGGGGCAAGAAACAGGATTGCACCAGCAAAATAGGTCATGCTGGGAGGGAAGTACCAGGAGAAGCTGCAAGGTGGATGGTTTAGGGAGAGCTGATGCATGGAGAGCCTTGACTCCTTCCCAGGGTATCCTTGTATTCGTTTGCTGAACCCCAGCCTGAAATCCAAATTAGACGAAAAGCAATATGTCAATATTTAAATAAACTTAGGGCACGCTCACAACTTAAAGAGAGCAATAGGGATGATGCACAGACCTGTGCAAAATGTGAGGCAATGCCTAAAATGTTCCACAGGATCCTCTGGATGATGTTTTGAGGTGGGGACAGCTTGACAGGCAAAGCAAAGAGGAAAATGGAAAGCTAGCAAGCCCCCATCCTCAGTTCTGGTCACACCCACACACACATACCTCTGACATTCTCTTGAAAATGTTCTTAGAGCAGGAATTAGGGTCCTTAATCCTTAAACTCGTCCTTAATCTGGTGCACGCCAGGTGAGCTGGACTGTGTTACATGAGAGCCCTTCACAGGAGCCCAACACACCTGGAGGACATGAGGTTATGGAAGCCTCCTTAGATATTTCTTAAGCCACCTTTCTAGACCAGTATTTTCCCCTCTGACTTGCAGAATTATCTCTTCTCTGGCGTCAGGAAACCATCGAGGTCCTGGTTTCCACATCCATCAGGCGCAAGACATTCCATCTCCCCACTTCATCCCAAACGCCAAGAACAGGGCAAAGGAAGGGGAGCAAATGGACAGATGAGTCACCTCTGAACACATGCGATGGATGACACCACTCTCAGTCTGGCTGCTGCCTTCTCCTCCGTCATCTGGTGGGATGCAGCCAATGGCTCGGAGAACGCAGCAGCTGGGGATCATTTGTTTGGACCAAGCAGGACTGTGGCTTGTTTCGCAGTGTGGTTCTTCAGTTCAGCTTCACGAAATGTGGCAAAGAGTGAAGCCGGGGCAGGAATCCCTCCCCGAAGGGCTGCGTGGCAGCTGGCGGGTCCTCTCCCGGTGAGACGGGCCTTAATCTATGGAAACAGGTCGCCTGTGCCCCCCAAGCCTCATGCAGGAGGATTGCTAGGCGCAGAGTCCACTTCTGCAAAGAATTCGGATTTGCAGCTACCTCTCTGGGTTTTCAGGGAGGAGCTGGAGGCACATACTTGGTTCTCCGTACCTGCCCATCTTGATGGAGCTGTTGGTCCAAAGGTCATCCGGGGAATTTAATGCCCGGCCAGGGATTGGAATCTCGGACGCCGGGCCTTCCCCCAACTCACGGAACCACTTATTCCCCAGTGTGCAGGATTGCTTTGATTTTAGTTCACTTCTAAAAACATTTAAAAGCAGCCTTCATTCTGATGGATACAAGGACAGTATGCAAGTGTAATGCAGAGAGACAGTGCAACAGAAACACTCTAACCCACAACATGTTAAAAAAGCAAAGATGGCAATGAATACAATAGAACAGAATAAACCAACCAGCCCACTAAAATGCCTGAGTAAACCAAAGGGTCTGAGTCAGCCCCAAAACAATCACAATCGTCCTGCTGGCACCCGCTCCACCTCCCTGTGCCTGAGCAGGGGGAGGGGGAAGATTCCAGGGGCCACACTCCAGCTCAAGGCTCTCTCCCTTGTTCACCTAGAATGTACCTGAGATATATGGGGCCTCACCTGCATGAGCACAGAATCTGAGCCAGTCTTCCTGGAGCTGGGGGCCTCCAGGTGTGCTGGGCTTGATCCGCAGCCTGGGGATAGTTGCAACCTGGCACTTCTCAGAGGCCTACGGCTCAGGAAGGCTGACTCATCCCTTCCTATTATTGCTTTCTAAGCTTTTAGGTGCTCTCCATCACTACTCCTGTCCATAGCTAGCCAGAAGAGAGAGGGGTCTCCCAGCTGTTGCTGTGGGGCAGGGAGAGAGTATTTCCAAAGTACAGATGTCTTTTCTGGCAAATCAGGTTTCCCCTTTCAGTGTAGCTTAGTTTGTTAACAGTTGATTATTAATATCAGCCGGTAACAAGCCAACCCCTTTTCTTTTCCCCCAAGCCTTGTATGAATAAGATTCATGCCATTCAGTGTGGTGATCAAAAGAAGAACCATGAGAAGGAGCAATTTGTCTTCCTCAACAAGCCGCTTTATTTGTATGTGTTTGACTCAGTAGTTTAATTCCATAGTCTCCAACACTTGCACTGTAAAAATTTGGAAACATTAGTTGTGGAGAGCTGGTGGAGGGGAGGCAAACACACACTACAAAGTCAACCTGTTTGATGTTTTGCTCCCCAGGACCTCCCCGAAGATTCCTAAAAGCATTCTCAAAGCATTCTCGCCTGCTCTGGCTTATCATGCCTCTCCATAGCCTGGGGTGGTGGGTGGCAAAAAGAAACAGCAGGAATTAGGGCTTGCCTGATTGCTTCTAGGGTTTACACTCTACCCTTCAAAGTCTTTTCCAGGGTGGCTCATACCAAGGGCCTCAGAACAGGATCCAAACAAATGCATTTATTCAGGAGTTCTCACTGGCTCCTGCCCAGCTGTCAACCTGTCTTTCTGTGGGGTTCAAGTACAGCCTGATCCAGATGGTGTTTCACACCGTGCCATGGCAGGCTGCAAAGAAAAGGTTACACAAGGCTTGCACACCTCTTTCCAAGCTCCCGGAGTCTTGGGCAAGAGGAGAGATTGTGCGACACCCCCCTTATTTATTGGGAACCTGCTTGGAAGCCAAGGTTGGTTCCCAGGGGAGTCTGATCCACTCTGCATTTGGAAAGCACCTTGAGGGTTTTATGGCAGCCGTTTCTAGGCCAAAGAAACAAGGTGCTGCAGATGAAGCCAGAGGTTGGCTGAGGGGGGCAAAGATCTCTCCCCAGCCCTCGGAAAGAGCCCCCCGCCCCATTCTAATCCTGTACTCCAGCAACAGCCCTGCAGGGTAAATCGTTCTTGTTCCCATCCCACTGAAAGAGAACCGAGGTTGCAAGACGGTGGCTGGCAGCCCACAAGGACCCCAACTCAGCTCTTGCTGCTGGATCACACTGCGCCCAAACGCCCCTTCCATTTTTTTAACACGGTTTGGTCTTAACAAAAAGTACAAAGAAGACTCTACTCTGAAATGATCCATTCACGGATACGGAATCAGAGAGCAGGACATCTGGCACAGCGCGTCTTGCTTGGCTCCAGTAGGCATTTTAATTAAAATCAGGCTCTGCTCTTGCTTCAACCTGAGCATTTGACAAACCAACCATGAGGGAGCCGGACGGGGAAGGAGGGTGGTGAGCACCCCGTGCTTAATTTTTTGCTCTTGGCGTTCACCCTGCCCAGCCCCAGGAGGTTCGGGCCTGCAAGTGCCTTTCCAAATTCATCATAAACATTTGTGTGCATGGAAGGCTGGCTTTGTCAGGGGTCCAGGGCTCACTTGGCAACCCGTGAGTTAATTAACTCACAATTTGCTGGAATGTGTGAGCCATTTCCAGTTTGGAAAGCAACCTGCAAATGCCCCGTTCTTGCTACTTTTGTGAGATGCGTACTCAGGGTGCACCCAGAAGCAGACTGCAGGTTAACTCCAAATGGTTTATACCATAAACAATCCAGATTGCCCTTGTAATTCACCCAGGGTCTGTGTTGCAAAGACTCAGAGCCCAAGGGGAGGCAATGCCTTAGTGCTCAATGGCTCCCATTCACTTCTATGGAAGAAGTAAATATGTTGCAATTTGGACATAGTTGGGAGGAGACAGCCCCCAGGTGCCCAGGCCTGGCACCCCATAGAATTCAACACAATACTTTCTCCTGTGCAGATGAATAGCTATCAGACTTGTGGGGGGGGCATGAAAGTTTCCCTTAGAAAATTCTTATTATAGCATGTTTGTTTGATATCCCACTTTTTCCTCACAATGAATTCAAGGCAGGTTACATCACTTTTTTCCTGTTCTCAATCTTATCCCCACAACTACACGGGAATAGTAGTCCTTTACATTCCCTTGCATGCCCTCACGCCCCTTAAGATCTGGGAAGAGGCTTTGCTCTGGGAGCCCTCTTTAAAGGAGATAAAAAGAACAACTACCCAGAGCAGGGCCTTCTCTGCAGTGGTGCCCAGATTATGGAATGCATTCCCAGGAGAGGCGAGCCTGGCGCCAAGTTTATATTCTTTTCAGTGCCAGGTTAATACCTTTTTATTTAATGGCTATTTTAAAAATTAGTATTTTATTGTTAACAGTTGCTTTTCTGTTTTCTGTTTTTATATAATTTTTGGAATTTGTTATTGTTTTATTGTTTTAATTGTATGTTTGTGAGCCGTCCCGAGATGCCAAAGCATGTGGTGACGGCATATAAAAGTTTTAAATAAATAAACTACAACACCCCTGAGAGGTTGGCTGGGCTGAGAGTCTGTGGCTGGCCCAAAGTCACCTAGTTGGCTCCATGGCTGAGCAGGGACAAGAATCCAGATCGCCCGAGTCCCAGTCCTGCGCTCTTAACCACTGCACCACATGGGCTCTCACTGGCTTTTCTTCTCCCAGGCAGTTTACCAAGATCGCCTCCTCTCCATTGTACCTGCACAAAAACAGCCCTGTGAGGTAGTTTAGGCTGAGAGGCCATGACTGTCCCAAAGTTGCCCAGTCTTGAGCAGGGACTTGAACCCAGGACCCCATATCCGCCTTGACGGCTGCAAAATCTTGGGAGATCAAAAGGCCCCAGCTTGCCCTGACCGAGAGAACCGATTCTGGCTCATTTCTACTAGCCGGGCTTCAGCTGCCGCTTGTTCAGTCCTGCTTCTCGCGCTGAGACCCCAGTGCGACAGCCCCACGTTCTGCCAGTCGTGATCTCTGCCCTTAAAAAGAAAAAAAGAGACAGGAAAGAGTCAGGTCTTAATTTTGGGCCCTCTTTGCTATGTTCAAGGGATGAACACAGTACCATTGAGCTTGTGCAGAGTGCATCTGCTTGCGCCTAATCCGCCAGGCGGACGTGGGCATACCAGCTCGCAGTCACAGCGGGGGCACCGCTCTCTAATCTGCTCCCTTTAAGGGTCGCCCGTCCAGCGGCTTATCCCAAGCGATTTCTCCTGCGTGCGAAAAAGCTTTCCTGCTGCCCACGCACGGGCCGCGCGTGGTCCCGGGCCGCCCCCGATCGCTGGGACCTGGCAGCCTCGCGCGCCAGCCTTCCCCGCACTTGGGTCCGCCAGACGCTCTGGACTTCAACTCCCAGCATTCCTGAACGTTTGCCAAGCACGTGCGCGCGCGCGCGCACCCCCTTTTGTCGAGGTTAACCGAGAAAGGCTATCGCTGCAATGCGGGGCGGGACGTGTAGAGGGCGCCAGATTGCAGCCCGCCCCGCAAGTTCTTTGTTAGAGAGGGTACGATAGACCTACTTTCTTATCGACACTTCCGGTATTAAACTGAAGGTTTGCCTCCCTTTAGCACAGTGGAAGGTCCCTCGAAGTCAGAAAATCACTGTATTAGATTTTATATATCTAATTATATATCTCTCAGAGCGATCCTTAACAACAGTTCGTCTATAGATAAACAATACCTTACCGAATAGCAAGCTGAAACGGTACTGCGCGTAGGAATCCCTCTGCAGTTGCGTGATCAGAAGGTCTCATTTGCATTTAACGAGTCCATGATTCATTGCGCGGAAGAAGCCCGCGCTAACTCTAAAACTTTATTATGTTTCTAAGTAACATTAAACTCTGGCTGTGAAACTGGCGGAGAAACGGGTGCACGTGTGTTGATTTCCACACGTCGCATAGTGGTTGCGCTCCAGCGCGAGACACCGTAAAATGCTTGGAGGGCGCCGGTGCTGGGGTTGGGGTCTTGGACGCTGCCCAAGCATACTCTGGTTTCTCTTCAGATCGTATAAATCTTTCGCCTTTTACTAAAGATTTCCGTGGAGAGGAACATTTATGAGTTTTTCACCAATTTTTTGAGGCTCTGCTTCGGCAGGGCTACCCATTTCAGTTTAAAAACAGATGAAATGTTTCTGTGTGGTGAAAGCGGCTACCTTCACAATCGATTATTTCGTTACTTCGCCACCGAATCTTCAAAATCTGCTCTGCTCGCGTGTCTCCATGTAGCGAGACGGGGCAAAGGTTGGCGGCTGGGAGAAGTTCCCTGACCGCGCGGACTTTACCCTGCTTTGCACGCTGCAGTTTCATGGGCACGTTTTGCACCTGTGAGGTGTACAGAACAGGATAAAAACTTTGGACTACGACAATTCTTAAGAGTAAATTTGCTCAGCCTGGTTTGGGCTTAGTCTTCTCTTCCATTGCCTGCCCGAGTTCTAGTATAACAAATCAGACTGTGTTCACGTTGCCTTCCACTCACTTCCTGCTGCAGTTCCAATGTCACCACGACCCCGAAATAATCTAATCAGATTGCCCTTGATCTCCACAGCTACTCAAGTCCGGGGCAAGAGAGAGAACAAGCTGGGGTTAAACCTAGACAAGACCTGGTGCTGTTGGTCAGCTGGAAGTGTGACTTGGTGAACAAGATTTGGCCTGTCTTGAAGGGAGTTCTGCTCCCCCGATGCATCAAGTCTATTCCTTAGAGCATTTCCCAGCTTGGCCTGATTGAGCAGCAGACATTCTGTGCCTTGGCTAGTACATCAAGCTTGGAGCAACTGCTGGGGCCTGCAGAGGAGAATATGCAGAATATCTGGGCACTTCTATTCATGCAAAATGTGGCAGCTAGATTACCGATTCAGGGTACTGAAGCTGCATCACACCAATAGTTAAAGGCCTGCACTGGTTACCAACCATTTTCTGAGTTCAATTTAAGGTGTAGGTTTTTAAAATCCTGAACATTTAGGGCCTGGCCATCTACCAAGACCTGGTCCAGTTAGGAACTGCATCAGTAGCAGCAGCTTTCCTCGGGATCTTAAAGAGACAATTATGGTTAAGAATTAGAATTCCATAATATTTTATAAGAAAATGAAAGCAGCTAAAAGTTAGTCTAAAACAGAAGCATATTGACATGGTGCCACTCAGGGCAAATTAGCATCTTTTCTCTGAGCAGTCAGAATTGGACCAACTATGGGATGGATGGACTCCATCCAGGAAGCCACAGCCTTGAAGCTTAAAAAGCTGGGCAGGGCTGTGAAGGACAGGCCTTTTGGAGGGTTTCCGTTCATAGGCTCACGTGAGTTTGAAATGACTTGATGACACTTAGCAACATCAGCATAATTCTAGGAGGACAAATGCTAGCAGTATTCTTAAGGTGGTGGTGGGCATCAAGACTTGAGTTTTGCCAGAACCCTGAGATTCACAAAGAAGAGCATGGTTTTTAAAAGATCATGTTTCAAATTGAGGCGTTTTGGCACTGGGATCAGTTTTTAATTCTGATTGGCATTGAAAGTCCTTCCACAACAAAACTTTTGCTAGGAAGTCCCGAGCATTCTTCATCCCAACCCTAGGATAGGTTGGGTAGTTTGGGTAGGTTGTCTATCACCTGGAGATGAATGTCTAGAAGTAGTTTCATTTTCCCAACTGCTCAAAGGTTTGGCACTTTATGAAAGCTGTGCCTTAGGATGCAGACAATCAGAGTTTGCAGAAAGCAGAGCATGAAAACCAGGAGAGAAAATGTATGCTGCCGTTCCTTAGGCAACTTCCCTGAAAATGAGGAACAAGCCTATCAATAAAGGTCAGTCTGAACAGGCAGGCTGCCCCCAAAAATAATTGAATTCGGGAATTTAAAAGAAAACAGTCTACCACTCCCAGCATGCTTCAGCTAGCCTGTTTTTGTTTAACGTGTTGTAAATGTTGAGCTCATTGATAATCTCGATAAACGGTGCGCGATTTGCACAGCTTTACAGCTTTTGCACGCAAGCAGGAACAGCCTGCCGCGCGACACGGCGACGCATTCCGATGAAGGTCAAGCCGGGGACAGCTGGGAAGTTCCGAGCACCAGGACAGCCACTTGCGCAAACACGGCACGGAAGAGCAAGGGCACGAAACGCGGCACTGAGCCCGGCGGGGAAGGTCTGGCACGGCCGGGCTTTCCCAAGGCTGCAGTAGCAGTGGCAGCGCCCGGGAACGAGCCTTCCCCGGCCCGCTGCGCCGCACAGAACTTCGAGAACGTTCCGACGATTTTAAATGTGGCGCGTCTGAACACTGCATCACAAAAGCGCTTTATCTGATTTTGGACCAGCATTATCAGCCCTGCCGGAACAGAGCTTCAAAAAATTAATCAAACACTCATAAATGTTCCTCTCCACGGAAATCTTTAGTAAAAGGCGAAAGATTTATACGATCTGAAGAGAAACCAGAGTATGCAACACTCGGCCCGCGGAGCCGGCCCCACCGCCGTCGACCCTCGTGCAGCTCACGGTGTCTCCCGCGCTGCGGCCGCGCTGCGCCGCGGCGGGGCCCTCGCTGCGCCCCCCGAGCGTCCGGAGCCAGGCCCGGGACGGCGCACCGGAGGAGGCGCGCGAGACGGCGGGGAGCGCGCGCCGCCGCTCCGCGCGATGCATCACGGTCGCGGCGAAGGCAAATGAGCCCCGCCCCGCCCCCGTCTCCGGGACCGTCCGCGCGAGGGAGGCTTCGGTCGCGCGCCCTCTCCCGGTGGCGGCGCGCGTTGCTGCCGCGCGGCCCCGCCGCTCCGCCTCTGGGCGCGGGCGGGCGCGCGTGGCAGGGCCGTTGTCGCGCGCGCGAGAGCACGGGAGCTCCGGCACGCGCTGCTCGGAGCCCGGTGCGGCTGCGCAGCACCGCGGGAGCGCGCTCTGCACGCGCCCAGGGGCGCCCCGTGCTCTCCGCGCCGCCGGCGCGTGAAGCGCTACAGGGAGAGCGGCGCCGTCGCGCCCGAGCTCTGGGCCGACGAACCGCCCGCACGCCGCGCGTTGGCAACGCGGCGGGGCCGCGCGGATCGAAGCGACGAGCCGCGCGGGCAGCTGCAGGCCGCTCCGGGGAAGGCGACCCCTGCAGTAATGCTTGGGCCATGCGCTCTGTGCATGGCCAGAAGCCGCTGCCCCATCACAAGGTCTGGTAGAGTTGCAGCGGAGGCCACCATCCGACATTTCAGGGGATGGGCTGGCATCACACTCAGGATTAATTATATTATCACTACATTAAGTTTGTGGCTTGACTTTTTCCTCTTGCAAGGTACCTGAGGCACCGCGATCCTCCTCACCATTTTATCCTGAATCCCGGTTCATTACGCCCAACAGCGGTGGGTATTCGTCAGTAGCCTGCCTTGGACAATGGAGGCTCGACCCCATAAGACTGGCTTTTAAGGGAGGCAACACTCATGGGCCACGGTCTCTGTGCCTTGTGATACCGCAGAGTCACATGGGGATCTGTTATCCGGCAAGAAGTGGGTGTGGGCGAATCTAATCTTCATATGCGCAGAGGGCCTCTTTTCAGCAACACCTCCAAAGTGCCTCTTTTTATTCACTGCTCAAGCTCCCATGTGCAGAAGCAAAACAAGCTGCCAGATTCCAGGCCAGGATCTTGCGTCTAAACTGTGCAGAACTGATGCAAAACGGTTGGTGTACTCTTTGCTGTCCACACTGCTGTTGCTCTATGCATTATTTGCATCCAGTAATATTCAAAGTTTAACACCCCAAATCTTAGCTAGTTCTGGTTTACTTTTCTGTCCTACCAGATTCCAAGGAGCTCAGCATGGACACATTGTTCTGGTTGCCTCTCCATTTTATCCTCACCAGTGCCTGGTTAGGAGGTGTTTGCTCTGAAAATATGGTAACAGTGGGGGACAAGGTAGAGTTTTTATCTATTTGTAATGCATTATATTTATATCCTGCCCTTTTTTCTTCAGGGAGTGCAAAGCAGCTTGTATCATCTTCGTTCTGTTTTCCATTTTATCCTTACAAGAACCCTGCAAGGAGCTCTTTATTTAGAAAGTACGACTACAGTGGGTGACAGGAAAGGATTTTCTCTTTATTTATGATATTTATTTTCTGACTGTTCTCTTTCTTAGGAACCCAAGATAATTTACATAATTTTCTTCCTCTCCATTTTATCCTCACAACAACCCTGTGAGGTAGGTACGGCTGAGAGTCTGCGCGTGGCCAAAAATTAACCAATGAGCTTCATCAGCAAGTGGGGACTGGCATCCACATCTCCCAAGTCCCAGTAATTCATTCTAACCACTGCGACCTTTTGGCTGTTTGCAAATCGGAGTGACTGGTACATGATTTGTGGTTTGGAAAATAATAAACTTTTCTTCCTCTCAGTGTGAGAAGTTGTGCAGGACTGTGTAGGTCAAAGCCAGCAACTTGAACTGAGCTTGGAAGTATATGGGCAGGCAAGGCAAGAGCGCTGGAATGGGTGTTACAAGACCAGCCTTTCTAGCCCTCATTGTTAAACTAGCTACCAGATTTTGCCCGAGCATTCTAACAGATCTTATGTCCTAACTTCTGTTACATATTGTGGTTGTTAAGCTCCATTTTAAATCTGGTGTCTCAGTTTGGTAGCATAATTCTTACGATATTTTATTCTTACGTGTACTTTTCTATTGTATTCTAACTGTATTTTAGGCACAGTTGTAAAGCACCCAGAAAACTTTGGCTGTTGGGTAGCATAGAAACAGTTATAATGATAATATTGAGATGAGATGATAACTATTAAGAACCTAGCTGAAATTCCACAGCACCAAGAATTGCGTATTTATTTGCGTACTGACCATGTCATAGGAGTAGGAATGGGGCAAAGATCACTAAGAAGCCAACCTGTCCAGGTGAGGCAGAAAACGTCCTACATCGATAGGCATGCTCCGGCTGGCTGGGGAATCCTGGGAGCTGCAGGCATCCCAGGATTCTGCACCTGCAAGGGGTTCATTCCATCCTGCACCGAAACAACACCGTCCAGCATCACACATGCACACATTTGTCAAATAATGGAAGTCAACGGGCACACACAAACCAGTGCGTAGCTTTCCTGTGGAGAGCATAAAACTTTTGTTCCTTTTCATAAAGACTTCTTGGCGATACAGCAGTTATACAGAATAATTATCTTCTGGGAGATACAGCAAGCAAATTCCAGGGACCCCATCCCTAGCCAGAACTGGGGTGCTTCCGTGTAGCCCTTCCTGAGAATCAGGCCTTCATATGATCCAGCTTCAAATGCATGGATTTCTCCAAGCCGATGGCTGGCTTGACCTGGCTGCTTCCAGCAGTTTTCCTCATCCAGGTGAAGGTGCAGTGTTTACTGTCTGTCTGAAACACCGCTGGAGGGGTCTCCCCTTCAGGAGAACGGATGATAAGCCCACCTGTAGATGGAAAACAGTGTCTCCTTCAAGCTGAGGAAAGTCGGCCGGTCTTCTGGATGGCCCTTCCAGCATTCTAGCATGATGCTATAAATTTCGGGAGAGCAGCTATTTGGGCGGGGGAGGCGGTATCCCCGAGTAATCTGCTGGATAGTTTCTTGGTTGGTCAACCCTGGAAGAAGAAAAATAGGCTTGTGTGTATATGTACATATCAGTATTAATTGGCAGATTTCATAGGTCTGGTATTTTCTTCCCACCGGCGGGATGTCTAAGAGACCTGAGGCCGAATGATGTGGTTGGTGCACATTCCCACATTCAAACATTCTAAGCTCTGATCGCTCATCGCTCAGTTGGAGGAGCAGCATTCAAATTCTGTGCTGGTGTTCTGGGTTTTGGTTCCTCCGATTGAGTGGACTCACACAGGGCTGGCCCTCAACATTTTGGCTTTCCTTAGGATGCCCAGTTCCCATGTGTGGCCAAATTACTTTGCAGAAAATCCTACACACACTCCCACTTTCTGGCAGAAAATACAACATGAATGCATTAGGGTGTAATTCCGCCGCCCCAGCCTTGATGCACAGAAGCCCCTGAACGCAAAGGCTTATGTGTCTGCTATGCTCCAGGGGAGGCATGCCGTGAACCCTGACATGCCCGGCCAGAGGAATCGTCCCAAGCCCTCAGGCCCAGTCTTCTCCCATCCCCAGCAGGCCTCCGTCCGTCTGTCCATCCGTCCTTCCACTGCCCACTAGCGGCGGCTCCCTCCCGTCTGGGACACATTTGCAACCTTGGGGGAGTCTTGGTCTTTGCAGGCACATCCCTGAGATCACAGGATCTCAGAACCAGGATGCCAAAGAATCCCGTGCCCTCCCAGATGATACCAGGAGGCCATAGGAAGAATCGAACCCTTGCTGCCTTTTTGCAATGCCGAAAATCAGTTTCCTGCCACATAGTAGTTGCCTGCCCAAAGGCAGCATGTCCAGTGTCCCAACACAGCTAAGGGGCACTGTAAGATCATAAGAAGGTCCCTGCTGGATTAGGCCCAGGCTCTGTCTGGCCCACCTGTTCACGCAGCATGGCTACTTTAACAAAATCAAAGTCTGCTTATTTTTTTGTTTTAAACTCAGGCAAATAAAAAGGTCCTAACCTGGTTCATAAAACTTAGCAGCAAGAGTTCAGGCTGAGTGTTCCCAAAAGAAGGGGCCACCACTAAATAGACTTTTCTGCTGCTCCTTGTGACCCACCTCGCTTCACTTCCCCATATTTCTTAAGTTTCTGTACTGCCCAACAGCCAAAGCTCTCTGGGCAGGACATGGCAGCACTTGTTTAAACAGCACTGTACCTTCATAAGGGCATTGCCCATATGTGAAAACCTCATAGAGAAAAATGCCATAGGACCAAACGTCTGATTTCGCCGAATAGGTCTGGTAGATGGCCGCTTCCGGCGCTGTCCATTTCACAGGGATCAGGGCACTGCCAGAGGTGGAGTAGATGTCATCCTAGGCGGAAAGAAGCCAGGAGGGGGTCCTTAGCAAAGGGCCTAAAATTTGTGCCCTGCAGGCTGGTAAGCAAAACAAGCATTATTTCCCCTGAATGCTCTGTGGTTGTTTTGCAGTGACTTTGTATGACTTTGAGAGTTAGACAGAGACATAGGATCTGAGTGATCTCAGCCTTCCTGCTCAGAAAAGTCGTGCTGGTATTACATCCCTTTGAGCAGCAGCTCCCCAGAACACTTGATTTTAAACTCTCGCAAATTTGGAAGTGCCAGTAACTTTGCACACTTGCACTTAACAGCAACTTTAGGGGGCTGGTTGGGGCTGGGGGCGGCGGGTGGGTGAGAACGTGGGTTGTGTACAGAAGGTCCCAGCCTGGGAATGAGAGGACCCTAACTGGAGAGCTTGCAAAGCCATGGGGGTTGGGGAAGCCAATCTGGTGTTCTCCCAGACCTTTTGCACTACCACTCCCATAAACCCCAGCCAACCTGACCAAGGAGGGGGAGAGTAAGGGAGCTGCAGCCCAAAACTTTTGGAGGGTACCAGGTTCTCCCATGAATAAAACTGGGCTTGAGGGAGAAATAGTTGTATTTCAGACAGTTTTCTCAGCTGCATGTTTAATTTGGCTTTGTTTATCCAGGGTGGGGAAATGCAGGGCGAGGTTCCCTTCATGGGCACATGCTGAAAGGAATATACTGTAGACAATAGAGAGATGAGCGATAAATGAGCAACAACTCAAAGGCTTTCTTGAATGAACCTTTAGGAGCCTGGCCAGGCCGAAATCAGCAATCTTGCAAGAAAGGTCATCTCCCACGAGGATGTTTCTGGCAGCCAGGTCTCTGTGAACAACGTGCTGTTCTTCCAGGTATGTCATCCCATCCGCCACTTGGCATGAGATGCTGAGCAGGTGATGTGTGGTCAGTTCCTTCCCTGCTGCACCTGCGAAAAGCAGAAGCGTTGAGACGGTTGCTGTGGACATCGCAGATCCTACCCGTTGTATGGAAACGGCACAGCTTTCGCTCCCCACCCGCATCGCTGGGGGTTGCAGCCTCTTTCGGAGCAAGCTGGTTCTCAGGGTGGCCTGGTGGGGTGTGCGTGTGTGTCTGTGCGCACGCATGCATGCAGAAAAGGATCAGGCCATGCCTTACGAACAAAGAACAGAGACGCGGGAGGCTATTTCCAACCTGTGCATTCTGGATGCTGCAGAGAAGTGAGGGAACTAATTATCTGATAGATTTCAGGTTTCAGAAGTCATTTCTTCCCTTGTCCGTGTAGATCATCCCGACCTGTTCTCCTTGGGAGTTGTCCCTCTCTGGGTGACAAACGAGATCTCGAAAGCAGGTCAAGGTGTTCACCACGGGACAGCGCTCATGCAAGAACGCCCTCCGCAGAAGTAGCTCGACCTGATTCCTGGGATAGATATTTCCCAGCTGGGAGCAAAAGGCCAAGGAATATATACACCGTGGGGGTGTTCTTTTGTTGTGGTTGTTTGGCATGCTGGTGCCTATTTGTCACGCTGGTGTTGGAATGAGAGCTGCCCTTTGATAGAATCTTAATAGACAAATTGAAATATCCTGGCTGCCCAAAAGGAGAAGAGACATGTGGCATTTCAAGCTTCTAATGAGCCCCAATTTTCTCTAGAGAATGGGTGAGTTGCATGCATGTTGCAGAACAACTTTGGAAAGTAGCCCTGAATGTTTTTAAAGGTGATGCCAGGCCTTGGGGTACAGAGGAAGGCCGTCATATGTATACTTGCTTATGCATGTACACACACACACACACACACACACACACACACACAGAGAGAGAGAGAGAGAGAGAGAGAGAGAGAGAGAGAGAGAGAGCGAGCGAGCGAGCGAGCGAGCGAGCGAGCGAGCTTCCAGATGAAGGAGTACTTGTCCTAACAGGAAGCCATCATGCAGCTATCTGGTTTTTTTTCCTCGGTGGATTGTCCAACACCAGAGAACAGATGGAAGAAACCACAGGACGACACGAGAAACTTGCAGGTCAAAAACACAAGCATCCGCACGTATGTCATCAGAGGCAGGATCCAGATCCTTGCACTTAGGAAGAGGCCCTGGCAAACCCCACGTGCCCTGGCTGGGGATCAAGGGTGAGCCAAAATGCTTGGGCTGCTGTTGATCGATTTGGGTTACGAAGGAGAGTGGTCCCAGTCCGAGTTTAGTCTGAGTTTGCCCATAAAGGGGGATTCCTAGTATGGGTGAAGGAAGGGAAGCGAATTTGCTTTGCAAGGGCTGAGCTGCTGGATCGAAGCAGCAGCCCTTGAAAGATGGTAGCTGTGCCAGAGACCCGCTGCCGGGCAGGTGAGATGCAAGCTGGTAGGTGGGGCGAAGATGACGCGCTAAAGCAGCTGTTGAGCTTGGGAATGCAGCTGTGCAATGTTTGCTTGTGCTCAACCCCCCCCCCCCCGGATTTCCTTGCACACGGCATGTTTTAACTGGCTTCACTTTGAGCGTGATTCGGGGAATGAGTGGTGTGGGCGGCAGCCTCTGGGCCACCTGAGAAGAGGGAACGGTTCCAACCTGGCGCCCCACCCTCCATGGGTCAGGCTGCACGCTGACCGTGGCTGATAGGCATTGTGGTCCAACACCCCAGGGCTGGGGCATGCTGGCATAAGATGGCCCGGCTCTTTCTGCTTTCTCAAGGGGCCAAAGGGCACGGGCAGGGAGTGCGGGGCTACGCACTGTTCAGGAAGCCGTGCAGGTTGCCCTTCCGCATCAGCTCGGTGACGATGTACACGGGCTCGCCCACGGAGCAGATGGCCAGGAGCTTGATGAGTCTGGCGTGCTTCAGGCGCTTCAGGTTCTGGATCTCCTTGGCAAAGTCGTCCCGCATGTCAGCTGTGGAGCAAACGCAAACACCTGTCAAGGACGGGGCGTTCCTGGCCCTCGGAACTCTGCCTCTCTGTGCAGAAGGCAGGTGTGGGCCCAGGCAGACCCCCAAGGCGATGGCCGTGGCCCCGCCTGGCCCCACGGCTGCTGCTCCTGCCTCCGGAACCCGTGCCAAAGGCACGCATTTCTCCTTTTCCCGGAACCCAGACGTGCCGCACACCAAGCACGGCGTTTCCCAGCAGAACTGCCGGGATCCTGACACCTGCTCTGAGCTTCACAGAACTGGCCACCCTGGCCAAGCTTTCCTGGGTGTGAGCCACTGGCTGCCCTGGAATTTACTTCTGAGTAGACCTGCATGCTACAGAAAAAAAATCCATGGAGCGGCAGTGTTGCTGGCAAGGAACGCCCCATTACATCTACACACAGAGACTTCTGGCATCCTGTTCGGACTTTTCGTTACAATCCAGGCACTGGTTGGACACCCTGGTTGCCTGCTCTGGTGCAGATGCAGACAGATCTCTGAGGTGCTACAGAAGGGAGTGCCTCTGAGCATGTGCAGAGTATATTTGCCTCCTCGCTCCTTTGGGAGGCTGTCTTTGCCCCAGGAGGGCCATGGCTCCTGCCTCACCCACCTGGAGCCTGCACAGCTTGCTTGTGGGGTCAGGGGAGGGTTGTCTCTGACCACCTTGCTCTGCGCACTGAGGGGGAACTGCCAGCAGGCTGCACGGCCCCTGTCCCTGGAGGTTGCTGGATGCCCTCTAAAGTGCCAGCAGGCCCCCGAGAGCAGACCTGGGACGCACAGGGAGCTGCGGGTGGTGGAAGGAAGGCAAGACCCTTTGGCACATAACGCGGGCTCTGTCCTAGACATCGCAAATCTGGGCCACTGATCGACTCTTGTTTGACTCGTCCTCAGGGCCCCCCTTGCCAAAACACCCTGAATAATAATGTTAATCAGAACCATAACGACATCTGTGCCACTGTTACTTTCGCTGTCCCAGAACCCTGCGTGGTTTTCCGTCCTCACCCAGAGCAGGAAAAGCAGCACACCAGAAGGCAGAATACGTCAAAAGCAGAAAGCAGCAGGCAAACGGAAAGCCTGTCCCTCCAGACCAGTAGCAGCGACACCGATGGGCTGCACCGTTCAAGCACCTCGGGTTACTAGCCTTTTCTCTTGGATGGAGGTGCGGGAAATGGACTTGAGCCGGCTTCCCACAACCTGGCGCCCTCCAGAGGTGCTCAGTGGCCGAGCTTGGGGGCACCAGTATGAAGAAGCCTGAGCTAACTGCCCTGGCCAGGCTGAAGCAGTGCGGTGGGTTGACTTCCGCCTCCCCACTGGCCACCACAGGGTTTTAATTTTCCTTTGACTAAATGACTATTGCTGTTACGTTGCATTTCTATCCTGCTTTTTTCCCTCTCGTCAAGAATCCAAGGTGGCTTTCATAGCTCCGTTTTATCCTCCCAACCCTGTGTTCTTGATCTTCAGCTGCAGCTTCCAATCTCAGGACCAGAAAAGCGCTGGGAAACAACATCTCGGGGTCTGATCTACCATGCCAGCTTTACCCTCCGGTAAGGAGTTGAGGCACAAACAGTCTTACTCACACAGAGAAGACAGCCTGAGTCACGCGAAGGCGATTGAGCAACCTGCTGGGAACCAGGGAGGCACGAAGGTGGAGGGAAGAAGCGTTTTGCAACAGACCACGGGCTCTGCCCCCACCAACCTTGCTTCATGATTTTGATGGCCACCGGCACTGTGTTCTTCCACATCCCTTCCCACACCTCTCCAAAATATCCTTCTCCCATCTTCCTCCAGAGCTGGAACTCCGAACGGGGACGCTCCCACTGGTCTGTCTCCAGAGGCCTCTGCGAGAGGACAAACACGGGGCAAATTGACCTTGCTCAGGACAGAACCTGCACAAGGCAACGGGTCAGTCTACCCACCACACAGAAAAGGGTCTGGTTTGCATGGCCGGGGAATCACATCTTAGAGGAGAAACACAGAAACAGAGTGAGTCGGAAGGGGTCTCCCAGGCCATCTAGTCTGACCCCCGGCTGCAGCCGGCTCTGCTCATGACATGCCCACCATGTGCATGTCCAGCGTATTTTTGAAGACCCTCACCAACGGGGCCTCAACCTCCTCCCGTGGAAGCCCATTCCACACCCTGGGGGTCCTAACTGTCAGGAAGTGCTTCCTGGCATCTACATGGAACATTGAGAAATTTGTATGAGAAATCCCATATATATTGAAACCTGCAAATTCTGCAGCTCAGCACAAAAGCCCACCTTGCCCTCTGATGCTATGCAGACAATGTGCTTGAGTCCCCTGATTTTTGTCATGGACTGACCAGGCCTCGCCAATTAGTGAAAAGGAACACTGGCAAAACAATGCACTCGCCCTCTTTTCGGCCTTTCCTTTCCCATGACTTTTTCCTCTGCCACCAGAAGTAAACCTTTCTGTCTGGCTGCTTGCACCAAACCAGCTTTAAAGCTTTCTCTGGGTCTCACAGAGGCAGCTGTGGGAATCAGCTGAATTAGATGAGGGTGAGTAATTCAGCCAAATAATGGACGCAGCAGAAGCCTGCTTGGAGCCTAGGGCTGGCGCTTCTGCTCCCCAGTTCAGGCATCCCTCCTTCCACAAGGGTTGAGGTCTTCATGGCTCTGCTTCGGAAGGGCCTGGTTAAAGTTAGCAGCCTGCTGCATGGGTAGGAACTTGGAACTATGGCCAGAGAATCGGTTGTAATCATATTTAAAAACAAACATTGAATCAGAACCAGATCCAAAGCAAAAACTATAATTTTGTCTTGCATGTAAGTAGGTGGGTGGGTGATCTGAGTCAGGGAGACAGATTGAAGTTTCTAGGTGGGGCTTGGCTGGGGACCAGGAAAATCTGAAAAGTGCATGAATGAGGGTGGGAGGTGTGTGGAATCTACAGCAGAGAAATGCAAATGTGAGCACAGGCAGGGCGTGAATCTTTCAGCCACTCCTAAAGAGGGATAAAGGAGAATTTTGCCTATGCGCACAAAACATGCTCTGCTCAGAGCCCCGAGTGTGAGCACATGTTGCTGAAAACAGTGGCAGGCTATCAAACACGGGTTTGTTCCTGATTCCTGGTTCGATTTGCGGAAATGTCCTGCGTGAACTGGATCAGCCTTGCTTTATGGCATGGAGGAAATTTGCACAAATTATGAGAGCAGCCAGTTTGGGAAGAGCTGCACAGTTCTTTGATGGCTACTTAATTTGTACAAGTTTCCTATGCCAACAAAGCCAATGGGGATTGTTAAATGCAAACAGGAAACAGCAAGATGAATGGCGAGTCTGGTGATCTTATACATTGCTCATTTGCCCATCCTTACTCTTAGGAGGAGTTGTTGTTGTTGTTGTTGTTGTTGTTGTTGTTGTTATTATTACTACATTTCTATGCCGCCCCTTGCCGACGCCTCGGGGCGGCTTACAACACAATAAGATACATTGAAATAAAATAGAACATAATAAATTACCACTAAATACAAAAATACAAAAAATACACTGAGATACAATAATATAAAATTAAAATTAACAGTATAAAATAAGTAAATAAAGAATATAGGGGGAGAAAAGAGAAGGAAGAAGTTGCCCTGGCCAGAGTTGTCAGAAGCATCCTACTAATCCAGTTCTAAGGCAAAAAAGATGGAGGAGGATTCCATTTAACAAATGAGATTGTGTCACTTGGTGCCCTGCAACAGCAGGGGGTTGGACATGATGGCTTTCATGGCCCCTTCCAACTCTACTATTCTATGATTCTACGAAAGAGAAAAGGCGAAAGGAGAACTTTCTACAGCTTGCTGAATCCTAATTTGATCTAAAGTAGAAAGTAATTCCTCCTTATCTGACAGTGTCATTTTCAAAACCAAAACTAACTTTAAAAACCTTTTAAATATTGTGTGTATCAGCCTTAAAGAGCACCACAATTCAGAGGTCGCTTTTCAGTATGCCTGCTAAGACCCAAAATGTGGGTCCCAGGTCTAAGAATCACAGAAAAATAAGTGCTGAATACTACATTCCAAGATCAAACATGGGACTTGGAGTTCAGAATCACAAATTCACAAATAAAAATGAAAATGAAAGATGATAGACAGAGAAAACATGTTTTATGTGAAAAGTGCGATTTTCTAAATGTGTAAGCGAAGAAGTATTGAATGAACAGAAGAGGACAAAGGGATTATAGAAGGTAAGAAGCAGACCTGAGGAATGGGCAGGAACAGATGAAAATGTATAGAGGATGTGTGCATTCAGAAGGGAGGGACCTAAGGCCCAATCTTGTGCTGGTTTGGACAGGAAAAGGGCCCTACAGCTCCCAGCATGCTCCAGCTTCTTCTGTCTGAGCTCACACAGGATTACACCATCTTCCCACCCACCTTTTGGATGCAGGGCAGAAGCAGAGGAGTCTGTATGACCTTCCAGTTGACCGTGTAGTAGTCAAGGAGCTGCTCCAGGCTTGGAAACGTGTGACCCTTTTCTAAGTAAATGTTTCCTCCTGGCTCCTTGTAGATTCTGAAGTGTCGCACTTTGGTGTGGTTCCGAACTGCAGGTTGGAAGAGAAGCGAGAATGACACGCATGTGGAAACTTGGCTGCTCCCTCTTGCCATCCCCTAATCAGAGGGGTACCAGTTCCAGGGCTAGGAAGCCAACATTTTTAGCTCGGCTTTAGGGTTTGCACAGGTGGTGTATTTTCAGACATGCAGAAATGGGCAGTGTGTTCCTTGTGGCACTGGCTACCTGACCTTGTCAAACCTCAAATTCCAGATGTCTTGACAGTGATCTTGACACAAAGACCCGTACAATAGTTCCATCATGTCTCCAAAAGTGCCAGGATCTCTCACTCTCCTGTAAACTCCCATCAAGAAATCAGAGAGTAAGTTCAAGCACTATAACCCACGCCCAAGGGGGCTGAATTCAGGTGGTGGTTTCACTGTGGATTGTAAGGTTTTCAAGACGATAAAGGATTTTGGGGAACCCCTGGGTCACAGCCTCATATTAGACACAGGCAATCCACTCTCGACCTGGGAGTGCTCTGACCCAAAGGCAGGATTTTGTGCTGAACTTTATTTCTTTCCCTTGCTGGTAAATATATTGTTTGCACGTACTTTTGGAGTTGTGAATATGTATTTAATATATTATCTTAATACCCATTTTTAAACATTTCCCAGCAGCTACCTACTGGGGGACATAATATGAGGATCAGCACTGAGGGTTCCTCAGACTGAAAAAGTCAGATTGGGAGCCTGGTGGCAAACAATCAGTTGTCCACAGAGAAGTAAAAAGAACGCTGATATCTGTTTCCTCCTAGTTTATCTGCCACGGCTTTCCCCAGATGTCCTTGGCAATTGTGGTTTGGAGGTGCTGAGAAGAATCCTTAATCCAGGAGTCACAGAACCATATTTCCCACAATCCCCTGGGAAGAATGTACACCAATAAAAGCCTGTAATGCAGCGATGCCCAAAGAATCTGCGGTCATTAGATTTCTACGCGTGGCTTCCCTTCTTGGAGAGCCCAAAGGATCTCAGGTCCGGTCTTCTGAATTCTTGTCTCTTGACACAAGGAAATGGGTTTGGCCATAAACTGCATTTCTGGATGGCCATCCAAAGACTGTAATTTGCTCTGGATCTGATTGTGGGCATGACCTGGCAAAGCTGCCGGGGCTGCCCTAATGACGGATGGTCGAAGGCACTGCTCAGAGCGCCTAGCAGCTACTTGGCCTGGGGCTGGTTTGGCCCTTGTGTGGGTGAGATGCCACTGTTGTTGCACCTTTTGGTGTAATTACACTGGAGAGAGGGAGTGTGTGTGTGTGGCATCGTAATAAACATTTAGCCCTTGCAAGATGCTCCTTACTGAAAGTTTTCGGAAGTGAGCTCATCACACAGGCCGGGGACAGATTGGTACATCGTCCATTATTTCAAAACTCTTTGTTTAGCGTGTGCCTCTGAGCTGATCGCACACCAGAATAGTGTGCATGTGCATTTTGTGTCACTGCAGCGTGGGCAGAAGTTAGCATCACAACTGTGACCTGTGGAATCCATCCAAATCGCCTGCTTCCATTTTGCCTTAACAGTTTTCTTCTCTTGGTTCTCCAGCATCCCCACGTTGTCTCCGACTGCATTCAGACAACACAATAACTCACATTTAAGGGTTGTGTACAGTCAAAGAGGGGTTGTTGTCAAAATGTGGGTGGCCTTGTCTGAACCCAACTGTGCTAGCAAGCCATGGCTTGTTAACCAAAAACAACCCATGAAGAGAATCTACAGTTGGTTGTTGGATTATGACCTGTGTGTTGTTCACCATGGCTCCCCCCCGCCTCTTTTGGTTGGGTTTGGACACCATCATCCACAATAACTGTAAGCCCATGAGTGTGGATTGTTGTATTGTCTGAGACTAGCCATTCTCTGAGTGCGGTTCCTCATCCAGCCAGCACAATCCCCTCCATGTTCCAGTGGGAGGCACTGGCCAAGCACACCAAGATTTGCATAAGTTCCAGCAATCTTTAAAAACCCTCCCTAAGGCAAACCCCAAAACATCAGAAGCATCGCCAGGAGGCATGTAAAATGCTGACTGGGTGGAAGAATAGGAATAGTGCAAGAGGATATGGGAAAGAGAGACATTTCCCAGAAAGGACTGCTTGTCTGGAATGCTAAAGAGGCCATTCAACACTGCAGAATTTTGCTCTGGTCCCACTTGTAAGCCAGGCATTGCATTTATATCAAAGAAAAGTTACTGCTGTTCTGTTTTTGTATTGGTCATGCAAAGCAAAAGCAGGAAGGATAGATTGCCACACATGCTACATTAGGATGCCTTTAGTCCATCTTCAGGGCCTTTAAGAACAGCCTAACAAAACAGAGGAACTTCCCAGGCTATGGAGATAAAGGAACAATAACAGTTTCGTCCTCGGGATGTGTCCGTGGCAGGCTATTGTGGCCAGAAAAGTCTGGCAACTTAAAAAAAAAACCAAACCAAAAACTAGTTTTTAACCAATCTGGAAAAACCTGCTGAAAAAGCTAGTGATAAACATTCAATCAAGAAGCGCTCCCTCTCATTAAAACCCTAATTTGATGCTGAGATGCAGATGGGAAAGCCCAGATTCTTTGTTCTTTGAAATGTGAGTGGTCATGCCTGGTTGTACAGAAGCACAATCTTCTGGTTCCGCAGACTGATTGCCTATCCCTCAAAGGGAACTCTCGGAAAAAGCCCTTACCTCCCTTCCACCCTCTCTTTTCCCAGATGGAAAGGCCCTGACTAAAGTGCATCTTTTCCTAACCTGCCCCTCCCTCCTCTAGTCAGCAAGAGGGTTCTTCAAATACCAGCAAAGCCACGCTGTGTGTTGACAGCCTGGGAGCAGCCCAAGGCCTGATTGCAAAACTTGGGTGATCAGTCCTGGCGCACCCCGAAAAGGCCATCCGAGGGCCTCTGTTCACCAGGGAGAGCACCTGTTCCCTAGCATCTGTCCCAGGAGGAAAGACTGTCTCTATTTTCTCGGTGGGTTGTTCTTCAAGAGGAATTATTATTCCTTCTGAAGTCCGTGCAGCAGGGAATGATTTACTAGAACCTTTGGTAAACCTAAGCCATTTCTTAGGAAGGCTAATTAAGCCGTCCTGAGGCTTTTTTGCTATTAGGACAGCATATAAATATTTTAAATAAATAAATAAAGAGACAGTGATGGCCAGTGGTTGGGCTTGGGGGTGTATTTGTAACCCCCAAGTGCAGAAAGGTGTGTTGAGGGTCGGTTAAAAATCCTATGAGATGGATGCATGGTTCTTTCGTCCAGCAGGTTTGCTAAACTTTCCTCCCCTGCCTACATGTATCAAGGAGAAGGAAGACAGCTGAGTGTCTGTCGTTCTGGAAGCAGGAATCTTAGAGCAGGACTCTTCCTTGCTTTGTCAGGAGGTGATGACAAGTCTTTCAAGTTTACCAATTATTTGGGACAGATTAGCATAGAGGAAGTCAAGGAAAGAGGAAAACAAGTGGAGCCCGCGAATTGTTTTCCTTTCCTTGGAGGGAATTCCTGCTTCACCTGGCAGTTTACAACCTTTTGCAAGATCGTTCGCCTCCTTAATTAAAAGCCAAGGGCTGCATTTCAGCTGGACAAAGAACTTCTGCTAAAGTTGCAGTGACTTTTGCAGCTTGAACCAATGAAATCACTGAGCTCAGTGGAGGTTAATTTCCAGGTAATTATTCCAGGGATTGCAATCATGCCCTAGAAAAGTAATTGTGAGTATTTATAAGTGATTTATTGGCTGGAGGGGGAGAGTCCACATTTTATGATGTAGTTTAACCAGATCGTTAGCATCTTTGCATATAAACAAAAGAAACGTACTATGTCTCTCTGTGTGTACACACACGCACACAAATCTCCAGGGTCAGGAGGTGGTAGCTGTGGATTCTCTTTGGGGTTGGCTCTGTGGTCGGTCCAATGAATCCTTCACTTCACCATTTCCCACCCCGCCTCTGCAACATCCCCCTTTCCAGCCAATTTGTACAAGTTAAAGGGTGTGTAGATGTAGCGTAATGGGTTTTTAACCTACACACATCTCCTCTGTGTGTGCAGTTTTTGCAGGTCACCTGCAATCCATGGCCTGGAATCAGAGGGGTAACACTGGGATGCTGTGCTGGTGGACAAAAATTCCCACTGCATACACAGGATTGGGCCGCGTTTAAGGCATGGGTCCTCAAGCTACGGCCCACGGGCTGGATCTGGCCTGCCAGGCCCACTGCTCCAGCCTGTCATAGCTCGCCACGAGTGCGCAAACACGCGCGCATGGCCAGGCGCCAGCTTGCTCGCAAGGAGATTGTTTTGGACTCACTCGGAGAAAAGGCTCTCTGCGCACGCATGCCCCTGCCGTTCGGCGTGCCCCCCCCCCCAGCGTGGCCCATGCCCCCCCACCCAGGCTGCCTTGGCGGTCGGGGCCCTTCCCCGGCACCTTTCAACTGGCACCTGGCACCTTCAGCTTTTTGAAGTTTGAGGACCCCTGGTTTAAGGACTCCTGAAACAAGAGGCAGAAGCATGCATGACCTTTTTGGGTATGTGGGCCCCATTCTGCACCTCATCAAGGTGAGATTTGGGTTTCATCTGCAGCAAGGGAGGAGACAGGCAAGGTGGACGACATCAAACGCCTGCAAGAGGGCACTTCCGATGCCATGCAGTCGTGAGCAACCATTGGCCCGTGGGCCATATGCGGCCCCCGAGGTTCTCCTTCTGGCCTGGTTGCTTCTTCCCCAGCCTGCACTCTCTCCTCTGGCCAGGAAATGCTCTTGCCTCCGATTAGCAGTATGGAGGCTTGGCATTGCTTTTAACAATGTGTTAAGTTCACTTCAGATATTCTCTAGCAAAAAGATTAATTGGTGATGCTTGAGGTTTGGTTTGTTTGTTTGTTTGTTTGTTTGTTCCCTCCAAGAAGCTCTTTTAAAAATGTAACACATTTTTAACAAATGTAACAAATGATCCCTGTGGGTCAGAAGGCATGGGATTGGCAATTACCTGACAAAGAGTATTCTCCTCTGTTACTCTCGCTGTCCCGGATGAGAAAGGATCCATGGCGATTTGGAGGTGAGAGGAGGAGGTAGTTGGCCTTGTTTCTGCCGATTCCGCTTATGTACCAGCTGGAAAGGAAAGTGATGGATTTGAGGTTAAAAGGATCCATTGACATCATCCAGGAGCAGGGTCAACTCCAGCCTTCCTGGAGTTCCTCACGTAGCTGCAGCCCCCTGCCCTTTCCCATAACCCCTTAGGGGTTTCTGGCTTTGGTGCTGCTTGAAACACCTCCTAAGGGTTTGTTGTGAGCAGTAACATCTTTAAATGAGAATGCGCTAGTTGTCTTTTAATTGTAAACCTATCCTATTCGCCTTCCGTGCTCCCCTCCATCAGAAGGCAACCCGGGAGAGCTTCCCTGCAGTTGATTTTGGTCCTTGGATTGAGCGAGGTTTGCCATGCTTGGAACAGGCCATTGTTCTGGGCAACCTTCAGCTCAGGAACTGGAATGAGGAAAACATTTTCAACGGCTACCAGGGGAGGCTGGTGCTGAACTGCAGCCCCAAACAGTTGAGCACCGTGGATGCTCCCATAAAGCTCAGAATAAATGTGGTAGTGGGCAAGTTGGACTTGGATGCAAAGACCCACGGCTATGCGGTGCTGGCCACGCACAGTGTTCCATCCTATGAACACTGGATCCATCCCACAGACACGCTTTATGGCTGATCCTAATTGCCTTGGATCCTCTCTCCAGCCCCTTCTAAGAAAACAGTGTGGAAGAAAGTGGTCACTGTCAACCTTACATTACAAAGGGGCCAAAGGGATTCTGGAACGGTTTTCAGCCTCTTGTGAAAAACCACAGTCCTTGAAATCTTGAATCTACCTCCTCTACCTTTTTCAGACAAAGATGCAAAATCTACCATCTCTGGAAAAACCTGAATCTGCCTCCTCTGATCTAGAGATCTGGTGACACATTTTGCTCTGCATCATGTGGAGATGCTAATTTTGAAACTCGATCATCAAAGAGGTTTTCCGTCACTGCTGTGGTACATGCCACGTGGGAATAATGGGAGTTGCTGGCATAGAATCACAGAGCTGGAAGGGGCCAGGAAGGCCATTGCAGGTCACCAGAATACACCATCCCACGGTCCAGTGCATCTGGAGGGCACCACACTGGGGAAGGCTGTCCTACATCTTGGAGCACACACGGAGTTCGTGCAGGACATTGTCCATCCCACTAGACATGGTTGTTGACCCACCAAAAAAGCAAGCGAGCCAAAAACTCACAACAGTTTCCATCCATCCATCCATCCATCCATCCATCCATCCATCCATCCATCCACGCTTTGCAACAGCTGTCACTGCAGGAGAGAGTTGTACTGGCTGCACTTTTGCAGAAGGTTGCTTGCTCCATTGCTAATCTTCTTGGCTTGAAGCTAGATCTCATGATTGGCTCAGGCCTACTTTTGAAAATGCACTCTATATGTGGGTCAGAACTGGACAGTGAAGAAAGCTGAAAGGAAGAAAATGGACGCATCCAAAACATGGTGGTGCAGGAGAGCTATGCAAATAGTCTGGACTGCCAGAAAAACAAACATGCATATTCTGGATCAATCAAGCTTGAACTTTCCCTGGAAGTAAAAATGACAACATCGAGGCTTTCACGCTTTGGGCACATTATGAAAAGGAGAGACTCCCTGGAGAAGACATCTGTGCTGGGGAAAGATGAAGGCAGAAGAGGAGAAGGAAGACCAAACATGAACATTGCATTTACTGTCCAAATTTTTTTAGTTAGGAGTGGTGAAGTAGAAAAGGATCGAGGTGGCAGTGAGACGGATTGGGAAGGCAGGCAGGCAGGCAGTTAGAAGGGGCTGAAAAAGATCAAGGAGACATTGAGAATGATCGCAAAGGAATGCCGTGAAGATGCACAGGTGCAGCGAGAGGTGATCCACAACCCGTGACGTTTTTGCGGCAACCACATTTACTTTGCTCACCGTTCAAACTTAGAAGCATCGTTCAGACTGTGGAGTGATCTTATCCCGACTCTAACGTTCGCTCTTGAGATTGTTCAAAGTTGGAGTCCTTTGAACTATGAGGCACAGCTGTGTATGTTTGCCATGGAATACCTTTGGCTGGCATGAGGGGTGGGGAGGGGTATGGCACAGGTGTGGCCTTCCTGCTCTTCAGGTAGGCTTCCTGGAAGAGTTGAGTTGGCAGAGGTGGACGCAAGGGTGCTGGGCCAGTGGAACATTCGGCCTGGTCACGGAGAGTTTTGATCCAGTGCTTTCCCTCCCTGGTTCAAAATTGCCTTCAAGGTGTTTTTTCCCTGTAGAGCAGGGTGGGGAAATCGATCCTTCAGGGCATGTAGAACTCCACTTCCTCTTCCCCGCGTAAAAAGCTACTTGAGATGGTATTTATTCTCAATGCACATTGAAATAAACCTTACTGAGAGCCTTTCAGCTGTTTGAAAGTCCTTGGGAGCAGCCTTTGCAAAAATTAAAGATTTCCCTTGATGAAGAGTTTTCAAAATGTCCCTGGAACATAAGCCAATCCGGGTAGTGGTACCTTTATGCCAGGGATCCATGAGATGTGGACCCTCACCTGCCATAGGAATACCCATTGCTTCAGACTGCTAGCCAATAGTGAGAACTGGCGGCCATTGCAGTCCCATGAAAGCTTACGGCTCACAGCTTACCTTTTCCTCTGCTCTGGAGGATTTATTTTTGCAACCAGTCTTGATAGCTGGCTTTCAACCCTCCCACACAAAGAACTTCCTGCTCCTCCAAGGCAGCTTTCCTATACGAAGAACCAAACCTTCCCGTGCAACAGGAGCCGCACATTAGAGCGTGCTAAGATTTCATGCTGCTGGCCTGGAGCTAATCATGTTCTGAGAGGTCAGGAGCCCAGACCAGACTAACAAGTCACCAGCCTGGAGACCAGTCCCGCAAAATTATCCCAGAAAGTTGCCAGCAAGGAAGAATAATGCACGGTCAATTAGAGGTGCTCATAGGAGGTGTGGCAGAATAGGTGTTTGGGTTTTTTGGTGGTGGGAGTTCCCTGCTAGCTTGCATTAAAAAGGAAAACATCTTAAGGTTAAGCCTGAAAAGAAAAGGAGGGATTTCAAAACTGCAGAGGCTCTTCTCTGAGCTGTTTACATTTTCTCACGCTGATTCATAAACTTCCTGTTAAGCCAGGTCGGTCATGAAATTTCTCCATCGCTGTTCTTGCGACAGCCCTCCTGTGAGGGTTGCGAGCTCTGCCAGCACATAATTTCTGCAAAAGAGAAACTGAGAGCAAGGAGGAGGGGATTTCCTAGGGCAGAGTACAAAGCTTTTCCTTCCTATTTTTGCACACGTAGGGTCTTCAAACTAACGGGCTTCCTCATTTGCATCGCAAGCCCTTCTACAGGTTTTCTGCATTATCAGTGATCAAGTATGAACTGAAAGGACTGGATTAGCCCGAAAGTTGACACCCTTCCAAGAAGGAAAAATAACAAAAGCAGAAGTAATAATTGATACAGGGCAAGGACTTCAGGAGCCTGGAAAATCAGTATTTTGTTATACGTATATCTGATGACGTACAACTGTGCGATAAACGTGACATGTGTCAGCTGTCAAAGATTTAATGGCTGATGAAGAGCTGCTTACACTCTGCCCCACATGCGCACCCAGAGTGGGGAACCAACGCGCTGTTTCTGTGCCCATTCACACCTGGATCAACCCTCGGAACCGTGCATTGCACAGGTCGTATCAGGTCACACACGTACTTGCTCAGGTATACTGTGAACTGTTGATCAACACACAAGGAGACAACCCTGCGTTTTCAGAATAGCTAATCAAAGAACAAACACATGCTTGGCTTTTAAACTGGTAGGTGACAGGTGCTTGCAAATGAAAGATAGGTAAGCATATGGGGGGAGCGGCAGGCCCGTGACTCTGCAATCTGGTTCTGGTCCCCACACCGCCTTAGACTGGCTGCTGTAGGGCCATTCAGCCTAACCGACCTCGCAGGGCTGTTAGGAAGATAACGTGGAGAAGACAAGGATCATGCTGCCCTGGAAAGGTGGGATATGCATTTACTGAGCACATCAAGAAACAGAACTATGAAATAGTGGTGATTATGGGGAAAGGGTGGTGGCCTGGCGAAAGGGGATTCCCGCGTGTGCCGGTATTTTCCACCAGTGTATGATATGTCAGATCTTTGAGGAGTGGAGCAATTTAGCAATACAAATGAGACAGGATACGCAGCTTCCCTGTTTCATTCTCTCCTGAGCAGCCTTGTTTTCTGTTTCCTTGAGTTGGCACTTTCCCAGGAATTTCAGAGCGGGCCTACAATAGGGTTCTTGGTTACTACTTAAGGAAGTATGTGAAAGGCAGCCTTCCCTGACTGGGTGCCTTCCAGATGTGCTGGAACTACAACTCCCAGAAGCCTTCAGCCAGCATGGCTAACGCATCTGGAGGACTCCCTCTTGGAGAAGGCTGAGGTAAGGCTGGCCCATGCAATGCACTGGCTAGTTTGATCCTGTACAGGGGCTTCTGTAGGTCCCCAGGCTAACTCAGGATTGCAGTGCTGTGTGAACCCTTCTGAACATGCATCCTGGAATTGTTGGGAAGATTCCTGGCCTTCACTCTGGAAGACAGAAATTTCCAACTGTTCTCCCAAATTCTCCAGGCACTCCCAAATTCAGTGCCCTGGTGGGTTGCTCAGGGTGGCCATGTGTCCTCTTTCATTGAAAACTGACCTCTGTTGGGAGGCATCTTCTGTTGGAGATAAAGGATTGCTTTCATCAACAGCTAGCCCCTGGATAACAGGCAGGCAGATGGTCTACCTTGCCCCAGTCTTGCAGGCTAAGAAACAATGCGGCATATTTCTATTTGAATTATCATTACTTCTGTCAATAGATGGGCATTGTATGCAAATCCTTGTCTTCCTGCTTGGTGATGCATTTCCTCTTTTCTTAAGTGGCCACCCTACCTGCCTGGTCCCCATTTTATCATCCGGTTCTTAAATCCATAATAATGCGGCTACTTGAGATGTTTACACTGCTTTTGGTGGTTTGAAAGCATTCCATGAAGGTCCCTGCAGCCAAATCCCTTCCGCAAATTTGGCTTTGCCTTGCCTTAATTGCATTAAGGAAAACATGCTGGAAGAACTAAGCACAGAAAATCCCTGGGGATTGCCTTTCCCCAGGTGATCAGGCAGGCCTCTAAATTTTCTTGGCTTAGGTCTTCCAACAACAGATTAAAGCCTTTCCTAGGTTTGATACAACTTGTTTTGACCTAAATGATCATTTAAAAATGAGGTGACTTTAAAAGATCATTTTAAAAAAATCTTCCCTAAATTACTCTTTACTCTTCAAAGCCCTCACCACGCTCACAGTCACACTATTTTTTTATTATTTTTGAGGACTTGATGGCAAAGGATGAAAACAGCCCAAGAGGACTAGAAACTCTGTCATGCACAGTTCAGTTGGCTGGCCAGCCACGTAGGCTCAGCCTCTGTCTTTGATTTTTCCCATGCGCACAGCCTCACCTGAGGGCTTTTTGGGATTTTGGGGTGGAAAACTGAGCAACCAGTTAAAAAAAAGTCCAGTGGGTGCCTGCAGTTTATTTCTGATGGCTTAGTTAGTCCTTTATATAGCAACACGTTAGAAGGCTTTCCTTTGATTGCTCAATCAAAGGTGAGAGGTCCTGAATGAGGATGTAATAAACATGCCCTAAAGTATTGATTTTCTCCCTGCTCATCTCAGAATTTGAAGTATGGACAAGTTTGTTTTTCAGGTGGCTCTGCGACACACAATCCAGCATCAATGTTATGCTCAGAAGCTTACTTTCCCCTCCAAAATACTTCCACTCGCAAAGAATCAGAACCTGGGGACAGACCACTTGCAAAAAGGACGGCAGCTGTAGGCAAGGCCACAATTTTGGGTCTGCCTTTCTTGGGGATCTCTCAAAAAGAAGGGTGAGTGAACGGACCGGGGTGGGAGGGTGGGGGAATTGGCTGATGTGATGGACTTCCTCCCCCTCCTCAAAATCCCCCACTGCATAGGGAAGGCTGGCTGCACAGCTGAATTCTAGGCTGCAAAGACATGAGATTCTGCTCACACTGATTTGCCAGTAATGCCCCTCTCGCAACATGACCTTATACTGCTGTTTCTGAATATGTGTAAATATTCTGACTATTAAATCCGCCAGCGCTTCCTCTGCCTTTCACGGCATCGCACTGTGTAGACATTGTCAGCACAGAATGTTTATCTCCATGCTGTGAAAAATCCCAGCTGTTGCAAACAGCACATCAAGAGCACATGCTGTCGAAGGAGACAAGGCTGTTTTGGTTCTGGTCAGCTGACAACCTTCCTGGTTCTGTTCAGGTGGGTCAATTCTGCAGGTTTGCGCCATCAGAGCCAGTGTGGTGTCGTGGTTAAGAGCATGGGACTGGAACTCAGAGGATCTGGGTTCTAGTCCCCGCTCGGCCATGGAGCCAACTGGGTGACTTTGGGCCAGTCACAGACTCTCAGCCCAACCTACCTCACAGGGTGGTTGTTGTGGGGATAAGATGGAGGAGGAGAATGATGTAAGCTGCCTTGAGTCCTTTGAGGAAAAAGGCAGGATATAAATCGAAAAATAAATAAATAAAACAATCTCCCAGTGTCCTGAAGAAAAGTTTATGATGTGGTGGGAAATGCCAGTGTGATTGGTTGCTTTAGTTAATGGGCACATACAAAGTGCAACCAGTAGAATTGTCCCCAAGAAAAAGAGAGACCTGAGTGACATGGATTCGCTTTCACTGGGGTGTCCCGTTCCAGAATGTTGAGGGACACTCCCATGACCGAATGCCTTTTTATCCAAAAGAAATGAAATAAATCCCTTCACGCAGAAAAGTAGCATGTCAAGGGTGGAAGAGATATGTTTAAACATGGTCAGCAGTTTTACATAAAATATTACATCATCTTCACCATCGTCATGGTCTAGAACCATTCCATTTTCATTGTTAGTTTTTTGCGTGGAGATATACATTTAAATGGAGGAACATTCAGTCAATTTGAACCCACACTTGTTCATTATCTCGCAAGGCTTTGGTCCTTCAGACACAGATGGACTATATCACCCATTTGTCTCAGCCACCAAAGATGATGATGTTTGTCCATTGTTTTCGATGAGGACCTTGACTTCTAACGGGTTGTGAGCTGTCCACGGTGTGTCTGCAGGTGGCTGATAAGGCCGATACGGGCACAGAGTGTTCTGCCACATGTCGGGCAGACATGTGTGGGCACCACTGTTGCAGCGTTTGCAACTCTGGCTTTACGGAGCGCTTGCTTCTCTTGTGCTACGGTTGTCCTTCTGGCTTCAGATGTTTGGCAGCCTTGGTGGATCAGTGTGCAAAATAGTGCAAAATGATGGGACTTGTTGTTTGGCAACATTTAGGGCAGGCATGGACAGAAGGTGGATCGCCAGATGTTTTGGACTTCGACTCCCAAAAGCCCCTGCTCGTCTGGCCAATGATGGTCAGATCTACTTTCTGCCTGCTGCTGATCTAGATTGTCTCAGATTCCCCAGTCTTGTCATAGCACATGCTTAGCATGCCAAGGGCGCAAGGTTTGGGCACGTCCAGTTCCAAAGAATATACGGAGCAGGGCTGGAAACATTTCCTGCCTGAAACGTTAGAGAGCCAGTGGGCCATCCTGGGCTAGCTGCACTGACCAAGACTGATTCACTGCAAGGCAGCTGCTTATGCTCATATAAACGGCACACATTTGGCATTAAAGCACAGATTTAATGTCACAGTGTGAATAAGCAGTGCACTGGCACAGAGCACCTTTTCACTCCTTCCTTCACATAGGCAAGTAAACAAGACAGGAAGGCATATAGCGCTGTGTCACAATCAGAAGTTGGGCTAGGGTCCAGTGCCGCCAAAGAAGCCAGGATTGTAAACCAGTTTGAAACCAAGTTAGTTTGTTGTTGGCTTATCCTGTATGGAAATCCTGGCTTGTTTGGGCACACTTAGCCATCACACCTCAGGTTCAGATCTGGTGGGAAGGTATCCCTTCCTAGCATAAAGGAAAGGAAAAAAGGGAGGGAAGGAAGAAAGGAAGGAAGGGAGGAAGGGAGGAAAAAGGGATGCTTGTGCTGCCATGTTGCTCATTTGCAATGCGGTTTATCAAGCCCTAAATGCTGACCACATAACATTATGCCTTCACACAGCATTAGCTATTGAAACTAGCATGCATCATTCGCATTAGTTGCAAGCCAATGAATTCGTGCAGCTTGATTTAATATGGAAATGTGACTATTTAGCATATTTTTCTGTGTAGTATGACAGGTATATTTTGCTTCCTCTTTCCCTGTTATTATATGCTATAATTGGCAACAAGGAAAGACTACCTGTCATGTAAAGTTATCAGATCCTAAATTAATGTTGTGAGAACCTTTCTTACTCCATAAATTTTCATTGCGCTTGCTGGAATTCAGCTAGTCCTGTTTTGTCCTGGCACGAGGTCTAGTATGCTTCCGGTTCCAAATTCTGAATGGTTAAGAGTAAAAACATTGTCTCAGTTTTGGACAGGGATTTATAAGCATGATCTAATCCCAAAATATGGAGAGTCTGGAACCTACAGGGTTTCAAGACTGAATTTTTCTCTCCTACAGTGAGTCACTTTTATATGAAGGTAGTTGCTGAGACATTAAAAGCATCAGGACTCCTTCACTTCAGCACTTTTGATAGATACAAAAATAGAAATAAATACTAATACCGAAACAATACCAATACTCATACAGTAACAGTGAATCCACACAGCAGTCCTCACTCTCCCTCACTCTCCTCTGTAAATCTCTTGGGCTCAAAACCTAGGGAAGTAAAGGATTGTGTCCATGGAACTGGGGACTTTGTACCGGGGCAGAAGCACAGCCAAGGTGTTTTCTGCCTTGCAACTGCATAAGGGAGCAGCACCTCATTTATGGAAGCGCCAGTGGCTGTGTGACACCCACACCAGCCACCCCCGACTGCATTTCAGACCTATCTGCCTAAGGAGCAACCTGAACACCTCACACCAAAGAAAGGAGCAAGCACCATCCCTTGCTGGGAGAGCTGACATTTGCTTGTCCCGGTGTGTCCGCAGGCCATCATCAATCGACACAGCAAAATTTCTCCCTTCCATTTGGTGGTCATTTGGGTAGCCGTAACAACTTTTTATGATTTGGATTAAGGAAAAACAGGATTATTTTAAAGAGGTGACCTATAAAGGCATCCAGGCAACCTGTAATAAGGGTGACAGCCTCTCCCAGTCAAGGTGACTTAGTGAGTCCACACACACCTCTCCACTGCTCCACTTACCTGTCACCTCTGCTAGTCACCTTACTAATCCTCAGTAACGCTGCCTGAGCTGTTCATTGTTTTCACTTGTAATTGCTAATAAAATTCCAGGAAAGTTTCTCCAGCATCGTTTGAAGATCATGGGGTTAGTCCCATGAGTAACTTTCTCAGCTCGGGAAGCTTCTGCCCCCCAGAAATTCCCATTCCCTTCCACCTAGGACATTGCAAAGTGCCTCAAATAATTTAGACATGTTAACACATTCTGAAAGAATAATGAGCAATCCCAACAGAGTCAGATACTCACGGCTGTTGGGCAACAGGTTCCTGAGTGATCTTGCTGATATAGTTGGCTGGGACGTAGCCCATGTTCGGGTCCCCGGAGAGCCGTCTCGCCAAGACGTACCCTCCATCTTCTTTGAGGATACAAAGTTTGTCCCCCTTGTTGACACTCAGTTCATCGGCACTCCTGGCTGTGAAGTCGCACAGCACACCGAAGAGGGAGAACGTGGGCTCTGTAGGATCCGGGTCCAGGGTGGGATGGAGAGACCCAGGATCTGACTCCCAGAACTCCAGCGAGTGGCTATTTGGACTTCCGTTGGGCAGACACTTGTTCCAGAAGGTATTGAAGAAGGTCAGGTGTTTCCTAATGTGGTCCATTCCTTTCTTCCGTCGTCACTGAGGATTTCTCCAGCAGGACCCGGTGCTGCTATTCCAAAGGGCTTCTTGAAGAAAAGGAGGAACATAGCAGATGCATCGTGGCTGCGCTTTTCATCTGTTCTGCTAATGCATGGTGCTCCCCCTCCCCAAACCAAGCCCGGAAACACGAGATGCTGTCTTCTCCCCGCTGAGGTACCCGAGTGCAGGAGCCGGCTACCAGGAACTCCCAAGTGCCCAAAGGGTGACTGGATGATCTGGTAGAACTCGTTTTCTGCAGACTGAATAGGCTGCCGTGGAGGAAGCCAGATTGGCTCCTGTTCTGAGCTGCGCCCCAAATTAGCTCTTGCTTCCACTCTGTTGCCTAAAGTGCACGTGAATTCGCTTCTCTTTGGCGTGCTGCCACAGGTGTCGTTTGCAGTGTGTGTAAAACGCACTTGTTAAAAAGCAGTATTGGGGCTGGAGCGGGGCGGGGGGGCAACTGGCCCTTTTTGGCTTAAAGCATAACACTTTATACTTTGAAGGGTGTGAGCCACACGCTAGCCTTTGTTTCCCCAGTGTACCCTATCGTTTCCCCCCGTAAGGGCCGGAATTGGTGCCATGGACTGACGTTTACCATTTTGTAAATGGGGAGAAATAAATTGCTAACGAACCAGCTGCATGAGTAGAGATTGCCTCCCCTGCCAGGCCCGTGCTTGCATGCAACTAAGGGAAAAGTTCCTTAGGCAGTGTCTTGTCACACATGTTTACTCAGAAGTCTGTCAGAGCGGCTTACTGGGTGTGCATCAACACAACTTTAACAGCAGGCAGAGTTGTGGGAGTCCTTCGCAGTTTATTTCCAGGATCATGCCCTGTGGCACTGGTGGGGAACTGTTGGGGATTACCTGAGTGGGGCCAGCTGGAGCCAGGGGTCAGACTAGATGGCCCGGGAGACCCCTTCTGACCTGTTCTTTTTCTGTGTTTGGGGTACTGGAGACTGGAGGACTGGAGGCTGTTCGAGGCTGCAGTGTTGACTGGAGAGCCATGGGCCCGCTCTTCTGACAGGGACCTGAGCTTTCCTGGCTAGAGAGAAACTGCGTGGGAACGCGTTCTTTGCTGGGAAGACAAGCAAAGGAGGTGAACTGGCTCGCTCTGCCTCGGTTTTCTGTAGCAGTGAGAATCCCAGGCAACACGACAAGGCTTTGCCTCTTCGCCATGTGTGGTCTTTCCTGTTTTTCCATAAAAACACCTGGAAAAATGGGGAGCATTCACAGCTGGCTTCATAAGCAGGGGGATTTCTGTTGCTACTTCCAGTCCCCAGTCAGATAGACTGGCCCCCTTCCTCCACTAACTGCCAGGGAAGACGGCCCATTTCATGTCATGTATTGCTTTTCTGTGCCATCTTTGGGCCGCTTACTAAGTCTTATGCATGTAAACCCAATTAAAATAATCTGCACACAACTAAAATCATCTTTAAAGTATTGACAGGACCTGATTGAAAAGTCATTGTGTGCTGGCAGAGACTTAAGAAGCTCTTAGCCCATTGCTGAAAGGATGACAATCTTGGCACCAGGCGGGTCTCACTGGGGAGATCATTCCATGGTGGTGGTGGTGGGGCTACCACGGAGAAGGCCCTCTCCAACACGGCTGCCCCCAAGAGTCCTGAGAAGAAGCACCCGGAGGAAGATGAGGAGGCTGGCTGTCGGATCCAAAGGCCGGATCCAGTTCCCTTGGGTGGCATGATGTTGAAGGGCGCCCCAGTTTCCTCTGCAAGCGCCTGCAGGACCAGAGTCTGTCCTGCAGCTGCTTGACTCAGGCTGTTGTAAACCGTCCCAAGACTTCTGTGATGGGGCGGTATGGAAAAGTTTTAAATCAATCAATCAATCTCAGGATTGGAGCCTGAGCAATTGCGGAGCACAGTTGGAAGCCTGGGAAGGGCCCATAAAGGCCAGGCAAAGACCTTCCTTTTCAAAAAACATTGTAATAATTAATGCCACTCAACCTTCTGTTTTGTATTTTTATCCGTATTTGGTTAACATTGCATTTTTATTATGTTGTACTTAGTTTTTATTGTGTTTTATCTCATGCCTGCGAGCCTCCCGGAGGCGCCGTGGTACAACTGGGCAGCACACTAGTGTTATGAATGCATGAAAGGCACCCTTGTGCTGCTCAGCTTTGCCCACCAACTGGAGCATCTGCGGAGGCGGCCTCGTTCCCGTGGGTCTGCTTCCTACTTTGCTTGTGCCACAACTCCTGCCTGCTCCCACTTTCGGTATGACCAACCTGCCGGGCCAGGTACCTGTTCCACGTCCTGACTGCCCTTGCCCTGCCCGCAGCCCCCTGGCCCTGCTGAGCTGGCCTCCGCTGGCCTGGCCTGGCCTGGCCTTTGCCACTGGCCCATACGCATCTCACAAAGCCTCATCCCTTTCTTGCACGCGGATCCCAGCACCCCAGCAGCAGCCGCCTGCTCCCCTCGCCCGTGAGGCCAACGGTTTCCTGACAGGGCTGGGACAACGCCCTCCGGCCCTTGCAGACTCCCCCTCGTGCTCGTGCTCGGCCTGGCCTTTGCAGGCCCCGCCAGGAGGAGGTCTGCAAACACACGTGGCGCAAAGGCTGCACAACTGGCAACCTTCTGCATGAGGAACAGCAGCAGGAATGCCCTTGTGGGTGGTGCAGAAGGGCACGGCTGCTTGGGTCGCGTGCGAGGGTCGGATCCTGCTGAGCACCGCTGGAGGCGCTCGCCAGGAACTTGGAACACGGCTGTGACCCAGGAGACTGGAGTCCGGGGAGCCAAGCTCAGGGAATCCTATGGACTTGCACGCACCCCCCCAATGGATCCCTCGCAGATTCTCCGTGCAGGTAACGACATGCTGGGTGAGGCGCTCCATCAGGTACTGCGGCCCACGAAGGAAGCCTGACCAGGTCCGCCGAGAAACCACCTTGCGCCACCCCAGCCCGATGGACCAGCGGCGCTTCACCTCTGCTCCAGGCATAAACCGAACGGCTGCCTTGTGCGATAACGTGGTGATGTTCACCAGAAGCACACAGGACAAAGCCAAGCGCTCGTGTGTTCAAAGTTTTATTTTTAACAACGCCGAAACCCAACATGGAAGGCTCTTCCCATGCACCACCTCCCGCCATGCCCTCCTCGGCGGCACCACTTTTGACACCGAATTGAAGTTTGCCACTGCGTGTCTAAGCAGCCAACCAGGTGCTGCACGGCCAAGCCAGGCGAGGGACATGGATGAATATTTCTGCTCGAGAGACTGGCCCGAGCAAAACCCCAAAATCGCCCTCCCACGAAGAATGTTGTGTACTGCAAGAATTATGCGCAGAGGATTGCCCAGCGGTTTGGCCCATGTGGAGAGAGAGGAAAGCTCCCATGGATGCACCCACAGGGCCTTCATCCATAGAGTCCAAGAGGGCTCACTCTGCCAGGCATCCCTGACTCTCCTGGGTTTCCGACAGGGCTGCCTTGTCTGGCCCTACCTGTGGAAGGTGGGGATCGGACACGAGGACTTCTGCAGAGGTTCCCCCGCAAGATGTTCCCTGGTGAGGCACAGGAGGGCCCCAGGCGGCCCCTCCTGGGCCCCTCGGGCAGCAGTTTCCTGCAATCTTTTGTAGTCGGCATCCAACTCCACAGCACCCCAACACACAGCATTCCCAGTGCAAGGATGCTTGTGCTTCTTGGAGTGCCAAGGACCCCGTTTGCTCAGGGCAGTGCCGCTAGCCCCCTCCCCTGCACCCGTGCTCATCAGCTCCAGCCAGCATGGACCTTGGGAGCTGCGGCCCAAAGCATCTGAAAGGCACCACATTGCAAAAAGCTCTGCTGCCGCTCCCAGCCAGTTGCAGGCAAGAGCGTAAGTGGGAAAGTACGCCGGATCATGGGGTTTTGCCCCTCGGTTTATTGCTGCAATTTCAGCCAGGGCTAAAAGCGGGTGTATCTTCACTCTTCCAGGGGTAAGATGTGCTGTGGAGCTTTCCTCCCCCCATCTCTTTCTTCTCAGATTGTGAGCACTTCTGCTAGGGAAGGCAGGCCTTTTTGCAAGCAGGCCTTTTTGCAAGGAAGCCAAGAAGAATCCTATGCATACCACTGTCAAATTATATTAGGTGTGAGAGCAACAAGCGGCAGAAGCCTGCAAGAGAGGAAGAGTGCAAGCATCTCTCTCCTCGCACACCCAAGCGCTTGAAGACTCTGAGATGAGGACTGCTCCCACACGAGGTCTTTTACTGCTGCAATTCTGTAATTTAATTCTGTAAATTAGCTACAAGCCAAACTAGAACAGTGGTTCCACACGACATGTGTAAAAATGCCATATTATCCAACAATGTCCATTCCCAGTCCAAAAGGTAAGACCTTTCCATAAAGTTTACTCTGAACTAAATCTTGTTCCACAAGGTCCACTGCAAATTTAATTAGTAGGCTCCTTCTGTTTGCCTCATTACTGCTTCTTGTTTAAATTGGCAATCATATTGTTGATGAGTAACTTCAATTACTCCCTAGATGAGTTCCTATTACCTTTAAGGTGTATGTTACCAATTTCCTGTATTTTTTTCCATTTCATAAATGGCAAAATATTTATTTATTTATTTATTTAGAAGGCTTCTATGCTGCCCCATTCGCCAAAGCCTCGGGCCATTTATTCAGCAGGAAGCAGGAGCAGGGGCAGCATGGGGGAAGCCACTAATTAAAGCTACAGTGGTCCACAGTCCACAATTGACAGGTTGGCATTGCTGTGGCATTTATCACTGGAATCCACTGGGTTTCCAACAGTATTCCCTGGATTCTTCTTAAAGAGTGAGTGAATGAAGTGTGACAATTCATGACTAATTTAATAGTTTGAAGGAAAGGAGATGCTTACAGATTGATCCTCTGACTTGAGTGCTTACAACTGGTGAAACATCTGACCTGGCTAATAGTTGAATGGAGCCTAA
The DNA here is from genome assembly GCF_004798865.1 of Varanus komodoensis. Classification (NCBI taxonomy): domain Eukaryota; kingdom Metazoa; phylum Chordata; class Lepidosauria; order Squamata; family Varanidae; genus Varanus; species Varanus komodoensis. The sequence goes on from NW_025336481.1 coordinate 4,906,937, forward strand.
TGAATGGGAAATTGCCAACACTTTGGTTGCAGCAAACAGATCATGATCTATGCATGGCTTCTCGGTAGCCCTGTTTTTCCAGAAAAATTCCACATAAAAGGCAAAAGAAGAAAAGAAAATCCCTTTAGTATTGAGTATTTACTTGTGACACTTGAACTGTAGGAAGAGGAACATGGTGGGGAAGTGCAGAGCATGCCGAAGGGGAGAAAGAGACAATCAGTCGCCCCAAGGGTATTACTATGTACTCTTGAAATTCCCTCGTTTCAGGAGCCAAAGGCAACCTGTACCCAAGAAAAATGACATGGGCCATTATCAACGAGCAAAGGACGTAGTGTAGCACCATTGTTTTATTCTTTAAAAAGCACCTCAAAGTAGAAAAAGCACCACAGATCAGACTCAAAACCGGCGTGTGCATTTCTGGCCTGAACTGTTGAACCAAACACTGGCTGGAGCACCAAAGTACTGATGGACAGATACAGTTAAAGTTGTACCATTTGCAATCTGCGGATTGCCAGGCACCTTTCATTCTTTCACCCATTCATCGAAGAGATCCACTCGCCTCTAGCTTCCAGAACATGCTTATGCAAATCCTCCCATGCGCATTTTCATGTTTTAGCCTAAGGATGACAGGACCTTTTAAATATATGTTTGCATTTGTTTACAACAACTTATGAAAAGTAAAAAAAATCTTTAAATCCACAGAATCTGTGCAACTCAGAAAAATCTAGTTCACTGCAGAATCCATGGGACACAGTCCTAAAATCATTCGACTCCTTCCTGGATTCCACCAACATCCCTACTTCAGATACAGACCCATGGAATTATCTCCGGGCCAACTTGGAACACACATTCTTTTGAGGCACTATGATCAGCGCTGGTTGTGCCTTCTCCCCAGATGCCAAAGAAACTAATTTTCAGGGGTGCTTAGAGAGTCCTAGCCATCTTGTAGAACTACAGTTCCCAGGGTTCCTTGTGGTACACCACAACTGGTCTAATACTGTAGTGTAAGCATCAGCTTTGCATGAACCTGCACATGTACGAACTCTCAGGTCATTAGTGTGGTAAGAAGGTGGCTTGTTGCTGCAGAAATGGGAACAACTTGGCATGAAAAAACCCCTCTCCTTGCTTCCGAGTGCTTTCTGTCTCCTGATCCTCTCTCATCTGTTAGCAGGCCATGACTGGATGGTCCAAAAAGCACTAGAGAGAAGCTTCTTTAACTGGACCTTGTTTTTTACCCGGTGGCTTGCTCTGGCTGGCATTGTCTTCTCTGCATCCGTATAATAAAATCTGCTCCAAATGAAGATGTTTGGCAATGTCTCTCAAGGAAAGAGCAGAAGGAGCTGGAGGAACACAGCCCCAGAGAGAAGCAAGGTCACTTCTAGCACAAGGTAGGGCAGAGAGGTTCCACCCAGCCAGGTGCTCGGTTCCAAAGGCCGCCACAGCTTCAGGTGGACTGACAAGGCAGCCCCAGGGAATGTGCAGTCACGCTCAATTTCCGGCCGTGTTCTTCAGCTCAGGCAAATGCTCACCAGGTATGACAGGGGCCGTTTCCAACAGCTCTGCCCTTCCTCCTCGTGTGCCGCGGCTCGCTAATTTTTGCACGCCTGTCAGTCATTCCCTCGAATCGATTGCTTGGCGACACGGACGTTCTGTTGACGCACCAGGTGTTGGCTTTGCTTGAGCCTTGCGGGGTGGGGGGGAGTCGGCTTCCGGGGATGGTGTCTCCCAACAGTGTCTGCACAAGGGGGAGCTGGGCCAGGGTGGTTTGCAAAAATGGAAAGAAGGCCCACGGGAGGGAAACTTTATTCTAAAGCAGCACCCACCATTCCTGGGCGAGTGCAGCGGGCGCGAAGTGCTGTGCCAGGAAAGGCCCCTCCGGTGGAGCCGAAGGCAGGGCAGGGGGATGTCTGAGTGAGTTGCTCCTTGATGAGGCGAGAGGAAAGCTAGGACTCCGAGAGGTTTGTGGTCTATCAGTGCAGTGAACGAGGAGCCTGGAGAATCCCAGTGGCCTTGGGAAGGCCAGTGCGGGGTTTGATGGAGCCCCAGCTGTGATGCAGGGTTTGGGGGGTGGGAAACAGTGAGTGGAACAGCCTGAAGATGGAAAAAAGAACATGTGCATTACAAATCCAAGTAGGGACGATTTATTCAGACCAGGTACTGCAAAGCATGCAAGGTGGTCAAACCAGTCAGTCCTAGAGGAGATCAACCCTGACTGCTCTTTAGAAGGCCAGATACTGAGGATGAAACTCAAATACTTTGGTCACCTAATGAGAAGGAAGGACTCCCTGGAGAAGAGCCTAATGCTGGGAACAATTGATGGCAGAAGAAGGAGGGGACGGCAGAGGATGAGGGGGCTGGATGGAGTCACTAGGGTGGTCAGTGTGGGCTTGGGTGGACTCCAGGGATGGTGGAGGACAGGAAGGCCTGGAGGAACGTTGTCCATGGGGTCGCGATGGGTCAGGCACGACTTTGCGACTAAACAACAAAGTGCAAAGCAGTCTGGCCATAGCGTAAAGGTTTAGAACATGGGTCCTCAAACTACAGCCTGGGGGCCGGATCCGGCCTACCATGCCCATTTACCTGGCCCACCTCAGAGGTTTTCAATGCGCCATGTGTGCACCCGCCGCCGTCCGCCTTACCCCCGTGAGGGGAGGTGGTGGCTTGCTCGCGTTTAGATCGTTTTAGACTTGCTCAGGGAAAACGATCTCCAAGTGAGCAAGCCGCTGCCTCGCCTCGCCTCGCTCCGCGCACCTGCCTGCGCGCCCTGCTCCCTGCCCCGGCACGTGCGCGCTCCCACGCCAGGTCGCACAACCCGCCAGCACCACCTTTCCAGCCCACGCCCAGCAGCGGCACCTTTCAACTGGCCCCCTGGTGAAAAAGTTTGAGGACCCCTAGCTTAGAAGAGTAAAAAGCATGCATATCCCAGTCACAGTGACGCTGGCAAGCGGAAATGTGCTTTTGGGGAAGGCCTAGAGACATGCAGAAGACTGAAATGCAAAACTTACAACACTTACATGTGGGCAAACTTTCTGGAAACTGGAAGCATCCCGGCAGATTAAATATTCTTAATAATTTTAATGCATGGTTTTGCTACATCATGACAGCCTTCCCCAACCGGGTGTCTTGCAGATGTGTTGGACTACAATTCCCAGTATCCTCTAGCCAGCCAAACCAGGAGTCATCATTGTGAGTTATTTAGGGCCAGCCCGTCATGCTGGTGCTGTCTGGGATCTAGTCCTTACTCAGTCACTGGATCACTCTGGGCCAGTCTCAGCCTAACCTGCCTCACAGGGTTATTGTTGCTGTGAGGCGAAAATGGAGAGGAAGAGGAGGATTTTGGGGGCTGCTTTGGGTTCCTTGCAAGAAAAGGAAGTGGGATATAAATGTATAAACCAACAATGTCTTGCTGAGCGGTTGGGTGATCTGCTTTTAGCTCTGTCATTAAAGCAGCAGACGATTTACCATTTTCTTGGAAGAGGTGAACATTCAGGAAAAGGGGAGGAGTACGTAAGAGGAGTCCTGTAGGATTAGGCGAAGGGCTCACCCAGCCCGCACACCTGGCTGCTACTACCAACAATCGGGAGTTCTCACAGGGCGGGCGCGAAGCCAAGCGACACACTTGTGCCGGCCGCAAGTTGCACCCAGAGACGCTTGGTGCTTCCGAATTGCGAGATTCCACAGAGCAGTCTTGACTTGCAGCTTCCAGAGACCAATCCTCCCTGAGTTCATGTGATCGCGCCTCTCCAAAGCCTTGCACAGCACCTGCCATCACTGCAGAATCACAGCCCATTCCAAGCGTTAATCATGCGTTACAACTGAAAGTAGTCGTTCCACGCTCCTGAGTCATCGCCGACTCATGGCGACCCAGTGAATGAACGGCGTGCCCTTGACAATCCTGCTCCGCTCCGGTAATTTCAGGGCTGTGGCATCCTTCATGGAGTCCATCCATCCCTTATTTGGCCTTTCTTTTCTTCTACTGCCTTCGACTTTCCCTAGTACAATGGTCTTCCTCTCCAGGGAGCTTTGCCTTCTCACGACATGCCCGAAGTAGCATGTCTGTTTTGTTCTTTTTGCTTCCAAGGAAAGCTCTGGCTTCGCTTGATCCAGGATCCACTTCTTTGTCTTTCTGGCAGCCCAGGATATCCACAAAGCTCTCCTCCAGAACCAGGTTTTGAACACATCTATTCCTGTTGGTTTTTACACTCACACACAGCGATCAGAAATACAATAACGTGGAGGCTTGTGGCCTTGGTTTCCAGTGAGACATCCTGACGCTTCAAATATTATCTTGCATTGTTTTCACCCACAAAACTCCATGACTCCTGTCATCATTGCATTTCTTCCCTGACTTTTCTCGTCTTACAAGGAACCCAAGACAGCTCGCAGAAACAGCCCTTCTCCAGTCTGTCCTCACAACAACCCTGTGAGATAGGTTAGGCTGAGGGTCTGTGCCTGGCCCAGAGCCCCCCTGTGCTTTGAGGCCGACTGGGGGCCAGAACCCAGGTCTCCGGCGCTCCACCTGCTACGCCACCGTGGCTCTCAGCTTGGGGTGTGTGCGTGGAAAGGCAGGGGGGATCCCACGCCATCCCTCTTGCACCCTGGACTCACATGAGCACCGTGGAGCACAGGTCATCTCTCCCTCCACTTTGCTCCACTGTTCTGCTGCCGGCCAGGCCTGGCGCCGATGCTCCTCCGATGCTTTCGCAGCCGCCCTTCCAAGCCACTGACCTGGAGCAACAGCAACCAAGGGGAAGGTTCCTCCATTAGTGCTGCATTTAAAGGTGGGGCATGAGAGGGCAGCCTTCCTCGGCCTGGTGCCCCCCAGAGGTGTTAGGACTGCAACAACCCCAATGACCATGGTAGCTGGGAATGACGGGAGTTGCAGTCTAAGCCATTTGGGGGGCAGTAGATGGGAGAAGGCTAGTGCTTTCCCCCTCTAGAACACAGAACATCAATTTCGTTGCCTTTTGAGGGGGCAGGTCAGGGCTGTCTTCCACCGCAGGGCATCCAGTTAGTCTGTTGGGACCCTCTAGTTGTGAAACAGGTCTTAAGATTTTCAACAAGTCATACTATTTTTGTTTGTTTGTTTAACATTTGGTTTCAAATTTTGCACTGTACGCTTTTAATGATGTTTTAATATGGTGTATTTCATATCGTATTTTTAATGTGCTGTTGGAAACTGCCCAGAGCGCTTCAGCCATTGGATCGGCATAACAATTAAACAAATATTTATGTGGATGTTTTCGTGTACGTTTGTCCCAACAAACCACAGTGCCAATTGTGGAGTTCGGCACAGAACCCTTTCCTAGCTTGCTTACTGGCTCAAGAGCGGTGAATTTGATCAATTTGCATCAAATATATGGGCAAATGTTTCACGTATCCCTAAAGACTGGGGGTGGGGGGAGTACAGTGCAGAAGGCCCCTAGTGCAGAAGACCCCACTCTGAGACCCACCCTTTTTAAAGGCAAGGGTGAGTTCCAAGAGGCCCAGGCGCTCTCGTGGACCGGGGCTTGGGGAACACTATAAACCTTTCCTCCCAGACGCAAGGTCTACCTGTTTCCGAAGAGAGGAGATGGTTTTCTCAAGTTCATCTACTAAAGCCCCGAGATCCTCTTCTGGGGGGTGGTTCTGAGCCGGTCCCTCCATCCTGTAAAAGGAGAGACAGCGAGACACGGGAGTTCCTCTGAGGGGGCTTCCCAGGAGCAGCACCTCTCCGGCTGCAAGCAGGCCAAACAAGGCAGCGCATGCCTAGAACAGCTTTGCACGCGCATTGCCGTGCTGTTAGTGAGAAAGTTTGCTCTGCTTTGCTGGCTCATCCCAAGCATAAGGTGCAAAAAACAGTGCAAACATCTCCTCCTTTTGCAAGTGCTTTGTGTGCATTTGTAACAGAATAAAGGGAGTGGGGCAGCTTCAGCTGTCAGGGGTAACGAGAAAAAGAACACAGAGAGCGGACAGGAGTGCCTTTTTCGGTAGACAGGCAGGGTACAAATGAAATAAATAAATACATGTGCCGCACCGGGGCTTGTCTCTGGAAGGGTTTTCTTCCGGGTAGCTGAAGCCAGAAGACCTCCTGCTTCGGAACTGTTGCGAGAGAGCCCGGAACTGGCCCTTTGTCCTGCAATCTGGGGGAAGAGGAAGGGATATTTTGAGGGTCGGGGTGGGTTTCGGGCCTCAAAATGCACCCCCACCCCCCAGTTATCATATTGGCTTCCATGTTGCGCCTTCTCTGAATGGTGGGAGAGACGGGGCAGCGTTTTCAGTGTGCGTTTCGCACGAGAGAGGCAAGTTGGCGCTGTGGGCTTCCTGCCTCGCTCCAGTAACCCATTCGCAGTTGCCCCAGTTGAACGGGCACAAGGGCTGCAGGAAGAGGGAAGGAAGTGTGCAGACAGGTTGTGGCGGGCGTGACACGTCCCATGCTGCTGCGAACCTGAGCCAGATCCCCGCTGGGGACGCTGGACTAGGCTCCTCGCGCACACACTCGAGGGCAAAGTACACGCTGCACGGCAGCCCCCCAACGGTCACAGCAGCTCTTTACCGCCCCTTCTGCACTGCAACAGGCCGCCAGATTGGGCACATCACAGGGGAGAAAGGGTGCTTAACCCTTCCACTGCCAGCCAGTGACCCCATCCCCCGGTCTCCTCACTTCCCCCTCCCACCAGCGTGTTTGACTTGCACAACGGGGAGGGAAGGCAGGTGGGGGAAAAGTTCAGCCCGCTTTCTGCCTGCCACTCCCGCCCTGCCATGCAAGCTTCCAACTGTCCCCAAAGGATGCCGTGCATTGAGACATGTCCCTCACTAATGACAGTCATATCAATAGCTAAAGGGAGAGCCCTGGTGAGTAACAGGAGAGTAGAAAGGCAAGAGGTTGCAACAGAGAGAAATAAGAGGGGGCAGCAGAACTACTCATTCCGATGGCTTCATTTTTCCTCTTCCCTCCCCTTGCCTTTTTCCTCGTCTCTCGTGTCTTTTTAGATGCAAGCCAGTTGACAGGACCATCTTAGTGATTTGCATTCTTAGCCATGACACACACTGGTTCTTCTGCTACATGTCCTCTAGGTGGCACTGTGGTTTAATGGAAAAGTGCAAATACACCAGAGGAAATTGTACTTTCTTGTGCGTTCACAATGAAATGCCTCGTGTTTCCTGCTGAAAGTTCTGGCTAGATGCAAAAGTGGGTCCCTACACTATCTAAAGAGCCAGGAGGAGGAAACGACAGGCGCGCAAAGAATGCCCTGTGTGAAAAAGCTGAACGTCATCTGTGAATAAGAAGGGCCAGCGCCACAATAAAAGCGTCATGTGGAGGTACCGCATCCTCCTGAGCCAGCAGGTTGCCTGCTGCACCAGCTTCGTGCTCCCGCAGCCCCCCAGCGGATCCGCCCTTGTCGCTTTTACCTTCGCAGCAATCTTGCCACATGCGCAGATCCACTTCTGGGATCTCGTCGCAGCTGACCATGCCCTGGGGGTAGGAGGCCACCCGGAAGACATCCCGCTGGAGCTGCCGGATGTGGTCACTGTTGTCGCAGATGATGCGGGCGAGGGACGCCTGCCTGATCTGCGTGAGCTGGGCTGGGGAGAACACACCTGGGTTCTCATACCAGAACCTGAGGGAGAAACGGTACCCAGAGCATCACCAGCCGGCCCACGGACCCAGGCCAGGCCGGGGAGCCCAGCCCCTGCACCAGGCAGATCTGCACCACGTTCCACAGGCACAGGGTCTGCGTGATCCCTGCAGCTGGCGGCCACGTGATAACTGAGGGCTGCGTGCACGAGCGATCCCAGGTTGGTCAGTGCAGAGCAGCCTTCTCCCACCTGCAAGATGCTGGCTGGGGATGCTGGGTGTCGTACCTGCAGAGTGCAGGTTGGCACAGGCAGGGCAGCTCATATTCCCCCAAGGTCGACTGAGATGGTTCTGCAGGGGAGACGGTCCAGCGACTCAAGAACAGCAGAGTCAGCCGGGAGCGAGGAATAACTGAGTGATGCACATTTGGGGGGGTGTTCCCCAAAAAGTTGATAGAGGTGCGTGTGCAGGGGGGCTATCATGCTGAGGAGGGGGTTGTCTCTCTGGCTCCCTGTAACACAGTTATTCTTCTGTCTCTCCCAATGGAATGCCCCCCCCCCACCCCAGACCTTTCCCAGATCGGAATCCAGACTCTGGATTTTTAAAAAGGCCATCTTCCAACTGGCCCATTTAAAAGCAGTGGTTTGGCATGAAGGATAAAGGGAGAAATAGAGCATCTTCTTAGGCGAACCCAAAGTGTTTTTGAAATAGATCCTTGGACTCCAGCTTTAAAACCCATTCACATTTACAGCCTTGAAGAAGAAGCAGTTCTGTAAGGTAGTAAATAGGCTTGAACCAGAGTGTTACGCGTAGGTCTAACCTTGCCTTCCCCACCCCAGTGCCCCGAATAGGTTCAGCTCCCATCAGCCTCAGCCGCATGGCCAGTGCGATGTGAAAAGCCTCGATTCTGTTGGCTTACCTGTCTCCATCCCGAAGTCTTCTAAACTGGGTTGTCAATAAGCACATGAGCGTCGGCCCCACCCTGGTCCCGGGAACAAGATCTTCCACCATCAGAGCAGGGAAGAGGTCGATATTCTTCGTAATTCCATACAAACTGCAAGAAGTGGGCAGAAGAACTCAGCTGGGGAAGCAAACGATGTCTGGTTCAATCTATCTAGCAGCAGATGGCTTTGACCTGCCTTTAATCTTCCTCTTTATTGTGTGTGTTAAGGTTTTACTTTATTTGTTTATTGTAGTTTTGTTTGCTTTGTTTCATATACCTTCTTATCATAGCATAGTAGAGTTGGAAGGGGCCGTGAAGGCCATCGAGTCCAACACCTGCTGGTGCAGGACACCAAGCCACACCATCCCACTCAGGTGGCTGCCCAGTTTCCTCTTGAAAGTCTCCAGTGTGGGAGAGCCACCACCTCTCCAGGCAGCTGGCCCCACTGTCGCATTGCTCTGACAGTGAGGAAGCTTTTCCTGATGTCCAGCCTGAATCTGGGTTGTCACAACTTGAACTGATTATTCTGCATTCTACACTCTTCTGGCACCAGCAGAAGAGATCTTGTCCTTCCTCTTTGTGACAGCCTTTGAGGTACTCATAGAGGGATACCATGTCCCCCCTCAGTCTCCTCTTCTCAATGCTGAACATGCCCAGTTCTCTCAGTCTTTCCTCATGCATTTGTTTGCCATGAAAATAAAATTAAACAAACAAACAAAAAATGGTTTTACATTGTTGTCTACCACAAACAATACACTTCCCATAGAATGGTGGTTGTCGTTACTAATTTTATTTCTATACTGCCCAATAGGTGGAGCTCTCTGGGAGGATTACAACAACTCATAAGGTGCAAGAAAATATTAAAAATGCAGAGAATAAAGTTATTAAAATTCAAAAAGCAAATCTCTGTGATGGGCGATCCCCAGAAAGGAATGCACAGCATCCTTGCCAAGTTCTGAGCTCCACAACTCTTTGAGGGAAGCTGTGTCAGAATCAAAGCAGACAAGGTACCCTTGGCAGGCCATGCGAGGATCCCCCCTTTAATCAGGAATGGGGAGCTCCGCTTTGGACTGGCACAGCAGTGCAGAATTAACAGGCGTTCAAGTCTTCCTCCACATCATTTTCTCCAATGTCCATTCTTCCTCCCAAGCCCCAAAGCTGCCGTCTGCTCCACTGGGGGAAGAAATAAACTCCGCCCCCGTTCCCCCCACTGTGGGGCTCCTGGCAGAGGGAGATTCAGAGGAGGAAAAGGAGGAAAAAGAGGGATGCTTCAGCTCAGCTGCTCTGATCAGAGCCGGACTCTCCCTGACAGCTGTTCTAAAATGCCACACCTGCCCTGGTTCTCCTCGTGTGTAAAGCCAGTATGTGTCCACAGTGGGGGATGCCACACATGCTTCAAGGTGCGTGCAGCGCTGAACCCATGGAGGTCTGGCTGAGCAGCGAAGTGGGAGAGGGCTGGGTCTGGGCTTCAGGCCCTCTGTCGGTTGGACTGTCAGTCCCTCTGACACTCAGGCTGTGAGCAACACCCTGCAACCAAAGCACCACCCTCCTTGCAGGACAGGACAGGGAGGAATCAGCAGGCTTGGCTGGGGGAAACGCCAAAGTCTACAGCAAATCTTTGGGGAGGGATAACCCGTGGGGGGGGGGACCCCTGGAACAGCCTAACGAGGACTGACCATGCTCAGTGGCCAGGGAACGCACAGTGGCTACAGTCAGGGCAGACAGGCAGAACAGCCGCCACGCCACAGACAAAGCTGTGGTGGGGCAATGGAATGACTGGAGCAGCACTCTGCGCTGCAACCTTCTGCTGCAGTTGCTGCTGGACTGGTTCTGTGGTCCGGGGCAACGGCCAGACTCAGAAGTCCATGGCTTGTTGCCGGAGAGTTTTACTCTGTTTTACCTGCCCACAGTTTCTCCCACCTCCTCGTCCCACCTCCACCTCCAAAGTCCCACCGAAAATCAGGATGCGCCGACTCGGTTTGCTTCTATACTGGGTGCAGTTATCTGTGCCTTCTCCAGCACCCGCACTGAGCCTTCCTACCTCCGAAGCTTTTCTCTGATCTCCAGGTTTTTAATCTCGTTCTTGAGGTCATCAAACTCCTGAGCAGAAGTAAGATTGCAGAAGACCCGGAAATCATTGTACGGGGGGATTCCGTGATCACGCCCTCTCTGGATGTTGATGGCCGCCAGGTCCAGCGAGACCGAATGCACCATGGAGAAGAGCTTCTCCGTCAGTTCCATGTTCAAGAGTTCTGAAGGGATCCGCATTTTCCCAGGGACCCCAAAGAGTCCCCGGAGAAGGGGATCGATGCCCCCCTCCTGGAGAATCCTGAACGGGGAGAAGAAGGCCTTATGAAGTGGGACGTGGCCTTGCGGGATGGGCCGGAAGGTCGCGTTGAGCCGGTAGAGCAGCGGGTGGATCAGGGTGTGGCCGAAGCGGAAGGCCGCCGTGGCGAAGACGTTCAGGATGCCGGCGTTCGTGTTGGGCTCGTAGCCTCTGTACTCTCCCAAGACCTTCATCCCAGCCTCCCCCAGTATCTTGGGCAGCCAGTGGGCGTAGGTGACGTGCTGCATCTGGGCCCACACGACCTTGCGGGCCTCGTGGTAGACCGTGTCCCCGTCCCAGTGAGGATTCAGGGCCAGAAGCTTGGTGGCCACCCGGTTATGCTCGCGGAACCACAGGGTGTGCATGGCGGTCAGGCCCAGCTGCTCATTGGCGCGGTGGTCGCCCGCCAGGAAGCACGGCACGGGGCTCTCGCTCTCGTCCCGCATGCATTCCGTGGGAGGCCCCACGGCGAACGGAAGGAGGGCTTTTCCCGAGCTCGGAACCAGCTGGCCCTGCTTGAGGAGCCCCCGCTGGTTGCTGAGGTCCCGCAGTTCCAGGGACTCGTGCTCGGTGCTTCCGTAGACGTTGGAGCCGTCGATGAAGGAGGTGAGGTGGTTGATCTGCTCCCGGGCGTAGACGGAGTTCATCAGCAGCGAGGTCATGCCGCTGCCGCACACCGGGCTGGAGCGGACGAAGAACATGCAGCGGCCATTCCTGACCCGCGGGTCGTTCTCCGGGATGAGGATGGAGAAGCAGGGCGGGTCACTGGTGCACACCTTGCTGCAGGGCTCTCCGTCGGAGAACCGAGCCATGCTGATGGCAGCCACCGTCTGGTCCAGGTCGTGGTCCAGAAACTGCCCCCACTGCATCAGCATGTGCGTGAACTGGCCGTCCGGCGTGACGGTCTCCGTGCCGATCATGGCGGTCGAGACCAGGCGCGGCAGCGGGAGCGGGAGCCCGCGGGACTCCTCCACCAAGGAGAAGCCTCTGGGTAGGTTGAAGCCGTTCTGGTAGGCTGGCTTGAGCAGGCGCTGGAACGCGGTCAGGGACGCTCCCCACATGGGGTGCTGGAGGTTGTTGCAGGAGCCGTCGTGGGTCCGGTACTTCTTGTGAAAGCAGATATTGGAGCAGTTGGGCGTGCGCCGGTGGGCGGAACAGCCGGACAGGTTGGCGATCATGTTCAGGTAGTGAGGGGAGACCAGGTCGTTGTAGCGGTAGCCTGCAACAGAACTCCCAAGGTGTTATCACATGGATTAGCATCCAAACAAATATCCCGTACAAAATAAGGAGGCAGGACTCCCTGGAGAAGAAGGGAAAATCAAAGGCGGAGGAGGAAGAGGAGGGAGACCAGCTCCGAGATGGGTGGGCTCCATCAAGGCAGCCACAGCCCTGAGTCAACAAGAGCCGAGCGGGGCTTCAAGACATTTCGGAGGGCTTTCGTTCGGAGTCCCCGTACGTCAGAGGCAACTCGACAGTACACAACAGCAACAAAATCAAAGCTATTAATGCGTTCCAAATCACATGGTCAGATGGTTTAGTTCAAAGACCAATCCAGGATATCTCAATTTTAGGGTTAGTTTCTATGCAAGTTTTCCTGTATTAAGAAAAGCCTGAATACACATGAGTGACTATGTCCTTCAACTGAGTCTGAATGGCACATCTCAGTTAGTCTGCGACCTGCCACATTCTGTCCTCTTATTCTTCCTTCTTGTATGTTTTATGGGTCTCATAATTTGCCCATTACAAATCTCCACAATTTTTAAAGTCTTAAGTCTGGGGAAAATCGGCACATTTTTGGAAATATAAACACCAGTCAAGTAATACTTGTCATGCTATGAACTGCCCAGAAGGTTTGGCTATTGGGCACTATAGAAATAAAATAATAATAATAATAATAATAATAATAATAATAATAATCAGTATCTGAAGATATGCTCTACCTGCAGATTCAACTGAATTGCAGAAGTATAGAAACATAGAAGGAAAGCAAGTCAGAAGGGGCCTCCCGGGCCATCTAGTCTGACCCCCAGTTCCAGCCAGCTCCCCTCATGACAAGCATGAACGTACGCACTGTAACAGATTTGCACCAGTTGCTGAGCAGCTTGGGCAGGTGGACCTGCCTGGTCTTGCACCTATCCTGCTGGTTTGCCACCCTGTGTATGGGGTGCTGGACTGGACAGACCTCTGGTCTGATCCAGCCAGGCTTTTCTTGCGTTCTCAATTTTCATGTAAGAATATTGCAACATCTCATTTTATTTCTCCCTTTTTCCTCTCTTCTGGTTTTGGCTTTGATTTCAACACACAAAATGAAAAGACGATTGTTTAAAAAGGTGAAGGAAAGGCATTTCATTGGTATTTGCCACTTACATCTGTGGAAAAGAAATACACCTGTACTGTCCGCTTTGGGCAGGCCCTTCCAGCAGGAGGGGCTCCCTGGCCGATAAACACACAACAGCGACACCTCCGTACCTGTTCCGTTCATGTCCACAACCAGTCCCTGCTGCACATGCTCCTGAATGAGCTGCAAGGTTCTTTCAAAGATTTCTCCAGCCCGGGCAGTCTCAATAGTGTACGGATCCCGCGGGTAACGGAAAAGGGCCAGCAGTTCATTTGGCGTTTTGGGTCGCCTGTTTGGTGAGAACGGAACACCATGTTTCACGGAGCACCAGACGTTCCAAGCAGCTAATTTTCTGCAGGATCATTTTTACTTAGAACTGAATTCTATACCAATTGTGGAGCCAAGTTTTATCAGACTTTATCAAGACTTTTTGGTTAGCATGGACACCAGCATTAATTGCTGCCTTCCTCTTTCTATCCCCCCCCCCCCCCCCACTTTGCCATGAATCTCATCACAGCTGGGAAAGAAAACCGCAACAGCAATAAATTGTTGTGAGCTATTCTTGTTGCTGCTTGATCGATTCAGCTGCCTGCATTGTTGGGTGCATGAGAAATTTCTCTTTTTGGCTCCGAATTTACCAGTTTGTACTTTCTGGACACAACACAGGCTTGAACAGAATCTGCTGTCAATGTCCTTACATTTCTGAGTTTGTAACTTGATTTGCGGTCCCCAAGAATACATTTGAAAAATGTACAAGAAAATGCATACTTTAAAAAATGAGCACAGACACCTTAATCCAGGGATGGCAAACCTATGGGCACACAGAGCCCTCTCTGTCGGCACGCAAGCCAAGTCACCCCATGATCGCCCCCGCAGCCGAGCATCGGATCACAGCGCACACAGGGGCCATGCGCATGCTCAGAAAGGAGTATCGGCGCCAGGCAATGATGTCATGAGCCACGACTCATTAGCTGTGATTCGTCTGAGCTTTCGCATGGCCGGTCACTGCGTTGCCAAGGATACGTATATTTTTGCTTGGACTGGCTGTGAGTTTTAATACATTCATTTTTATTAACACAAGATTTTAGCTTTGAGTTTTCTTATGAAAAATTGAAATTTAATATCTGAGATTTAGCAAAGAGGTGTTCTAATTCATGTTGTGCTGTCCCCCTGGCATATTTGAATCTTCAGCATTATATTCAGATTTTATTGCAGTGTTGGCACTTTGCGATAAATAAGTGGGTCTTGGGTTGCAGTTTGGGCACTCGGTCTCTACAAGGTTCGCCATCACTGCCTTAATCTATGGGGAAAGAACGCACGTAGTTTAGGGACGGGTACACCCAGCACCTAAATTTGGAAAAATATAGATGAAATTATGCACATCTCTGTGCAAAAATAAAAGAAAAAACAAAACAAAACCAACATTTGCCATCTAATATGCACAATAATTACAACATTGGAAGGATGAATGGACACCTGCCATTACAAAACAGGAGGAAGAGTTAATGAAACTTTCGAACTTTGAACAGGGGCCCTTTAGGAACAAGCTTCAAATGGATAAATATTGGATATTTGTCCTGTCTTTGTGGAAGTTTATGCAAAATTATTTTTAGCAACAGTAGCATGTTTTGTTATACAGTGACAAGTAAGGGATCTATAATGTCCACGCAACTGAATCTCACCCTTACTTGCTAAACAGTTCGGTCCGTGTGGAATTGATCGCGTGGTCCACACTGCTGATGGCTTCCTGGATCGAGGTGGCCACGAACGTGTCGCCGGTCCTGCCGACATCAGTCGCTGGTTTTGCCCCGTGGGAAAACAACAAAGGGAAACAACAGCAAATCCAAAATCAGTGCATATTCCATTTGAGCATCATCCGCAGACTGTGTTCCAACAGCCGGACCTCCCCTGAGCGTGCAAACCTTTCCACAGCCAGTTTGCTCAAGATACGCAAATGCCACTATTATAAGAATAAAGTGTTGTTATGGGGGGGGGGTCTTTGACTTTTGCACCTTGCAGTTTTCTCCTTTCTTCTCACGAAGGCTGGCCTGTGCCGCTCTGTGTTTTACACCACAGCTCAGCAACCTCTATGCCCTCAGTGAAAAAGAGGAAGAGGTCAGGCTGGGTCTGGTGCGCCTGCCTCAAACAAAATGCCTGACCCATTTTGAGACCCCCCTCAGCACAAATGGGGATGCTGCAAGTTCCCAGAGGGGCAGGATCGCTCCCCTGAAGTGCCTTCCCTTCCCTTCATCCTTTCACCTGGTGCTGCCTGAGGTCTGTCTTTGAATCCCGCTCATTGTCCCACCTGAATGGTGATGGTGGGCAAGGCCAACTGTATGGGCACCTTGGTGGACCAGATAGGAAACTGTCACATATGGATCAGGCCCATTGGCTGGGGGTTCCCTAACCCGCCCTTAAAACTAGGCCCCTGTATGGATTTGCCGCTGGTGAGAAGGATCTCCTTGAGGAGTTGAGCGTCATGGTTTTAATTAAAAATATTTGTGGAAAGCGCTGGGGTCTCTTAGAACAGGGCCTTCCTTCTCTCATTAGCACAGGTGGAGTGCCTCTTCTATAAATCATAGGAGAGCTGGAAGGGGCAGTGAAGACCACTGCACATTCCCCACCCCTCCACCCCGAAACAAATAATTGTCTTTCTTTTGTAAGATCTTCGCAGCTCAAATAAACACAGGTTGAATGCTGCAATCCCTCGTATGTTTAGACAAAAAAGTCCTTCAGTACCCAGCATTCCCTGCATAAGTGGCTGAAGAATGCTGGGAGTTGTACGACTTTTTCCCATGTAAATAGATTACACCCAAACTGATTCAGTGAACTGCAAATGGGTGAACCCGCCTCTCCTCCCGGTATGTATCAGCCAGGGCGGCCTTCCCACACTAGTGTGCTGAATTACGGATGTTTCCCGGCAAGCCCTGGCTGAACAAGGGCTTCCTGAAGAGGGCAGTGTTAGGGGAAAGCCAGGTGGCCCCAACCCACGCTAGGAAAGCAAAGCGAAAACTATCTTACCGATGACTGTCAGCTGCATGGTGCTGGAAGTGAAGCCAAAGGTATTCCTGGCTATGCACTCGTATCTTCCTTGATCTGCCAGACCCAGATCTCTGACAGAGAGGGTTCCCTCCGGGCTGATATGAAACTTTCCACTCTCCGTGATCTGAATCCCTTCCTGTTGTACACAGAAAGGAGGTTAAAGCTTGAATAGATTTGCTTCTGCTTGTGACCCATGCCAGGCCCCTGCCTTTCTCTGCAACAGAGCTGTTAATTCTACTTCTACCCAATTCCCTTTATTATGCGGATGGCAAGCAAACGGATCTCCCGCAGCACGGTACTTCTAAGCTTCAGTGAGTGTCCCGGGTTTCAGCATCATGAAAAAGTGTTGCCACAGAACTGATCCCGATTACTATGGCCTGCCTTTCTCAAGCTAAGTGGGCTACCAAGTCCTGCTGTCAGGGTGGGTCCTTCCACAAAGACATCTCCCTAGCTCCAGGTCTTTTTGAGCTCCAGGTGACCCTGTGCTGTCCCTTTTCAACTGATGCCTAACTCAGGGGTCTTGCATCCCCAGTCCATTTGTTAAAGTTTTCATTCACACGAGTGCAAAAGGCCCAGGTCAGCTGTCCTTCAAAAGATCAGACAACAACCAAGTTTCCTCCTCTCCGTTCCTGGAGCCTTCTGCTCCCATCCCTGCCTCCCTGTTAGCATCTTCCTCTTCCTACCCCCTTTCTGACTTAGGATCGGCCCCCATGTCCTCTTCGGACAGGTCTGCAGAGGTGCCGAGCTCAGCGCACCAATCTTGCACTGCAGGATGTGAGAGACAGATGCGCAAGCGCCGCTCTCTGAAAAATCAACCACAGCGACAAACACACACTGCAACCACAAAACCTGGCATCCTGGTGTGATTTTTTCCCCTCTTCTGAAGGTTGCGTGTGTGCATGTTAAGGTGTGGAGGAGCATTCGGAACCAAAACCCATCACTTGCAAGTGGAACAACTCGTTTTACCGCCTCGATCTCCTGCACGAATCAACAGGGCCAGAGGGCCACCTTGCAAGAAGCGAGTTTGGCTGGGTCGCTCCATGTGAAGGCGCTTTCTTGGTGGGTCTGCATGCAGGCAACTGGCCTTGTGTTAATGATTCAGTAGGTACTTCGCAACAAACTACCTCCCAGAAAATACAGATGAAATTAAACACACTGGTTTGTAAACTGTGCATAGGCTAAGCCATTTCTAAGATGGGCTTGGCTCAGAAGTCTTCTGAAAAAGCCAGCTTGGTCTAACTTTGACCAAGAGTGCTTCCACAGCAATTGTCTTGCATTGCTGGGGCAATCCAGACAAATCTCCCTTGTTTTCTCTTTGCTTCCTCATCTTTTTCTGACTAGAAAGAATCATTTGTGGAGGAAAAAATGGAATAAATGCAAAATGCATCTTTTAGCCCTAGCAGGTTTCCCTCAATAACTGGGGTCTTCAACACGGTGCCAAAGAAATCTCTTTTGGTAGCTGTCATGAGCTCAGCTCCTCCTTTTATTTTTCATTTTTCCTTAAATTGGAAAACTAATATATTGCAAGGCAAAGCTCTGCCATCTACCCCTTTTTATTTGGAGTTTCTCCCTTCGTGTTTTGGAGCTCCAATTTCCATCGCTTCTGCTTTAAGCAAGTTACTTTCCTTTCAGCTGTAGGTGTGTCTTCTGGGCAATGCCTGTTTTGTGCCGGGCCATGCTCACTGTGGCAGCCATTTTGTGAAAGCACCCACAACACTACCAAGATTCCAAAAGTGCCTCCCGACACAGCAAAGCTGGGGACCCCCCTTTGGGAAGCACTGCACCCTAAATACCCAGGCAACACAAATGTGAACCAGGCACGGATTTTGTGTAATTGCATTTCTTCTGTGTGACCACCAGATGTCGTTAAGGCATTAAATTCATCAGAGGGAAAGCTGAGACTTGAGGCGAGATTATTTGACATACAGGATGGCTCATGCTTCTTGAAATGCATGCTTGGACACATCGGTATGAAACCTGGGGCATAAGCCTGGGCTTGGATTAGGGGTCCCTCCCAGCATGGATGGGTGGGGTGTCCCTGCTGACCAGGAAGGCTACCCCTCCACCCCAAATTTGGAGATAAGATGGCAAAAACATTGCTGCTCAAGGCTCTCATACCCAGCCAACTATCTGTACTCTTCACAAGTCCTTGCGGTGCTTCAAAAGCCTGCGAAATCCGATGTGAAAGCGGGGAAGGAGAGTGAGGGTGGCTTTTGTGGTGGTTTTCACTAATTTCTTGTTACTGTGATTTCCCACATTTTTTCCTCTTGCAAGGAACCCAAGATAGCTTGCAAAATTTTCTGCCTCCTGCTCTCTGTTTTATCGGTACAGCAACCCTGTGAGGTAGGTTAGGTTGAGAGTGACTGGCTGGCCCAAAGTCGCCCAGGGAGCTTCAGGGCTGAGCAGGGAGTAGAACCCGGATCTCCCAGGTCCCCGGCCCAGGTCTCTCACCACACCACACGAACTCTGGTGTGTGCTGGGAAATACTGGCTGGGAAGGACGGAGAATGTAGCCCGGGACATCTGGAGCACACCAGGATGGGGAAGGCAGACGAACGCCACAGCAGCACCGCCAGGAGAACCTCGACACTTCAAGATACACACCAGAGGCCCTCCTCTGCATGGGGTCCTCCTTGGAGATTTGCTGTCCTGCAGTCATGGGAGTCCATCAGCCATGGATCCCAACCTGTGAAGGGCTTTCAAGGCCAGCCCTCAGCCCTGCCTTAACGTGGGGCAGGATCCAGCCATAAAAAGCCAGCTCATACAAACACAACTTTCAGGGTTTTCCACAAAGTGCTGATACACAGATCTGCACTTCTGCCATGGGGGGGGGGCACAGATCTGCACTTCTGCCATGGGGGGTCTTGGATGTGCCCTTCCCGTTTGCACTCAAGCCTGTGGCTTGTATAATTAAGGAAGATTTGGAATGGGCACCTGCCATCACACAAAGGGTGCAGGAGTTAACAAAACTTTCAGTTTTTGAACAGATGGCCTTTGTAATCTAGAAATGGACCATCCATTTCTAGTGTATTGTTGGAAACTGCACGTTATTTTAATAAAGGTTGGATATTCTGTTATATACTCGCATATAGAGATATATAATATGTATGTGATTAATGTTATGGATCATTTTACATTCTATTCAACATTGTAATGCCTCAGTTTTGTCCCCCCTTCTCTTTAATGGTAGCTTCTGTTTTGCGCTTTTGTTTTGTTTTGCACTGCATTGCACAATGAACAATGAAAGAGAAGTAGGTTTGGGGATGGAACATAAAGGAAAAGGCCACCCTTTTTGCGGTTTCGGCAACCACATCTTGGGGAGGGTAAAGGAACACCGGAATCACTGTTTAGGGCGAAGGAAAAGAGCTTCTAATGGCTTCTAATGGGTGCGGAATGTATTTCAGTGGAATTCAATTTTGGAGGAGCTTTTGGGGGCCAAACACAAAACAGGACAGAGCAAAAGGGCTAGACCAAGAAGAGCAGCATCCGCCCTGCACTCATGAAAAGAGACGCTGGGAGATCCGCTTCCATCTTTTAGAACGAGGGAGCAAAAGGAAGGGCCATGCCTGCTCCGGGAACCCTGCAGGCCAGCCTGGGTCCCCGAGCTGTCTGGGTCTGGCCACGGGCATGAGGTCACAGCCCCCTCTCTGAGGAGCAGAAGCCCCAAGCCCCTGGATGCTGCCGATCCACCTGCCAGGACTACGCAGGAATCACTCTGACCTTGGCCCACATGATGGTCGGCCGGGGATCCCCTTGGGCAGCACAGACAATCTCGATGTCCTGGCCGGTTTCGGCAACCACATCTTGGGGAGGGTGAAGGAACACCGGAATCACTGTTTAGGGCGAAGGAAAAGAGCGGAACACGTGTCAGAGCCCTCCTGGCAAAGGAGAACCAGAAGGTTGGGGCGAAACCCTAAAGGAATCCAAAGGGTGATGAAGAAGCACTTCTAAACGGGACTTGCCTCGCGGAGTCACCCAGAGCTGCACAGGGACGCTCCGGACCCCAATCACGCTGATGGCGTGGCACTCGTACGGGCCTTGGTCATGAAGGGCCACCTGGACCACCCGCAGGGTGCCCGTGGAGAGGACACTGTGCCTCCGGTCACTCGGCAGCGGTCCACCTGAGAAGACCAGAGCGAGAGGTTAAGGCACGTGTATTCAGATGGTGTTCCGGATCGGAGCGGGGAATACACCCATTTCAGGTCTTCCTTTCATAAGATCCACTCATCCTGAACTTGGATTTTTCCCAAGTACGTATGTATCTGCATTTCTGTGCACATTTCTCCCAAGACGTACAATTTTGTGTACAATTTGGCTAACATAAAAACTGTTTGCAAGTGATTTTCGTGAACACATGAACATTTCTGCACACTTATTTTGACTGGAGAACTCCACTGAACAACTTCAAAAAGCTGTGAATTGCAAAGGATAATTGCATTCTCATACTCTTACTGGTTTGAAAGTGCAACCTTACCGACGCAATCAGCAGCGGTAGGAACCCTGAGAGCTCACTTGGAGGCTTCTGTGGTTCATTGATGAGATCCCAATCTTCCTTGAAAGAAAACTCGCCGGCTGCAGCCTTCCTTCCCCTATAATGCCCAGCAGCGAGGTATCGCTGGGCAACCACATTTTAGGTAGCGCAAAGCCGAGATCAAAAGCTCCATGTGTAATATCTGTGCACCTTAGAACAGGTGTGGAAAAAAAGGTGGATCTGCAGCTGTTTGGAGCTTCTACTTTGGGCCTGCATGACCAATGGATAGCAATGCTGGGAATTGAAGTCCAAAATATCTAGAGAGTTCTTTTCTACCCATCCCTAGGTAGAGCATTCAGCCAGATCTACACAATGCAAGCATGGAAAGCGTTCCTTAATGACAGTTTCAATGCCAGTGTGTTCCAGGGATAGATGCCTCCCTTTCCTTCCTTTCCAACAGATCCATGTGCCTCAGTTTTAGGAAACAAGAAAAGGGGCCCTCTTTTGTGCCATTTGGGCTGCAGCAGCCGATGTGGAAGAAGGCTGGTCACAGAGGCCTCGCCAGTAACGGAGTGTCCCCTTCTGCACGTCACTCGCACAAGTCCGTGTTTGCAGACTTCCTCTCCGTTTGCTTTGCAAGACTGGCGCGAGCACAAGAGGGAGCCCGGGAAATGCTAGAGGGACACACTCTGCCAGGGACTGTGCCCACCCTACCCTCAGGCTGGTGGCATGAGCCCTTAAAAGGCCAAGAGGGAGCCCAGATCGCAGGGAGGCCTGTGCAAGAGTCTAGAAGGCCAATGAGAGGAATGGCTTGGCTGGCTAGACATTTTCCAGGAGCAAGTTGGGGTGGGACTAAAAGAGCCAAGCCAAAACCCTCTGAAAGACGCGATATACAAAACCCAAAGGGCTTGTTCATCCAGTTTCACAGTGAGAACATTGCCGTGCAGGGGTGATCAACCCCGGTCCTCATTCTAATATGCAGAAGGAAGCTTTCCTTGGGGGCATCAGAGCCAAGAAGACAACACAGGGGGAGGCAGTGACCTACCTGGTCACTGCCTCTTAGCCTAACCTCCCATCACCAGGGAAGGCCGAGCTCTGAATTCGGGCGACTGCACAACCGGCTTTCTGCATTACCTTGCAAGCCTTTGAAGCACCATTCCTTGCTGGTCTCCCAAACCAGTAGGAAAAAGCACATCTCCCATTAATCTCTCCTGCCAAGGTGCCTGGGGGCATGTAGCCACTCTGATTTTGCAACACATACAATAGGGGAAAAACCCAGGTATAGTCTGGTTTTGCATTTGTATCTGTAGCTGCGGAATCCAGAACCGCTCTCCTGGACATTCACTACACAAGATGCAATTTGTGAGCGTGGACCAGGCGATTTGGATTTCCTCTTCTCTCCTTTGATCATTTCCACCATACTCTGGGATTTCTGAAAGAATGGCCCACGAGGCGAGGTTTAATGCCAAAACCACAGTTATTATTGCATTTATTGATATCGCCAGTTTTGTTGATCTGCCAGTAGCCATGCTGCTAAGCGGGCCTTCCCTGGGCCGTGCCGGATCACAAGTCTCAGCATCCCATTGCTGGGGATGGTGGGCACTGCAGTCACTGCATTCTCTGGGCACCCATTTGGCCAAGAGTGCAATGAAGCCAGAGGGCACTTCCACCGCCTCTGTGCGCTCCAACCATCGCCACTTCAGGATCGATAGTGGGCAAACACTCTGCTAAACACACTGTGCACACTTCCAGTCCGCAAACTGTGCCACGAAGCCAGCACCATACCTGCTCTGGTCCAGGCAATAACAGGCAGAGGGTGGCCTTCCGCGGAGCAAGGGAAATCGACACTCTGGCCCTCCGTCACACTCTGGTCAGTCGGGATGACCAAAAACCTCGGGGTGTCTGAGAAGCGGGAGAAGATGAACAGAAGAAAGCACAGAACAGGTCAAGCGGCATGAAAATGGCAGATCCTCTCCCCACCTTGTGTTCCTACTTCTTCCCTCAAAGGATCAATGACAAGCTCTTCATTCCCACACTCTGTTTGTTTTTAAAGGGAATTTGGCTCAATTGAGTGGCTTTGTAAATGCTCGCTTTTGCAATCTTCTGCTGTATCGAGTTAATCTTTATGGTTAATATAGCATTTCAAAACTTTGCATACATTAGAAGTCGTTGTTATGTGCTGCCAAGTTGTCTCTGACGGACGGTGCCCCTATGAGCTAAAGCCCTCCAAGATGTCCCGTCTCCGACAACCCCGCTCAGCATTTGTAAATTCAAGGCCGTGGCTTCCTTGATGGAGTCAATCCGTCTCACGTTTGGTCCCCTTTCCCCTCGACTTTCCCAAGCACGGTTGTATATAGTACTTAAAAGTAAAACATTACTGCCAAGTTAATTCTCACGGGACTTAATATAAGCAGTTATTCATCTTGAAAGCTAGCAAAACCAGCTGGTATTTAGGCAAGGGCAGCTGCAAACACGCACTCCCAATAATGCCGTGGGGTGGAACCCACAGAGAGCACTCTTTCACCAATCTCTGGACGCTGTGCCAGCTCTCGTCTGGGGCACCCCACCCTTTCTGGCAAGCCTTGCACAGACGTTCCCTATTCCGCAATTTTGTGGTCTGCACCCGAGTCTCCCTCCTGAGTCTCGTGCAGCCATTTGCCTTTTCTGTGCCCCGGTAAACGATCAGAAAGTGGGTGCAGGCAGGACCTCCTGTAGGCGAAAGGCTGGCCGTGTTCTTCCACTTCTGCAGCTACTAAGTATAAGCAATCGGACTTAACATCCAAGCAACATGTTTGAAGGGATCAAGGTACTTCTGCCCATGTGCTCAGTCGTTTTCACAACAGCTTTGTGAGAAGGCCGGTAAGACTGGGCCCATACTGCAAACTGGAGGGTTGGAGGACATGAATGTTAGCCACTGAGTGAGCCCAGGGTTACAGTGAGAGCTGAATGGAGCTATTCTCAGACAACGGCCGAGTTCACACATAAAGCAAAGCGAAGGTAATCAGGGTTTCTTGCTTTAGCCAATGAATGGCTTTGCAGAGAGCAAACGAATTTTAATTGTTATTGTCTTAATTTATTGTTGTGAGCCGCCCCGAGGCTTCGGCGAATGGGGCGGCATAAAAATGTTTTAATAAATAAAATAAATAAAAATGCAGCACAATTTCATTTCTAGCTCATTCCTCTCCTGCCCACTTGGCAGCAGTGCAAACAAGTCAGGGATAAGCCATGGTTCCAGGCTCACACATCACAACTAGCCATGGTTTCAACAGGCCAGACTTTCTAAGCCAACAACAAACTATGGCTTCTATTTGCGGTTTATAATTTATCAACAAACCATGGTTTATATGCACAGGTGGGGTGAAGCGCAAGACCTCTTTCAGCATACCATGGTTTAGTGTTATGTGCAAAGCAGGCCCAACTCAGTACTAATACATCTGCCGGGAAATCTGAAAATTCTTGATAAGGGAATGGGAGGAATCTAGGAGGAGTAAACACACCTGCTTACACCTTACTCTTAGCTGTCTTACTTTTCACACTCATAGTTTTGGATCTTCCTTGACTTCCACATAACTCGGTGCCAACCCATTCTCAATAATGAATATATTTTCCGGTCACCTTGTACCAGGAGGTTCGCTGTCGCTTGGATGGACCCCTCACTGTTGCTGGCGTTGCAGCTGTACTGCCCCTGGTCTGAGAAGGTGACATTTTGGATGAAGAGGCCCCCAGAGCTGGTGATGGTGAAGCGGGCATCCTGGGGCAGTGGAGATCCCGAGCGCAGCATCCAGACGACGCGCGGCGTGGGGTGTCCAGACACCCCGCATTCCAAAGTCACGCTCTGGCCAACCAGCACTTCCGTGCTCTGGGGCTGGATAACAAAGCTGGGTTTGGCTGGAGGCAAAAGCAACGAAAAGGTCCGTAACAGAGACTTCGCATGCATCGCTGTGGAGTGTTCCACTTCAGCGAGAACGGCTGCATTCACACAACACGGAAAACACCTCTGTGTAGGGACTGTCGTTCAGATTTGCGTTACCATGATCTACCTGACAGACAATCAAGTGGTTTCTACTTAACCGTGGTTTCCATCCTTCCCACTCAGTCCTCCCACCATGGCCATGCATCCCATCAGTCACTGCGCCTGACATTCACTCCCAGTCCCTGCCTGCCTCTTCCTCATGGGTCCATATAAACAGGCAAGATGGCCAGAGCGGCTCCTGCAACTGCCACTCCCCCCAGGGAACTCTATGGTATTTGTATACCAGTACAGTGGAAACAACGATCCGGGGTTCGGACAGCATGATAAGCCTTGGTGGTATGGAGAAGCCATAAAACAGAGCCAAAGATGGGTAGGTCAGCCCTTTTCTCCAAATGCCACCCCCTAGCTTCTCTTTCCCTTTCTTCCCAGCTGGAAGTCTGCCAGAGAAGGGCCAGATGGATTTGCCAGAACTGACTGCATGCAGAGGGTGGCCTGACATGAGCTTGGAGGCCAAGGGGACCTCCAGAGCCCACACTGAAATCCAGGAGATGCCGTTACATTGCTAACAGAGGCACAGAAAGAGAAGCCATCTGATCTCTCGGACAAAGCCCCAACGCCTGAACTTGCATAGGATGCTTAAAGCGATTACACGGGTTGCCAGAATAGCGCAGGACGACTTCCTGCGTCTTGGCTTCGCCAGCAATATTCTTGGCCATGCACTGATAGATGCCCTTGTCAGATTCTCTGGTATCCTGGATCATTAACGTTCCGTCCTGCAAAAGGTTCAAGCGCCCGTCATGCGTCATGTCGATCTCATTGCTGAGAAACAGAAAGTAAGACAAGGTGTCAGGGGGCGCAACCCACAGCTTTCTGTGGCTTCTGTTTTCACTGCAGGAGGAGGAAAAATACATCCTTTATTCCTTCGCCCAGGTTTTCCCTCTGGGTTTTGTATTTCTCTGCCTTTCTGTACAGTCTACCAACCAACCGCACGATGGTGCTGGGGTTGGTATACCCGCAGTATAACAAATTTGCATGAGGGTTTTATTCTGGTTTGAAATTTAAGAGCTGGTTTTCTTCATTCTAACCCCACTGCCAAAAAAGGCTGGGAAAGACAGGAAAAGCCCTGGAGGGTGACGTCATGAAAAAGTCCTGGGAAGCCCAGGCTCATGGAAATCCTAAATGCAAGAAGGTATCACATCAGCCTGACCAGGAATCATGCAGATTAAGTCTGCTCTCAAGTTCAGCAGATACACAGAAAGTTGCATGACTATTGTGCTAAATTTATCTTGAGCACATCTTACACCTACTGAGAGTGAAAACCATCTTACTCCTCCCAGGATTCCCCAGCCAGCCATGCTGTTTCTGTCTACACTTGCACAGAATCGTGCCCTTCGATGCATTTGTTGAAACCAAATTAACCCTCATTCATTGCAATGGGCCTCCTTTAAGTAGGACTAGCACTGGCTTCCAGGCAAGGTTTTTACACTGGCCAGAGAGCTTGTTTGATGGCATTACTAAAATGCCTTAAAAGGAACAAGTCCAGAAATTGCTGTTGTCCCCTAAATGCCGCTCCAGCCTCGATCGGACGACCAAGGGTTCCAGTGAAGGACGTGCGCCTTCCTGTGTGTTTACATGACAACGTTCAGCTAGTTCTACTCCGTCATGGCTGTCAGCTGGGGGACTTGCTATGTGGTTCTGCAGAACTGGGGACCAGATCTGGCCCTTAATGGCTTCCAATGAGGATCCCTTGCAGGCAGCAGTCCCCAGTCCTCTCCCGCAGCCACTGGCCACCGGGGGGCCTTCTGGCTTTGGTGCAGGGCCCTCCCCATCCTAGGAATGGTTGAAATGCCTCTGCCAAGCCTCAGTGCCTGCCAGAAAGACCTTCAGCTAAAATGTGCCGCACGTTTCTGCACTTCTGCTTTCCTCTCCCCACCCCTTTGGCCCCGGGCCCCACCCACCACCGGAACGTGGCCCCCAAAAGCATCATGCCGGCTTGGGGCTCCTTTCAGAGACGCACCTGTTGTGAAGCCAGATGATCTTGGGTTTTGGGTTACCCTCTGCCCTGCAGATGAAATACACAGTATTGCCCAGGATGGCGTCCGCGTCATGTGGCTCGGTAGTGATGCGAGGACTCTCTGAAAGACACCACGAGAGATGCCTGCTCAAGGTCAGGCGAGAGAGACATTTGGGTTTTTCTTTCTCGGGAACATTGTGGCCAGGTGTGCTTTTTTATCTGCTCAGCTTGGGGGCACTGGGCCACTGGAAGCTTCAACTGCGTTCCCGTTGTGAGGATGGCTAAACTCCAGATGCAGCTACGTTGCTTCAATTCCCGTTGGGTTTGAGTTCTGGATTGTCAGGATCTGTCCCTTTTCAGCTCTGGGCAATAGAAAAAATTATGTTGAACATCTTTGCATATGTCCAATACTCCCAGTCCAGGTGGTACCTTCTCCAAACAGTGCCAGTCCCGCTTCAGAGCTAGCTGGACAAATTAGTAATCCGGCTTCCTTTGGAAGGGAATTTTTAAGAACGTTCCTATCGTCCTTCAGAACCCTGAATAAGGGCTTGCCGTGGCCTCAAACAGCACGTTCCTTTAAACATGAGTCTGCCCCTTTCCTGTCACTGCACCTGGAAAAGGTCATTGTAGAGTCGGAAGAGGTGCACAGAAAGGCAACTGAAATGATCGAGGGGCCGGAGCACTTCTGCTATGAGCAGAAGCTAAAACCACCGGGACTGTGCAGCTTAGAAACAAGGCAAGGAAGTGGAGATATAGGAGAGGTGTTCAAAATTCTGCCTGGTATAGTGAAGGTGGAGGCGAGACGTTTTCTCAGCCGGGCTTCCGTCTAGTTGTGGAAACCCGATGTGACTGCTGGG
The DNA here is from genome assembly GCF_004798865.1 of Varanus komodoensis. Taxonomy (NCBI): domain Eukaryota; kingdom Metazoa; phylum Chordata; class Lepidosauria; order Squamata; family Varanidae; genus Varanus; species Varanus komodoensis. The sequence goes on from NW_025336481.1 coordinate 4,934,458, forward strand.
CATGAACTGTGTGTGCCCGGAGGCCTTCGCATGCTTCATCAGCCCTTCAAAGCACATTCCTTGCCCTGCTGCTTTCGATGGGAAGAGGGTCAACTTGTATCTGAGCACCTGTGGCGCTGGAGAGGGCTCCCGAGAGTCCCTTGGACCGCAAGGCGATCAAACCGGTCAGTCCTAGAGGAGGTCAAGCCTGACTGCTCTTTAGAAGGCCAGACACTGAAGATGAAGATGAAACTCAAATACTTTGGCCACCTCATGAGAAGGAAGGACTCCCTGGAGAAGAGCCTGATGCTGGGAACAATAGACGGCAAAAGAAGAAGGGGACGGCAGAGGATGAAGCGGCTGGATGGAGTCACTGGGGCAGTCGGCATGAGCTTAGGTGGACTCCAGGGGAGGACAGGATGGTGGAGGACAAGAGGGCCTGGAGGAATGTTGTCCATGGGGTCGCGAGGGGTCGGACACGACTTCGCCACTAACAACAATGTATGGCTGTGAGAGTTGAACCGAAAGGAAGGCTGAGCGCCAAAGAACTGAGGCCTCTGAATTGTGGAGCTGGCGGAGACTCTTGTGACTCCCTTGGACTGCAAGGTGATCAAACAGGTCAGTCCTAGAGGAGATCAACCCTGACTGCTCTTTAGAAGGCCAGCTCCTGAAGATGAAACTCAAATACTTTGGCCACCTAATGAGAAGGAAGGACTCCCTGGAGAAGAGCCTGATGCTGGGAACAATTGAAGGCAAAAGAAGAAGGGAACAGCAGAGAATTAGGTGGCCAGATGGAGTCACTGAAGCAGTTGGCGTGAGCTTGAGTGGACTCCGGGGGATGGTGGAGGACAGGAAGGCCTGGAGGAATGTTGTCCATGGGGTCGCGATGGGTCAGACACAACTTTGCAACTAACAACAACAAATAACTGAACACACGGATTAGATGCAGCAAAACATGTATTCTGCAGATCACGACGAGCCTGCCCTCCCCTGGGGTGACTTGACACCCAAGCTGAGGAAACCCTCGTGTGTAACAGTGCACAGATTTTCAGACCCCTTTTCAGTGTGTAGATACTCATCCCTGCTTTTTTGGAAGTAAATAAACTAGTCAGAACTGGCTGTTTTCTCTTGGAATGGGAGTTGAACTCTGTTGAGGAGGAGGAAACGGCTTCGACACACATTTGTCGTGGACCTCTTAGAAAACCCTCTGCATCAGCGGCGAAGTGTCTTTCACCGCTGACCCAAAGGACCACGAGTTGCAGAAAATGTGGGATCTTTGCAAATGCAGAGGACTTGCCGCCTTAATGCTTTCTCTGAGGCAGCCCTGCCATCTCTTGTCCCCGTCTGCCCTGAGGACTTCCGCCTGCTCCCGTCAGCCTTCAAACAGATCCATGCACAAGGACTCTGTGTTTTATGTAAATTCCCCAAACCAGGGTAGGAACTGTATCAGCCAAAGGTTAGCTAGAAGGAGCCCGGTGCTGAGACGACCTGCCCTCAAGGGTGGAGCTACAAGACAGAGAGAAAACGCAGCTCCCAAACTGGAGGCGGCTGCCCTGCATTTCCTCCACCTCTTTTCCTGGTCTGTCTAGCAAAACATATGATAGAATATTCCATTGAGTAACATGACATAAGCAGCGGCTTTGCTTGTCCTGGCTTTGCTTCCTGGCAGCAGCTTGCAAGGGCAGAGGAAGAATTCCACAGTGCAGAGGAGGACAAGGAGGTGCTGTGCAGATGCTTTTCACGGCGGTCACAAGGCTTTCCTGGCTCTGCTTCCCCACCCAGGAGCTCCCCTGAGGAATGGGACACCGGCTCCCATCAGCCCCCACTAGCATGGCCAGGAATGCTGGGAGTTGGAGTCCACAACGTCTGGATGGCTGGTTCGGACCTTCCTTGGCTTTCAGCGTCTCTGCAGGCTGCAACTCAGACCTGCCCGAGATATTTTGTAGCACTGAGGAAAGGACCAAGGTGTGTCCACTCACCTGCCCACACGCAAGAGGCGCCGGGTTCCATCCAGGGCATCCCCAGGTGGGGCTGACACCCCGGGAGCCACTGTGGCCAGTGCCAACACCAGTGGGCCAGATGGGGCACAGCTCTGATCTTCCTGGGAAGCCCTTTCAACCAGGATGCTCGGCCGGAGGGCATCCCCGGGCGGGCGGTTTGCCCAGGAGCCCCTTTCCAGGCCTCGCCGGGGTGGCAAGACGATGCAGGCGGGACGACCGGCCGGGTGCTTACCGCAGTGAAACTCCTGGGTGGTCAAGGTGACGATGGAGCGGCCCTGGAGCTCCGCGGGGCTCTCGCAGGAGGCGACCGCGTGGGTGCTGCCCTGCGTGGCGTACCTCTTCAGCAGCTCGGCCAGCCACATCAGGTCGCAGTCACAGCGCAAGGCGTTGGAGTCCAGCCGCCTCGGGGGAGGAAAGGGAGGGGGGTCACTGCGCCTGAGCGACCTTCCTCGGCAGCCAGGTAGAAACCGGGCCCCATAGGGAGCCAGAGCACTGGTGTGGTTCACCCTGTTCTCTGCGCCCAAGCTGGCGCCCTCCAGATGTGCAGGCCCGCAACTCTGGCCAGGCCGGCTGGCAGCTGCAGGCCACTGTGTTTGCAGATGCCTCCTGGGGAAGGCTTGTTTGCACAGGCAGCAGCTACCTGGGGCCTCCGACGGAGGTCTTCCCCCACGCAGGGGTGTTCCACACAAAGGACATGACGCGCACAAACACCGCCTGGGAGGCTCACACCAGTGAGGCTGAGATGGGCTCAGGCAGCCACTCCAGGATCCAGATGTGCACTTATCCTTACAAGCAGCTACTCAGGAAAGCCGTCTGGCTCACGGGTCCCCTCTACAGTTTCCACAGGCGGTGCTCAGAGGACACACTTCAGGGGAAGGGCATAGCTCAGGGGCAGGCCTTTGCATGCAGGAAGCCCCCAGTTCAAACGGTAGCATCTCCAGGAGGAAAAACTCCTGGAATTCTCCAGGAAAAACTCCTGGAGAAGCTCTTCTAGTCAGGGTTGACACAGGAACCAGCTGTTCCATGTCGGGAAGGGCCTGCTAGAGATAAGCGGACATAGTCCAGGCCAAGAGGGGTGCCATTCAAAGGTGAGGCGGTACTTGCTAGATGGCCCCTGCCTTCCCTTGGACCATGCAACCTCGCAGTGACTCTCCTGTGGTCTCCAGGATGCTTTTTCCGGTATTTCGTCCAAGACCCAAGAGATGTAAAGAAGCATGAGTTTGAAACAGGGCCTCCTGCATGCAGAACATTAGCTACCTGTCCAACTGAGATCTTGAGATGTTTCTACCAACAGGGGACAGAACAGCTGTTCACAGACCTGGCTTCAGTGGAGACTAAGCCCACGTGAAATGGGACCCCGGGCTGAAAAAGCAGGAAACGATGCGGTCGCATCCAGTCCCTGGCAGAATAAGATCTGCCTTTGCCTCCCTCCCAGTCATAAACGATAATTAATGTATTCTGCAGCAGCAAATATTCACTTACAGGCGCTTAAGGGATCCCAGCCGGGCGATGGCTCCTGGCTGGATTCGGGAAATCCGGTTGTTGTGCAAGAACCTGTTTGGGGATAATGAAGAGTACCAGCGTTTTTCTTGGTGTTTGGTAAGGCTATTCCCGAGTGACTCAGGGAGACAGACTGTCATTTAGGCGATTGCTTGGACAGTCACAGATGTCCTCAAAGCAGGACCTTGTCTGACCAAACGAGACACGATCACGTGGCTGTGTTTTCTAAAACGTAAGTTGCAGCTGCGAGAGAGACGGAGCTGCAGCAGGCCTGCAGGGAATGGGGAACAGGAGTTTAACCCTTCCCCCTCCATGATGGCGATCGGCCTGACAAGAATCTCTCCCCAGCTGAGCCACCGACAAAGGTTGCCCTTCCAGTGAAATTAGCAGCTTCGGGGTGGGGGGGATAATTCTGGCTTTATCGAAAACATGGGTAGAATCTCTCCAAGGTGGCATGCAACAATAAACAGATAAACCAATCCAGTATTTTCAGGATTATAACTGCAGTGTCAATTATCTGTATCAATGATGACAGGATTAAACTCTTCCCCTCGCCACTTCGAGAGGGACTGTGCTGCTCCAGTTACCCAGGGCTTGCTGTCTAGCTTTTGGGAACCTGCTCAGCAAGTACCAAATTAGACCAAAGGCCTGTCCTTGCATCATGCCTGCAAAGCATCCAACAGCAAGCCGGTGAGATGTCCCCGAGAAGGACACAAGCTCATCCGCCCCACCCCCCACCGCTGCCCATGTTCCCCAGCAACTGCTGCTCAGAAGCATCCTGGAGGCCAAACGTAGCCAGCAGGACTAGTAGCACTGACAGCCTCCTTCTGCATGGATTTATCTAAAGGACTTCCCGGCTGCCCAAGGGCACCCGTGTCCATGAAGGTGCGTTTGTGACTTTTGCTATTCGTGTCATTACAGCATTTAATGGTTATTTTTTGTCTTGGGACAACTAGATCCTTGGGAGATGGAGGCTTCCTGCCTCAGCTGAGTTGTGGCAGATGGGTGTTCCTCTCCTTTTAAACCCAATGGTCAAATTGCTCTCCTGGCTATTAGGAGGGGAAAGAAAGAGAGGGGATATGGACAGTTGGGGGGTTCCACCCCCACTCTCGACTGCTGCAGTGGAACGGTCTGCCCAAACATTGCAGGACTTTGGGGGAGTGGCTCTAACGGGGTGGGGGCATTCACGCCTCAGAGGTCTCCAGCTCCCAATCCATTTTTGACACCCCCAAGACCTGCCAGAATGTCGCAGGAGGTACGCCTGCCAAAGGTGCGACCATTTCACGACTTACAGTCTTTCCAGCTTGGGCAGATCGCTAAAGGTGTCCGGCTCCAAGGTTTCCAGGTGGTTAAAATGCAGGTAACTGGCACAAAGGATGGGGGGGGGGGACACAAAGAAACAAGCAAGCAAACACCATTAACTCCCAGGCAGAGCCACCCATTAAAGGGTCGTGTGACCCCACAGCATTCACCAAGGGTGGGAGGGCTACCTGTAGCATTTCCACCTATTGCCATCGTTTCCCACTGGCCCCATATCATTCTATCACACCCGACAACTTTTGTGGGGTAAGTGTGAAGCGCGCCTCCAGCGGTAACACGGAAAAGGATGCTCTTCCGCTAGGCCCAACCTCCGGAGCCTTCCTTCCCCCAAGTGCCAGACCTGAGGGAGGCCCGGAGGGGGCAGCCAGGGGCAGGCCTTTTCAGTGGTGGCCCCTCTCTCTGGAACAACCTCCCTGCTGCAGGTTGCCTGGTGCCAAACTTGCCATCATTTTGGTGCTGGGTCAAGACAGCCCTCTGTGTAGAAGCCTTTCAAGAGCTCCTTGGCTATCCAGGGTCCTGAGCGAATGATCCAGGGGACTCTTTTCCACTGCAGGGTCATTTTTATTATATACAAGAAACTCAACTTTTAAACTCATTTCACATTCATTTGAATGTTGTTTTATTTTAATACTTGCATTGTAGTTTACTATTGTGTTTTATGCTCTGTTGTAAACTGCCGAGATGGCTTTGGCTATGGAGCGGCATAGAAATTAAAGGAATGACCATCTAAATAAATGATGTAAGGAATTTGGGGAACTGGGGTGTAAGAGACAATATTGCGAACTCCTATGGGCGTTTGACAGGGTGTCTTCGTCTGCTGCGAAATAGGCAGAAATTCAAGAAGCAAAGTCTTCCCCACCAGCGCATTTCCTCATTGGTCAATGGTGTACCAGTTGAATTGCTGCCTGCCATGCAGCTGCTGCAGATGCAGAAGAGGAAAAGCCTACAATCCCAGCCACGATAGAACTGCGAGGGTTCTTTGCAGCCCGTGTGACTGTTGTGATTTTGTTTCATTATCCTAGCCAAGCTAGAACAGAGAAGCATCAAATCCACTCAAGGTTTCTCAAAGAATTTGAGCCGTGGCATCTTTGAGTGAAACCAGTCTGTTCACACAGTCTTAAGACTACAAAAGCCATGATGCTGTCCGACAGCGAATGAGGCACCCACTCAGGAAAACATCTGGATCCATCTGCAAATAGACAGCTCACTTCAGTGCTTATGGGACCAGCTGGAATCTGAGATGCCAGATGGATTTTCCACGGAAATCCATCGCTCCAGCATGGGAAAACTGGACTTGAAGGCAGAATTGCAGCGGGGGGTCACGCATGTTTTCCAGACATGACAGGTTGTTATCTGGATGAAGTGTTTCAAATTCAACATGACCAAATGCAGTGAAAACTGAACACAGGTTGTCTTTTTTGTGTAAGAAGAGAGTTGTAGAAAATGGGATTTGGCACTATGGGAAAAGGGGTGGGAGCTGAGAAAAATTGTCTATGCATTCAAATAATTCTTCTATCATCCCCCAGACTGGTCCTTTATCCAAACACACCTGATGCTATCCATCATTCACCAGCTCAATTTGCCATGATGGCTTTGACGGAAAGGACAGGGCAATTTGAGAGATGCCAAAGCATCTGGACAAACACAAAAAACACCCCCTCCCCGATTCAGCACAGAAACCAGATGGGTTTTATTCCCTCTGATGCCAGATTTGTTATGCTCATTGGTGCAATTTGGGTGCAGCCAGAAATGTGACTGTTTCAAAATAGTTTATATAGAAATGTCTTCTTTTTTTCCTATTAGAGAATCATACCTTGCATGGCTTATTGTTTTGCCTCAGAAGTTTATTTCCCAGAAGCAACAAGCTGTTTGTCAAAGGGAAGCAGTGCGGGACCATTCCTTCCTAATATGTCATCCCCAAAGCTGCTGATTCTATTTGCGAACAAGAGATTAGATCTTGGCTGTCGTGCCGTATTTGATCATCTGAGGAGAACTTATTTTCCAGACTCCATGTCCAGAGCCTCTTAGAATCTTTCTACAGCAGGCATTTATTGTGTGTCTGCGACTCCCCACTTACGGCTGTTTGTGTGTGCTTTTCAGAAAGCCTTCATCTTCCAGGGCTTCTCCTGAAGTTTTTCAGGCATTTTTTTTTAAACGAGGATAGTCTGGTATTTTAGTGAATAGCAGCAGGAAACCCTGGTGCAGGAGTGCAATTCTGCTATACCACAGTGCCCCCTAGTGGTTGTGTAGTGGAATATAGGCAAAGAAAAGTGCCAGCAGGGAAAATGTGCAGTGGATGGAAAGCCAGGAGTAGCAAAGCCCTGTGCTGACCTAGCATGGCTTGCAAACTTTTCCTGGCTAGGGAACTGGGCCGCTTTTGTGACTTCTGCTCACGCAGCCAGAAGCCTGGCATCCCTGCCTTCTGGTGCTGTCGACACTGACCTGCCCACAGCCACCTCCCAGTTTCCCCCCCTCTTCAACTGTGCTGTCCCTCAGCGCCATCTTGGCTTGGGTTCAAAAGGGTGGCTTTGTGTTTCAGAGCTCAGCCCTGTCACTGCCGTAAGAGCAGCAGGTGAGTCCCCTGGATCAGAACGTCTGATCCAGCATCCCGCCAGCTGCCCCTGGGAGACCCAGGATAGGACAGGTGTGCAACAGCACCAGCATGCCCATGCTCCCCAGCAACTGGCGTACACAAGGATACTACCTCTGAGACCGGGGGCAGCCCAGGGCCATCCAGACCTCTTGGGGAAGCTAATTCCCGAGCTGCACTGCGCGCTGTGTGAAGGGTTTCCTTTTACCTGCCACCCAACAGCTGTATGACATGACCCTGTGGGGGCCTGAGTATCTCTCCCTCCCCACGTTCTCCGTTCTGCTCCGTGTTTAGGCTCTTGGGCGTGGCTCTCTGCTTGAAGTCGCACCAGTTTGCCTTCCACAAAACGGGTATTTTGTGCTTGGCACGGGAGCGATTTTCAGAATCAGCAAGCTCCTCGCCCCGCACCCCCCCCAAGGCAGCCATTCAACCATGCTCAGTACTATTTCAACATTCCCAGTGTGCCCAATGCCCCCCCCCCACAAATCTGCGGACCACTGTGCTAAACTCTGTCAACAATGAATGCCAGTGCATCTCAGCCAGGCTGCATGCAAAGGCGCTGTGCTAAAATATGAAAGGAAGTCCAAAGGCCAAATTCATCCCTCCGCTGTGAGTTCAGGAAGGCATTCCCATTTCCCCCCCTCTTCTGTAGGTGGGCAGAAATGCTGAGCACGTGG